>NC_084822.1:33946096-34255228 GCF_958449725.1 Rosa rugosa
CATAAAAAATCAACCCGTGGGATCCACCTTTTTTTCCCTATAATCATAACTGAACTCTGAACTTTTACTGCTGGTAAATTTTTTCTCTTTTTCTCTCTTAGCAAAACCCCTTTGTTTTTTTTTAACAATTTTCTTTTTTGATTATAGTTTGATGAAAAACTTGAGAATAGAATGATAAAAATTGAGCAACATTTGCAAGCATAGAGAGGTTTGATCCTCCTTGATTGAATTTGGGACAACCTATTGTATTTGGGTTGTATGTATTATGATTAACCCTGAGGTTTTATATCCTAGTTTGACTGTGAATGACGTTGCACTGCTGTAGTTACTATGATGGTAAAAAATTTACGTGCTTTTATTATTTATCTGGAGATGAGTCCTTATCGGTTTGCACCCGAGCGAATTTTGATCTAAAAGCAATGAGATTATGTTTCAACACATTTATTTTTAGGCAGATTGTGTTGTTTCAGTCTTTTGATCCTCCTTTTTGGTGCCTCTGGCTACTTTCTTTTGTTGTTGTTCGGTGTTTTGTGCTTTATGCGGTACTGGAAAATCTAATCAAGCATCCAAAATTATTGTAGGAGGATCATTGAGGTTTTGTAGCTGTATATTAGATGCAACCCAGATGATATGCAAACTGAAGACGGAGAGAAAACAGTTTCAGATCCTTACATAATTAAGGAGGTGTTGGTTTCGGTTTTTTTAATTTGAATTTTTTATTGTAGGAAAAAAAACACCTTGTACTGCAGAGAGAATAGAAACCATGCAGTAGCTAGACATGAAGCAGTTACTGGTTTAGCGGTGTCCAGAAGAAGACATGTTTCACCTCTCTCTGTTTCAACAGAGCTAGAATTTTTTTAGGGTTGAGGGTTTAGCAATGTCTGGGGTTACACATTGTCACCTCAAATTCTGATGGTTACCCAAACTAAATTGAGATTGGAATTCACTCTCACCTTTTGTACTTGTATAATAGTCTATTGGTTGGTTTTCAGGGAATATGCCAATATGGTATGAAAAATACTAAATGCTGAAAGCAATTAGACATGGCACAATCTTTGATTTGTTTACAGTAGGTTTTTCTACACCCTGGTCAAGGTGAAATGCCTCCACATGTGCCCAAGCTCTCTTGTACATCATACAATTCTATAAACTCCCATGCATCTCAAATCTATAGAAGGAGCACACTGATTTGCTTGGTCAAAATACAAATTTAGAAATTTTGTTATGTGCAATGAAGCACAATAGCTACATGCTTTACGAAGCAAAAACTGAACTTAGGTAAAAAAAAATTGTAAGCAAGGGCTTCATGTAAACACTCTGCACAGCAACAAATAGCAGGATACTTTTGACCTCACGTAGAAATATTCTCACGTCTCTAGCCATTGCCATTGTTCCAAATGCATTAAATAGAAGCTGCGTTGCAAAGTAGGGGTCACGTTTAATGACCAAACTCCTGTCAAAACACCGATGTCACATAAGTATCAAAACCACTGCAAGATCATTTCCAGTTATATTACTGGATGAAGATCATAGTTACATACATCAATCTATTTTCACTTTTCATATAAGGTTTAGTTCTATAGGTTTCGGGTTTCATCAAATCCATCAGAGATGCAACTAATGAGCATAAAGACACAAAGGAAGGAAGAACACCATCATTGGAACCTTGAGAGCTATGCCACAGTGCAGTAACTCAAAACATTTTTTTTTTCTTCCTTTTTTTTTTTTTTTCTTCCTAAACTCAAAACATGAAACTATAAGGCAGTAATTCACTAAAGTTGAAAGTTATGATTTAATCAGTACCTTCATATCCAAAGGCAAGCTTGAACGATTTTAACAATAGCAGTCCAATTTGGACGTTTAAAATGTCGTCATATTCAACTACTGTTTTTCCCCAAAAAGCTCAAATGCTTCTTCACCATACCCAACAATTCTTATCCACCAACCAATGGAATTCCGTCTCCAAAGTTGTTAATACATTTCCAAAGTTTTACACTTCTAGCTCATACAATATTGGACCTGTACAAAAATAAACCAGTAACTTTTGGTATCCCTTTTGCCTTTCCTTGTGAGTTTTATTTTTTTGATAAAAATCACTTGTTTATCAGTTTTACAGCTATACAATTATTTGAATTTGAAGAAGCAATTCATCTAAATTTTCAAAGCCAAAAAGTTTGACACGCTTTCTTCTTTTGGCATAATAAATTGACTGAGGTTACAACATAACAAAAGCAGCCATACTGTCAAAACAAATTATATATTTATATGAAAACACAACCCAACAAGTGACTTAATCACTGAAGCAAAGGAGCATAAAGTATAATCCCTCTTACATTTGTATCTCCAGCTGAGCCAAGATTCTACTAAATATGGTATTATACACAAAATATGAAGCCATGCAAGACACTTTGCCAATCCTATCTAACAGATTCGCAAGCCTTAATGGACAAACTGAGAAGGGGTCACTCTCATTGTCACTTATCACACAGACTGGAATGACTTTGTTAATACAGTCATAGTCAGTTTCCTAGAATACTCCCATGTTCAATGCTAAATTTTTAAAGCTTTATACTGGATTGCAGGACCAGTACAAATCCATGTTCAACCAGTTTCTTTTGGTTTAATAACCCTCAAATGACCCATACAACTCTCAAAGCTAGGAGATATTAGAAAGCAAACGAAACAAACAACGCATGGGTTTACCTGAAAGTCCTTAGCCTAGGAGCCTAGGATGGTTGAAAAACATATTCTATCAGTATCTTTTTTTTTGGTAAGCATATTCTATCAGTATCTTAACTGACTAGGTTTCTTCCTTATTCTTCGGCTAATCAAATACAATCATCATTGGAACCATATATGCTCCCGAAAGTCATTTAGAACTAATGTTCATGTCAGCTGACTCAGCTCACCTTTCAAATCAAATCATCTCGGACATTTTATGAGAGAAATCATAGCCAAGTTCACTACCAGAAGACTAAATGAAGAGAATGAAATGTTCAACTTGGCAATTAAATAATGAATAGTTGCCCTAAAAAATAAAAAGTAGTCGCACTAAAAGGGTCCCAAAGGTGTCACTTATGAATTCTTACTACTTTACAGTATATGCATAATGCAACCTTAAATGCCCAACAAAGCAAAACACCCATTTACAGAGAAAGGCCTTTTCTTTTCAAAGTGGTAAACTTTCTCAGCAACCAAATACCCCATAACAAAATGCAAACAAGTTAGCTAAAATTCTCACAAAATTGAATATGGGTTTGACTCCAAAACCCTAGATTAAGCCCTAAAACCGAAATAGAAAACTGGGGTTTTGAACGGAGAGGGAGCTCTGCTAAAAAGCGAAGAGCTTTTTCAAAGCAACCCGTCACCATCACCACCTAAACCGAAGTCAGTTTCCATTTTTCACAATCATAGCTCACAACCCAGCCTCAAAATCATTTTCAGAATCAAAATGCACAAACTCAGTTCGATTGCAACCAGAAAATGACTCTTGTATGTGTAATTTTATTCACCGATCAAGAAATCGCCTGGATAAAATCAAATTTAAACCCAAGAGCAACCGACTTACAGGGTAATTTGAGCTCCGTGGATTGAATGCTAAGAAGATCTCCAGATTCGGTATTGAATTGGGAACTAGGGTTTCGCAAAGTGAAGAATAACCTGAAAGAAAAGAATTGGTCTTCGCCCCAGGAACTACTAAGAATTGGTCTTCACCGGTTCTTCTTCTAATGCTAGCTGCAATTCTCTACTAAGAATCAGTGAACAGATTCTCTGCTAGCTGCAATTCAGGCCGCCGCAAACAAAAATTGAAAGATCGGGTTTGTGAATAGGTTTAAGGTCGATCTCAACAACCTCAACTGGTCGTGGTCAATTTTGTTTTTACTACGCTTTGCTTTTTTTGTTCTTCGTTTCAGTTTTCTTCACTAACTAACGACCACCTAACGTTCACACGTGACTTGCACACTGCTGGTGAAAGTGACCCTCACCCGACCGTGCATGGAATCCTTCCGATTGTAGACCATTTGTTTTTCCTTTTTGTCTTACATTTACTGCCATTATTCCCTAATTCGATGGATGCCCCGTCATTCATATTTGGCGGCATTGGAGTTACTCCAAAGTAGGTGTGGGCCTGAAAAAGGACAGTTTAACTTTGGGGGAGATTCGGTTTTTTTTTTCCTTTTCGGTCTAAGAATACCAAGACCAGGTTAGTGTGAGTAAGAGTAGGTACATAATTTTAAAGAACGAACTATTATCGCTTAGAATAATTAGACTCAATTACATAGGTCGAGTGATAAAAAAAAAAAGGTAATTATTTAAGTGATATTTAGGTGAAAGACCGCCTCCGCCCCATTGCCCATTCATATATGTATGCACTCTTCTCAGATTTCCGTTACAGATTGGACGGCATTAATAGAGAAAGAGTTTGTTAATTACATGCAGCAAACATTACTTACTATTCAATCACCACGTCCATATATATGCTTTAAACGCAGAATTAGGATTTGAAATTTCGGGGGTCAAGACATAAAACATGTGGTCATAGAGAATATAATGTTAAATTTAATATACTAAAATTTGACCTAAAGAAAAACAAACTCATTTTCCATATTAATCAACTCGAAGTCTCGAACACATCTAATTAATTAACTTCCTAGCTAGTAAGTGAATATTGCAAAATCTTCTAAACCTAAGCAGCATTTCCATATTTTCTTATTACAAATTTTTGTAATTAGTAAACATTAAATACTTAACTCTAAATTATTCTTGGAATTGGTGTATAGCTAAAGTTGGCAGCTGTCATGACTACATTTTTTCTATGTTGAAAACTTGGGCACTGTTTGTATTTTGGTGCTCTATGCTGCAAAGGAAACCCTAGCAATCACCACTGTCATGTTATTGGGGGCTGCATAGTGACTAATGAAGATTTTGGTGGCCTTTGTGAATAATGAGCACTCTTATTGGAGGGTGTCCTATAAGCATAATTCTAGTAGTCGAAGTTGTGTTGCTGCATTGGCTGTGGTGTACGTTGGGGGTTGGTTTTTTTTTTTTTTTTGGGGTGGGGGGGGGGGGGGGGGGTGGGGGTGGTCTTCTAGCGATTGAATTAAGGCCAAAATCTATGATGTAGTATGAGGTATAATTGATTCATTGAAGATATAGACAAATGTAATTGAAGAAGCACAATTTAAAGCTGTTTGTTAAATGAAAGTTGTGAGAGTGATAGTGTACGTGATACCTTTATCGTATGGATAACTTAGGGCTTCAGAACTCGATCTATAAATACCACCCCGCAGCGCTCTTTAATGTCACCCTAAAGCTCTAAACATTGACTTTCACTCACTTACATTACCCCTTTCAGTGTTTCTAAATTTTCTTTCCGGGTAATCATTTCGATGGAGTACCCCGGCCATGCCCTTACAAAGAGGCTGACAGAAACTGATGTGCGAGATAGACTTGTAGTGCCTACTGAATGGGTCGGATCCCTGTTTCCTGAACAGCCAGGTCGCAACAATATTCCAATCAAAGCGTTGGACGACGAGGATCACGTTTATGAGTTCGTTTTGTCTGTTCGAAGAAACGGACATCTGAAACCAGTTTTCCAGGCCAGAGAATGGAAACGCTTCATCCAATACCGTGAAGCCAAAGTTGGCGACGAAATTTATTTCTGGTATGAGGTAAATGAACTTATGCAAACACAATATCACATTGTATTGCTCAGAGACTATTTTCATCGCCACCCAGGTCTTTGATTGATCGATCTTCAAGTTGATCATCTGCAGTAGAAGCAACCCTAGCTAATTCTATCATTATGGAGTGCTACTACATGTCGATCAGCCTAGCTAGCGATTGTATCATTGTATGTATGCTGGGGAATAAATTAACACCAGCCAAGTTCTGCTTATTCTTGGGAATAGTCGGCTTGGTTGGTTAGGGTTCAAAATTTAGCTTATTTTTGTAACGTTAATTTCTGCTTTTGCAGAACTGTTGTATCTTTGTGCTTTGTTTTGCGAGGTCGAGCGTGGAGTGTGTATCCCACAGAATAAAGGATCCGGATAGATGTTCTGGTGAATGATGGTCTCCCATGCCCATAGGTGTATCTGAGATTTCATCCCAGTCCATAGGACTGGTTTTGTTGCAGCTTTGCTGCTGTATTTTTCTCTTATGTTTGTGGTTTTTGCTGTACTTGCTTTTTCTGTTCTTGTATCTTTGCTCTTTTTGAGCTTTCAATTGAAGTACTTTTTAGACCAAAAAAAAGGCTCCGGTGCTCCGGATAATTTCTACGTGCATGTGCATTATTATATAGTTATGCAGCTCTAAAATTCGTACTGTACTACTATGCTTTTCTTTAATAAATAAACCGGCGCGGTATTGCTGACAATCACTAAGAAAAGGTAAAATATTGTCAAGAAGAGAAAGAATGAAGCAAAAACACGAGAGATATCGCATGGTTTGTACCACTAATAATTGTTTCTTAATTAGTAATGTGATCCAGATGAGGTGACAAGAAATAGAGTGAGATAGCACTGCAAGTAGATTGAGCTAAACTTGCAACTTAGTTATAGCAAACAAAAATCAGCTTCCTGGATGACTTTCACAAATACTACAAGTTGAGAGAGAGAGAGAGAGACTATTTTCACAAATATATTAAGCGACAATCCGTTGAGGTGGTCGCTTAATTGGCCTTTTGCAAGAAAATTAAAGTTGTCACATAAATATTAACCAACAACTCGTAGAAGTCGTCGCCTAATTCGTTTTTAGTGAGAAAGTTCCAGTTATCACATAATCATCAAGTGACAACTTGTAGAAATCGTCGCCTAATTGGTCTTTTGCAAGAAAATTAAAGTTGTCACATAAACATTAAGCGACAACCCGTTACAGTTGTCGTCCAATTGATTTTTAGTGAGGAAGTTAAGATTGTCACATAAACATTAACCGAAAACTCACAGAAGTTGTCATTAAATCAGTCTTTATCGATAAAAATATAGTTTTCACATAAACATTAAGCGACAATTCGCATAAGTCATCGCCTAATTAATTTTTTGTGAGAAAGTTAAAGCTGTCACACAAACATTAACTGACAATTGGTAGAAATTGTCGCCTAATTGACATTTTGCGAGGAGTTGGGTGTCGCATAATATCATATGGGCGACAACAGTCAATTTCTCGCAAATACCTACTTTATGCGACAAATTGGTTGTCGCCAATGGAATCATGTGTGACAACTGAAATTTCTTCGTATTTACCAAATTTTTACAACGAATATTAGGTTGTCACAATAAAATTTGTCACTTTTGCTATTTTCTTTTGTAGTGTCTAATCCCGTCTCAAAACACATAGTGCAAGAACACATCGTTCATGGATTTCCTCATGAAGGTGCGCGGTTGAATCGGGAATAATCCACGATGACAATCCCCCATGTGATTAAAGATTTATCCTTACCCCACAAGCATTTTAACTATTCAGGATATTGGACAACGGCAAACGCTTATGAAATATTAACAAGATACAGAGGACTTCTCCAAGATGACAATCCCCCATGTGATTAAAGATTCATCCTTACCCCACAAGCATTCAGGATATTGGACCACGGCCAACGCTTATGAAATAGTAACAAGATTGTACTAATTAAATGAGGACTTCTCCAAGGAAAGAAGACGCCCTTTTGTAACTTTTACAAGCAAGCAATAGGCATCGTGAGTAAAGCATCAAATATGTTGTTCAGGCCCATTTTGTGTGAATTGATGTGTTCATATCATTCTCGGCCTTTGGTTCAATTAAAAGTTTAAAACTCAAAACACATAAACCTCATAAAGATGGGGCAAGATACGTACGTCTCCAAATACAGAATATGTGATTACAGCATCTGATTTCAAACAAAATATTTACCGTAATAATTATCTATTTAGATGAGCCGCCGAGATAAGAAAGTCATGAAGTTCGTAAAGTTATTTTTTTCATTAGTAAATATAAATTTTTATGTCAGTCCTCAACAAAAATATATATATATATATACACACACACATACTTGCAACAAAGAAAAACAAAAATAATTACAGCCTACTTGCACGAATTGTATCCAACGCAAAGTTTTTTTTTTTTTTTTTTTGATGCGATATCCAACGCAATGACGAGTAAATGAATCTGATCCTCCTTTCTCATCACTTTCCCTGACCTTTGTGATTTGCAACAAAGCAATTAAGAGCAAGTTCACCCGTTGGTGTTTGACTCCAATTTTGCTGCAGCTGGTCAACAGTCTCTTTTCTGCGCGGGCGTGCCAGCACCGTTCGGGTGCGGTCGTCGGGGGTGTCCCTTGACCTGACTTCTGTTGAGCGATTGTAGACGAGGAGAGCACCAACCTCGTCGCGGGATTCTTTGTGCCTCGTGGCGAGGACTTTTGCTGAGCTTCTTGAAAATCACAATCGATACTCGATGTTGTAGATCAAGCAGAGCGAGAACCACTGGGAAGTGAGGAGAACTTGCTAAAGCGTGACTTTAGCTTGGCTGGGTTGCTAGGGCGTTACCCTTGCTTGGCTGGTTCTGTAACCGTTGTGGTCGCGGCACTACCGTCGGCTCCCGAGGAGACTAGGACTGAAGCACGTTGACAGAGGGTTTGGTGGCACTGAAAGTCGGCTTCTGAGAAGACTAGGACTAGGAGTGTGATCACCGGTAAGAGAAAGAGAAGGAGAGGAGTTGCTCTTAGAGAGGTTTGCTCTAGAGAGAACTTAGATCATCTTAGAGATGTTGTTGTTGAATGTGAATGTGTCTCTTAGAATGAGAGGAGAAGGTGTTTATATAGGGAAGAAAAAGAAGAGTGAAATGATGAGTGGAAGAAAAATAATGAAAGTAGATCTAAGTTCACTTGTAAAATATGGAAAAGATAGAGAAAAGATGGAATGAAAGCAAAGCATGAAGGTGCAGCAACATGGAAGTGGTGATGATCTATTAAAGAGATTGTAGAAGAAAAATATATCCAAGGAAAAAGAGAAAAGTATCTAGCTTTCTTCATGTGGGTAGGAAACATTAACATGTGAATATTGAGCTGGTTTTAGGTCAGTTTCTGCCCCTTTATTCCTTCAATTATTTCTCCAATAAGACTTCATTATATGCCTTCGACTTCTTCATATGAAATGTTCCACTATGAGTGTAGATCATCCTGAAAAATTTTCAGATTTTTATTCCATGTGGTTGGGCCGAAAATGCTGCTGGACCTCTTACAGGTCCAGTTTTCCAGTTTTGCTTCTGTAGAAAATTGGGCTGATTGTTTGAAGGCCTTCCACTCAAAAAAAGCTCTTGCACTCTTCATAAGAAATGATCCTTGGGCTGTCTAGAATGAATATGCAGAGTTTCAGCTCATTTCAAGTTCATTTGGTCAGGCGGCCGCCCCTCCTTCCTTGTTTAGCTCGGTTTCTCCTAGCCGAAGTAGGAAAATGTGCTAAAGTTGACTTTTCATGTTTACATGCTTCCATTCTTCCATAATAGGCTTTATTTAGCCTCTAAATATATATTTCGAACTTGTCGACAATATATAGCTTGAGCCACTGACATTGGCTCAATTTCTCCAAGACGTGCCTTGTCAGGCCAAAATGTTCATTTTGGGTCCAAACAGTTGGGTCACCAGGTCACCCACTATTCACTGCTTTTTAGTGTTAATTTCACCATCTGGGTCACGAGCACAGTGTATTTCGTGCCCTGGGTCACCCTGTACAGTGTTCTGGGTTACCATGGTGACCTGCACAGTGTATTTCGTGCCCTGGGTCATGGGCATTGTGTACTTCGTGACCCAGAGAATGAAAATATACACTAAAAAGCAGTGAATAATAGGTGACTCGGTGACCCAACGGGTGAACTTGCTCTAAGTGATTTGTAAAAAAAAAAAAAAAAACAAAAAAAAAATCAAAGCAATTAAGTGAAAATCTCAGCAGAACAAAAAGCAAAACTGTAGTTCCATCAGAATCATAATCATTAGTTTTGCTAGCTTCGACCTTTTTGTAATGGCTTTGCTTTTTGTCTATGCACGCACAAATTTTCTCAGATGTCGGGTACGGACTGCACAACAATAAAGATTGACTTTTTTTTTTTTTGACAACAATATCTATTGTTTGCGAGATAATGGCACACTGATCTGTTATCTTCCTAGGTGTCTGGCTAAAGGTTAGAAAACCTGTTAGTTTTGTATTTCTGTTATAGATTAATGAAGCTGATTGGCAGGCTTTTGTAGTTTAGGACTCTCTGCCTAGTATGTTAGTGTCAGTTGAGCTTTTATAGCTGCTTACACGGTCTCTCTTTCTTTTGCCAACTTCTGGAAGGCTTCTTTGTATTATGCTTTTTGTTAGTCTAAAAAAAGATGTTTCTTTTCTAAAATAATAGTGAAGCTACTGTGCTTTAAAGTTGTGGAGTGAAATTCTCTCATCAATACACACATTCACATGCATATTTTGATTCTGTTTATGCCAATATGTGTCTGTGCATCTTGCTGGTTTGCCATGTGTGTGTCTACCCTGTTTCAGCATCAACTTACTATCCTACTTTAATTGCTTGTGATATCATCATGAAAGTAACTTTGAATTTCAGGTTCATCAAGAAATTTCTCCAATTGTTTTGACGGTCATGTCTTGCTTAGTCCCCATAATGCAGCATCCAGAGGTGTTTTTTTTTTTTTTTTCCTCGTATAATTGTTGTGTGTACCATGGAGGACGGTTTATTTAATTGCATCTCTTGATGCTAAACAGGCGCTCAACAAGTCACTAATTGAGAACAGTGCTATCACGCTTGGGAGGCTTGCATGTGTTTGTCCGGAGCTTGTGGCTCCGCATATGGAGCATTTCATGCAGCCATGGTGCATTGCTTTGTCAATGTAAGTTTTACACATTTATATGAAATAATCAATTAATTAACCTACTACTCTTATGATTGGATCTATTACTGGAAACTAAAATCACCCATTCACTTATTTTTCATGACACAAGGAATATTTAAACTGTAGGATTATAAAAAATTTATTGCACTTCTAACTTTTCAACATAAAGGTTGCCACATATACTGGATAATTTACACCATCTTTAGGAATTCTTTGACTTGTGCTCAAAATAGGCAGAAGGAATATGGCAGTTGAAGAACTAGATTCTATCAGTGGGCATGATCTTCTACCATAAGATTGGAATATTTCTATTGAATATATGCTTTCCTTTTATATTTATACAGGTAAATGCTATCACAACTAATTTCTATACATTAATCTGAACAACTGAAAGATGGCCTGCCCATGACGTTCTATGATTTTAGGTCTGACTGTCAACTGTTTAGCAAAGATGGCAGGAATAAATTCCCCACTTTGGTTTAAGAGCATAGACTGGAAACTATTATGCTTTTACAAGAAGACTGTTTTTGACATTCAAAATTATGTGCCGCAGGATACGTGATGATATAGAAAAGGAGGATGCATTCCGAGGTCTATGCGCATTGGTATGCATCTCTCTCTCTCTCTCTCTCTCTCAATTTTTTGCATTTCTATTCACGCTTGGATTGTCTCCAATTTTCCAGGTTAGAACAAATCCATCCGGAGCATTGAGTTCACTCGTATATATGTGCAATGCTATTGCCAGTTGGCATGTAAGAATCACACGACATTCACCTCTTTTTATCCTTCCTTTCATGGTACAAACTCAATGTTGTGATATGATATGTTAATAGGAAATAAGGAGTGAAGAGCTACATAATGCAGTTTGCCAGGTGTTGCACGGTTATAAGCAGGTAGGAATAGCTTTTATATTGTTGTAATATCTGTCTAGTATTCTTCAAATTTTCGAAATGTAGAACCCTGGCAAATTGTGAAATTGTTTTCATTGTTTGATAACTCTGTTGGAGAGAAACTTCTTACAAACAATATTGAATTGACCAAATATCGGGTTGGTGGTTAAATCTTACAGATGTATGATGCTGAATACAACATTGTAATTTGATTTACTTTTTTCAAACTTGTAATCTGGCAGATGCTTGTGAATGGAGCGTGGGAACAGTGTATGTCTGCTTTGGAGCCACAAGTCAAGAACAAGCTATCAAAATACCAAGTGTAATGTTGTACTCATAGCTGATGTATTGTACCTGATGGTTCACTCTGCTATACGTGCTCATCAGAGATCTGTATCTGCGTGGAAATTGTTGTTTTCTTCGTCATCCAATACATTTTGGTCGTGATTCTTACAGGACCAATTTTTTGGTCCCCAATTTTCCAGTGAAAGTTTAGGATAAAGCATAAGACTTGGCATAATGAAGCAGCTCAGGTTTGGGGCAAGAATGTGGTGTACAGGGTGCAGCTTTCCAAACTTCGATGGTGTGCTTTCTTGCTGTCTTGTATTTAGAGAAAGGCAAGAAGTATCTCGTTCAAGTCTTGGATTAATGATTCTTCATTTTAGGTTTAGAGTTTTCCATTATTCAACAATTCCAGTGGTTAGGTTTGTCAATGATTTCCACAGTTTTTGTACAAGGGGGTTTTGACATTTTATAACAATTTGCCATTGAAGTTTTCCATTGTTTTACATGTCGATCAACTGTAACCTTTATTAGAGGGTGGAAAGAAATTTTTGCTGTTTCAAGCAGCTGTGGTAATTTGAGTTGGGAGTTCAGACAATCATTGTTTTCTTTCCTTAGTTGATTGAATATTTTTTTGTAATCACTACTTGATTTCTGATAAAATCCTTCTACCGGGCTGAGAGAGACACAACAGGTCTGCAGTCCCTATATATCACCCTTGGTCATGTGAATCAGTGAGTGTCAAGCTTTCTGTTTGCCTTCGTTTCAGGTTCTCCCCATAGAGGTCGGTATATTTTTGTTTCTTTTTTTCGCCTTTATCCTTTTTTGAATATTTGACCATTTGTATACACTACCCACAACGCCCGTGACTACAAGAATATATAGAAGCAAGCATGTATTCTCATGTCGTCGGTCTAGCTAGTCCATTGGATTGATCCTGTTCCAGATTAGACGACCAGAGGCCAAACAAGAAAACAACCCAGCTATGTTACACCTTTATAGGCAGCTTCATCAAGAAATTGCAAATTCCAACTAATTTAAAGTTCATATGTTCTCATTCACATTCCCATTCATGCCAATTACACTGACCATCAAATACCATTTAAGTTCTTAGAATTTGGATTGTTGGAGTCACGATTTGGGTTTGGTGAAACATGTTGCCACCCAGCTTCAAGGTACGTCTTGGCTCCCAAATATGGATCTCCAAGCCATAGTCGCTTTATGTTTCGGCTTGTTGATACGTCTAAACGAGACTATCCTATTTCTTTGTTCTATAAAATTTTGAAATCACATGCAGATAAGGGAAGAGGCCTAGATGAAGAAGGATTAGAGAACTTTTATTTAATGGTATACAACACAAGTATTCTTCTTC
Source organism: Rosa rugosa (assembly GCF_958449725.1). Classification (NCBI taxonomy): domain Eukaryota; kingdom Viridiplantae; phylum Streptophyta; class Magnoliopsida; order Rosales; family Rosaceae; genus Rosa; species Rosa rugosa. The sequence goes on from NC_084822.1 coordinate 33,959,496, forward strand.
TACAAGTAAACTTTTCTCACAAGTCACAAGTAAACTTTTCCTACAAGAAAACTACTTAAACCCTACAGTTCGACACCATCAATTACACCAACAGATTGAGAAGATCAATTCAAGAATGTCTCATCCAGAACCTCAGCCAGCCACCGAGCTCAGCCACGAGCCAGAGAACGAGGAGTCAGCCTCTCTTAGCAAAAAGGCAGCAAAGAAAAAAGCGGCCAAGCTCGAGAAGCTCCGTCGCCGCCAGGAGCGAGAAGCAGCGACAGCCGCGGCTCGCGCTGATCAGTACTCCGCCGCGCCGGAGGACCAACTCGCCGCGAACTATGGCGACGTGTCACTCATTCAGCTCCAGTCGATGAAGATGGTCGACGTCAATCTTCGGACGGAGGTCGGAGCTCTAACTGAGGCATTGAAGGACCAGAAGGTTCGGATACGCGGCCGTGCGCAGACGATTAGACCCACCGGGGAGAAGCTGGCGTTTATTGTGGTCAGAGAGAAGGGGTTCACGGTTCAGTGCGTCGTGACGGTTCAGCGGGAGATAGTGAGCTGTCAGATGGTGAAGTACGCGTCGAAGTTGAGCCGCGAGTCGATTATTGACATTGAAGGGGTTGTGTCTAAACCTGATATGGCAATTGCAGGCGCTTCACAGCAGGTGGATGTGCAAGTTAGAAAGTTGTACTGTATAAGTAGGGCTGCTGTTTTACCTATTGAAATTGAGAATGCTGCTCGAAGTGAAAAACCTACTGAGGATGGACAGAATACTCGCTTGAACAACCGAGTACTTGACTTGCGAACAGCGGCCAACCGGGGGATTTTCCGAATCCAGAGTCAAGTTGGAACTATCTTCAGGCAGTTCTTGCTGTCCGAAGGGTTTATTGAAATCCATACACCAAAACTGATCGCTGGTTCAAGTGAAGGTGGGGCTTCGGTGTTTAAGCTGGACTACGTGAAGGGGCAACCTGCCTGCCTTGCCCAGTCACCGCAGCTCCACAAGCAGATGTCCATCTGTGCTGACTTTGGTCGTGTTTTCGAGGTTGGTTCTGTTTTCAGAGCTGAGAACTCTGATACACATAGGCATCTATGTGAGTTCACTGGTCTCGATATTGAGATGGAGATTGAGTGGAGCTATTTTGAGGTTATGGATATTGTTAACAGGTTGTTTGTCAATATGTTTGACTATTTGAACAAAAATTGTGAGAAGGAACTTGAAGCTGTACGAAGGCAGTATCCCTTCGAACCGTTAAAGTACTTGCCTGAGACTCTACGTCTCACTTTTGCGGAAGGTGTTCAAATGCTAAAGGATGCCGGTGTGGAAGTTGATCCTATGGGGGACTTGGATACTAAAAAAGAGAGGAAGTTGGGCCAAATAGTTTTGGAGAAATATGGCACTGAGTTCTACATACTTCACCGCTATCCGTTGGCTGTGAGGCCTTTCTATACCATGCCTTGCGACGATAATCCTGAATACAGTAATTCGTTTGATGTCTTCATTCGAGGTGAGGAGATTATATCAGGTGCACAACGTATCCATGTACCAGAATTATTGGTCGAACGTGCTGAAGCACGTGGAATTGAAGTTGAGACAGTATCAACATATATTGATTCCTTCAGATACGGTGCACCTCCCCATGGTGGATTTGGAGTAGGGCTGGAGCGTGTTGTGATGCTCTTCTGTGGTTTGAATAACATCCGCAAAACATCTTTATTCCCTCGTGATCCAGACCGGCTAGCTCCTTGATTTCTTCAGTCTAGCAAACAACTAGCAGCTTCGGGTTTAACTTATTGAATTGGGTGCTTTGTTTTGTAACTTTTTATCAGAGTTGTGATGGCTACGTCTATGACTAATGAAAATAATTACTTGCTTAGACTATGCGGTATTGTGGTACAAGTTTTTGGCTTTGGTCCAACACTTTTTCTGCGACTCTGCAAACCTGATTGATTAGGGCGACTTGATAAATGTGATAATCAGTTGTATTCTTCAAATTTCATTTTCTGATGACTTGGTCCAGCAGATTTCGCCGACTTCCTCCGCTGAGTCGCTGACAAGTCTCATATTTGGCAACAACTCCAATCCTACTCCCAGAATCCCGAGCTCCATAATTACCTTCTTTTCATTCTCACACGCACCGAGGTAGTAGGGTTTCTCTTTTCATTTTCACGTACTTTTCTCTCGATTCATTGATCATGTCTTTACTGTGATAATTCGTTCATCGTAGTTGTGGTTGCTGATGAACTAGGATTATTTGCTTAGGAATTCCAATTTGCTTCAGTAGGGTTTCACTTTCCGATTAGTTAATAGCTGTCGATAAGTTTAGTGAGGAATTCATCTTCGCTTTTACTGTTAATTGGTTTAGGATTTATGATGAAGAAGTAGGATTATATATTTGCTTTCTGCTGTCTTGAATTTTAAGAATATTGGCTTGTTTTCGTCGAAACTGTAGTGTTGGATTAAACATGGCATGAGCAGTTTTGACTTTTGAGTTTGGCTGTGCCGATGAAACATTAAACTCTTGGTGGACAACTGGGTACATCAGTGGAGATTCGACAAGCAGCGGGTTTGCTTTTGAAAAGCAACCTTAGAAATGCATATAACTCCATGGATCCTATCAAGTCGGAATTACTGCCTTCCTTGGGATCACCAGATAGGCACAGCAGGTCTACAGTAGGAGTGTTGTTGTTCAACTCGGAGGAGTTATGGGATGGCCGGAATTGCTGCAAGCTCTTGTAACTTGTTTGGACAGTAATGACATAAATCACATGGAAGGTGCTATGATATATGCATTATCCAAGGTAAACACTATTTTCTAGAGTTAGCTGATTACTGCTCTTTCCAGTGTATGCATATGTGGCTGAAAGCTCCTTTTGCTGTTGGAATACATTTGTTATTCCTTTTGCATTGTTGTGCTGTGTTCTAGGCTAGCTTCTAAATTGATTATTGTCTAGAACTGTGAGTGAAAGTGATATTACGTTTTGGTCGATCGGGACCTTCTTAAAAAATATATGATATATATAATGCATCCTTTTTCGTTATTGGGTCAAAAAAGGTCTGGTACTTGAAACAACAGAGCTGCTTTTAATTATCTATTTGGTCTATCTGACGAGAAGTGGTATCAACTGAAACAAGGTCACAACTTTTAGCACAATTCTATCAACTTTCTGTCTTCTTATTTTCTTATGAAATACTGCTATTATCTTAAAGCAATCCATTTGCCAGAATATACTTCATAAACGATCCTAGTCATCCTACTATTAATCCTACAGAGAGTTGTGTATTTGTGGTATGGAAAGATATTCTGATGTTCTATGGTTAAAAAAAAAAAAAAAAAAAAAAGCATATTTACAACCATTCTTTTTTCCAGCCCTTTGCGAAATCAAATTTCCTGAAAAGGTGTTAATTTAGGCCCTAAATGTTTTTTTGGCATCACTGTATTATAAAATCTACAGAAGGCCAAAAAGTATGGATAGGTGGTCATAAATTTACAGGGCAAGTCAGTATGGATAGGTAGTCTTCAGGAACTAATTGGACTATCGTGGAGAGGTTTTGATCTTATTCGGAACTAAATCATGCACAATGAACCTTGGCCGCGTCAGTACTCAAGGTGTCTTCAAACAGAAACTTGCTGTTACTAATAGATTGCTAGATATAGAAATTTTTAGAGATGACTTAGTTATTTCATGTTTTGCACAAGCTACTTATCATAGCTTCAATATTATAATCAAAGACCTCACCCAAAAGGAAAAATGATAATTAAAGACCAATATTATTCAATGAGATCCATCTTTTTTTCTGGTAAAAGAAAACTAATTATCTACAGATGGCAGATATTTGGCATGTACACAAATTGGCAATCTAAGGATAATCATCTTTTTAGGACAAGATCGAGCTTGTTTGGCCATGGTGGAATTCCTATTGCCTCAATTATTTCCGCGATGTATTCATGCTTGACAAAAGTTTTGAGAGATATCAAGCAAGTTCTAGAGATACAATTCACAAAAGATTGATCACATGCACATGAAGAATAAAGTGCTAAGAGCTATTGAATGCACTTTCATTAGGCTCAAAACTCACATATATGGTGCAAATAGTTCTCACAAATTTCATCATGCCAACCATATCTCAATGCATCAACTTGACAATCAAATGTAACAATGAAGTTAAGCATAAGTCCCATAACCTTTATTTGAAAAATTGAGTTCATGTTGAAGGAAAATCGACATAGTGTGTCTTATCAAACTAGGAGTAGTAATAGGAGAGAAGGTTCTAGAATTCCTAATCCTACTCGGATTAGTATTCCTTGTAACATTAGAGCATGTACTTTGTAATCCCTATATATTATAATATTATGACAATTCTCTCATCAATTCTCTCTCGAATCTATTTTACTTAAACACGTTATCAGCACGAGCCCTAACCACAAAACAAAAAACCAAAAACCAAAAACCAAAACCCGAAAATCTTCTTTCACCACCGCAGCCCCTAGCCCGAGCTAGCCGAGCCTTCGCTGCAGCTTGCCTTCGCGCGCCCTGCGCTACGCGCCCCTGCACTCCTTCGCTGCAGCCTGAGCGCCCGTGCGCTTGCAGCATTGTATCGCTGCCCCTGCAGCCTCACAGCAGCCCCTGCTGCCTTGCGCACTGCCCTTGCAGTCCCGTTTCAGCGATCTGTTATGACCAGGATTGCAAACCGGTTGCAATCCTAGCTTAGGATCAATCCTAGTTTAGGATCAAACGGCACCTGCAATCCCGACCCCGGATTGAAGCAAGCATCGATTAACGACCTTATAAACATCATTGTTTTGGTCTAATCCAATCATTCTTGGAAATCGATTTCTTGGTAGCATAGCTCGGAAATCTTATTATTTAATTATTTAATATATTTCTTCTTCTTATTTCAGGATGTCAAAGCTTGACTTTCCTATCCTTGACTCAACTGGCTCGGAATATCATAGTTGGGTCACGGATGTTGAGAACCATCTCACTTCAAAAGAGATCCTACCCGTAATTCAAGCACCAAATCCCGAGCTCATATTTGAGCGTACGACTACAAATAATGCCACCACTCTCATCTTGATGAGACACCACATGGATAAATCACTCCGATTGGAGTACATGGAAATCAAGGATGCTAGAGAATTATGGGTTGCGCTAGAAGAGCGATTTGGTAATGTCAAGGATACCCTCCTCCCCGACTTGAAAGTTCAATGGAGCAATCTACAATTCGCCGACTTCAAGCCTGTAGTTGGATATAATTCAGAAGTTCTGCGCCTCAAAACTATGTTGGGGTTCTGTGGACAGCCTGTCACAGAGCAAGAACTAATTGAGAAAACTCTCTCCACCTTCCCCGTCTCAGCAATTTTACTATCGAAGCAATATCGAACCGAATTCAATGCTGGACGGCTCACGAGGTTTCATCAGCTAATTAATATTATGTCTGTAGCTGAAAAACATGATAATATCCTCGTGAAGAATTATAATTCAAGGCCTGTCAGAACTAAGAGCGTTCACGAGGCGAATTATAATAATGCACCCAAAAGAGGGCGCAAGGAGTGGAACCCTAAGAATAAGGGACACAACGGACGTTCTGGTCCATATAACTGCCCTACAAAGGAAGGTAATCGTCAGAATGAAGGACGAACACGTGGCAATACATGGCAACGTGGGAGAGGATGCCGTGGAGCTCCAGGACGTGGTGGAGCCGTCCAAGGCCGTGGGAACGGTGCCAACTCCTCTAGGGGACGCCACCCAAGTGCAAACAATGCACCTCAATTAAAGGGAGGCAATCACAATGACATGTGTCATCGATGTGGATCAAGTGAGCATTGGTTCAAGCAATACAATGCCAGCGATCAAATTGCTGCGAGTTACAAGGCATATAGAGACTTTAGAGAGCATGAAGCCTATCTTGCCAAAGAAGGAGAAAAAGATGGTGATGATGCCAACGTCAATCTCACCATATCGGACTTCAAATCTGACAAGGAATTGCACAAGGATGCTGCAGATTTTGATTAGTATAGTCCTTTATTTTTCCCAAGAATTATGTAATGGCAATTATGCCTTCTATCAATAAAATGACTTATTGTATTAACTCTTTCCCTCTAGGCGTACTCAAGAGTAATTGTGATGTCTAGGCAAGGTTTGATCTGAGAGAATGGTTTTAAAAGTGAGCACAGCTCCACCAAAATCTCGCCTTACCTGGTCACAACCAAATTGAAATTACCGAACGGATTGAGTGACTACGATTTGTCTACGGTTTGATTTTTATGTTGGATTAGATTTTGGTCAAAGAAACTTTGATGTAATCATTGGCTATTATTAATAAAGTATCGATTTATTTTATTCAATGTCTTGGACATATTTTAATTTCGAACTTTATTATTTAACCAATATGTTTCCCGGAGAGCTACAATGCCTCGTGGATAGTGCAACTACACATACCATCCTTCGAAATAGGCAGCTATTCCAATGGATGGCGCCTACTCGATCTTCTGTGACTACGATGGCTGGATCATCTCAATTGATTCATGGTAGAGGACCAGCCCAATTTATGTTGCCAAATGGCACAACTTTAAATGTCACCGAAGCTCTTTATGCTCCTAGGGCAGGAAGAACCCTATTGAGCTTCAAAGATATAAGAGCCAATGGATTTCATGTGGAAACACATTGTGAGAATGGACAAGAGTTCCTTTGCATCACCTCTAATGACTACAGACATAAACGAGTATTAGAGAAACTTATGTGTCGCTCTAGTGGGTTTTATGCAACCACTATTCGAGTCATTGAATCCAATCATGTTATGAGAGATGCTTTATGGGATTCTGACACATATAGGCTTTGGCATGACTGTTTGGGACACCCAGGTCGTGACATGATGATCCGTATATTAAAGACTTCACACGGACATCCATTTTTCAGAACGAAAAGAAGTAAATATTGGTTTTTGGATACCGAAGGAGCCCCTGCGGCTCACGGCGCCGTTCACCCCCAAAACCTGCCATCCTTGGCCGGTGCCGCCGGCCCCCTGCGGCCTCAATGTGGCATTGACACCACCTATGCTCTTTCCCATCCAAATTTTACTTCTCAAGTCCTTTGTGACTTCGTGGCTCAACCAAAATCCTCATTGGTTGTTTCTAAAGCCCATTATTCGTTCTGCAAAGCATGCTCTTTAGCAAAATTAGGATTGAGACCATCCTATGCAAAGGACACCAAAGAAAATATACCATTCTTGCAAAGAATCCAAGGTGATATTTGTGGACCTATTCAACCATCTTGCGGACCATTTAGATATTTTATGGTGTTGGTTGATGCATCGACACGCTGGTCACATGTCATGCTATTATCCACTAGGAACGCTGCATTTGTTAAACTCCTAGCACATATTATTAAGTTAAGGGCTCACCACCCTGATCATCCTATTAAGTCTATAAGATTAGACAATGCTGGGGAGTTTACATAAAAAACTTTTGATGATTATTGCATGTCCATTGGGATTGATGTTGAACATCTAGTTCCTCATGTTCACACCCAAAATGGTCTCGTAAAAGCTGCCATTAAACGACTACAAATGGTCGCTAGGGCATTGGTAATGCGCACCAATCTCCCTATTTCTGCTTGGGGCTATGCAATATTGCATGCAGCTGTGCTTATTCGTCTGTGGCCCACTGTCACTCAACCATTTTCTGCGTCCCAGATGGTGATTGGGTATGAGCCTAATGTCTCACACTTACGCATATTTGGGTGTGCAGTATATGTGCCTATTGCACCGCCACAGCGCACCAAAATGGGTCATCAAAGACGATTAGGCATTTATGTTGGCTATTATTCTCCAACGATTATCCGCTACATAGAACCCTTGACAGGCGATCTCTTTACCGCTAGATTGCGAATTGTCACTTCGATGAGACAGTCTTCCCGTCGTTAGGGGGAGATAAGAACATAAATGTTCAACAGGAACGACAGGAATTGTCGTGGTCTGTCCCTACTCTGTCTCATCTTGATCCCCGAACCGCACAGTCCGAAATTGAAGTGCGGAGAATTCTCGATCTTCAGAACGTAGCAGAATCGATGCCTGATGCGTTTTCTGATATCGCTAAAGTGACGAGATCACATATACCTGCTGCAAACGTGCCTTCAAGGATTGATGTCCCTAAAATTAGAGGACATGACGCCACCTCAAGAGTACATGAATATGGCGCCAACGTCCCCACCCTTGGTGACGTTGTGGCTAGGCCTACATCTCCTGCCAGGAAGCGTGAGAGGCCTATAGGTTCGATGGATTCTCGCCCAAGAAAGAAAGCGAGTTTGGCACAAAATAATCCATTAATCATCGATGTAAATAATCCATCTCATGAGAATATTCCGGATTATGGTTATGTCCAAGAGACATCATTGGGGGATGCTCCAATGTCAGAACCAACTCCAGAGAATAGAGAGATCTCCATGAATTACACTAGTGTACATGAGATGATGGATAGAAATTCTATGGCGATTGATGATGCATTTGCATATCATATTGCGAAAGGAATTATAGAATATGATGATATCGAACCTCGCTCTGTTGAAGAATGTCAACGAAGAGCGGATTGGCCTAAATGGAAAGATGCGATCCAGGCTGAATTGGATTCACTAACAAAGAGACAGGTATTTGGGCCTATAACGCAGACACCCCCAAATGTAAAACTTGTTGGCCATAAATGGGTCTTTGTTAGAAAGCGTAATGAGAAAAATGAGGTGGTAAGATATAAAGCCCGCCTTGTGGCGCAAGATTTCTCACAACGCCCTGGAATCGACTATGAGGAGACATATTCTCCCGTAATGGACGTTATAACGTTCTGCTACCTTGTCCGTTTGGTAGTTTCCGAAAAACTTGACATGCAGCTTATGGATGTGGTTACAGCATATCTCTATGGGGATCTAGATTCAGAGATATATATGAAGGTCCCAGATGGACTTCAATTACCCAAATCAAATAGCTCTAAACCACGGAGCGCGTTTTCAATAAGATTAAAACGCTCACTATATGGATTAAAACAATCCGGACGGATGTGGTATAACCATCTAAGTGACTACTTGATTGGGAAGAGATATATTAATAATGAAATATGCCCATGCGTGTTCATTAAAAGAACAAGTTCCGGATTTGCAATCATAGCAGTTTATGTCGATGACATGAACCTAATTGGAACTCTAGATGAGTTAAAGGAAACTGCTAAATATTTGAAATCCGAATTTGAGATGAAAGATCTTGGGAAAACACGGTTTTGTCTCGGTTTAGAACTCGAGCACTGTAGTGATGGGATTTTGATCCATCAGTCTGCATATACTCAAAAAATTCTAAGGCGCTTTCATGAAGATAAAGCAAAGCCTGTGAGTACTCCCATGATTGGTCGTAGTCTTGAGCCAAGAAAAGATCCGTTTCGTCCAAAGGATGAGGACGAAGACGAAGAATCATTAGAGGCCGAAGTGCCCTATTTAAGTGCAATAGGCGCATTATTGTACTTAGCTCAATGCACAAGACCAGACATCTCCTTCGCAGTGAACTTGTTAGCTCGACATAGCTCTGCGCCAATACGCCGCCATTGGATTGGTGTAAAGACAATCTTTCGATACCTAAGAGGTACGATTGATATGGGCCTATTTTATCCCTACAGAGAGAAAAGGAATGACGAAAATTTGGGATCGGTCCCCAAGAGGCAAAATGCCACCGTCCAAAGGATTGCCGCCGCCGCCGTCCAGGGTGGCCGGCCTCATCCTACTCCCCTCCATCAAAACGACAATGATGTTTTGATGGGTTTTGCTGATGCAGGGTACCTCTCTGACCCTCACAAAGGTCGCTCCCAAACAGGTTATGTCTTTACCATGGGAAGCACTGCGATATCTTGGAGGTCTACAAAACAGACCCTTGTTGCTACTTCCTCAAATCATGCAGAGATTATTGCTCTACATGAAGCCGTGCGTGAATGTATTTGGCTAAGGTCTGTAATTAGACATATTCAAGGAAGTTGTGGTTTGAAGTCTACCACAGATGAACCTACATGCATTTATGAGGATAATGCAACTTGTATTGAACAAATGAAGTTAGGTTTCATCAAGGGCGACAACACCAAGCATATATCGCCTAAGTTCTTTTATAATCAGCAACAACAATCACTTCTAAAGATTGAAGTGAATCAAATCCGATCAGAGGATAATGTAGCGGACTTATTCACTAAGTTGTTACCTAAATCCACCTTCGAGAAACATGTGAAGAGTATCGGATTGAGAAAGTTATCCGAACTCCCACGATTGTAGCAGTCAGGGGGAGATATAATGTCTTCATATTCGATCTCGAAGAGTGAAGGACGTGTTGTGCTCTTTTTGTCCTTCGACCAGGGTTATTTTTGTCCCACAGGGTTTTTGTTACCTGGCAAGGTTTTTAACGATGCAACGGATGAAGCGTCCCCACCAAGTTTGAGCAGCACAAGGGGGAGTGTTGAAGGAAAATCGACATAGTGTGCCTTATCAAACTAGGAGTAGTAATAGGAGAGAAGGTTCTAGAATCCTAATTCGGATTAGTATTCCTTGTAACATAATAGAGCATGTACTTTGTAATCCCTATATATAGGGCTCCTATTCTCAATAATATTATGACAATTCTCTCATCAATTCTCTCTCGAATCTATTTTACTTAAAAAGTTCATAAGACATAAACATGATTTATAGCCCTTTACGAATTAAGTTCAAGTTTCATCATAAGAGTTGGAAGGAACTAAAGACAAACAACCACACAAAAACTAGAAACAATTTTTTTTTTTTTAAACAATTTGAATTTATTGAATTTAAACTAAACCTTCCCCCCACACTTGAACTTAACATTGTCCTCAATGTTAAAAAGTGTTTTCTTGAAAGCTTTGCAATGAAAGAGTCAAGCATGGTAAGAAAGAGCATGCAAACTATCACAAAAACAAAGAAGTGACCGGAATTTAAACACAATGAAGAACATAAAGCAAGAGAAAGGTAAGAAATTGCTCCCCCTTGTAGACCATAAGTCTTCAAAAGTCACCAACAACAAGGCATGAAAGCCTTGCAATCAAATGCTCCTAAATTTGGTGATGCTACTTCAAAAAGGTGTCTTCAAGGGAACTCATCATCATGCTTCTCTTCTTCAACCCAAGATCTCTTCCAATTCTCTCAAGAACTCTTTATTCATGCATGGATACTTCCAAGAAGGGCTTTGTTTAAAGGCTTCTAGCCGGTCCTTAGAAGCTATCACCGCTTGTTATGGAGGATACTTCTTGTGTAAGACCACCGTACTATTCGGAGCCAAAGGACTTCTTGAAGTGTCATAGAGGCAAGCCCAAAACCAAGCCATGAATGCTTTCTTGTTAGACCAAAAGATTGGCTTCTTTCTAGTCTTCCTCTTCTAAGTATCATTCTTGACTCGTCCTTCAAGGTTGAAGTGGAGTTGTTACTTAGAGAAAGAGTAGGTGGTAGAGGTATGAGAAAATGAGGCGGAGGACTATGAACAAGTGCTACACTTCCTTTCCAATCCTTCACTTCATCATAGAAGCATTGAGCACTAAATGGTGGATTGAGAGGTCGAAGTACCTTGATCTCAATTTTCTCATTTAGAACATAAGTGCTCAATGTTATTTCTTGCTCATTCGAAAGCTCTTGATGGTGATCTTTAGATGGTCGAGGAAGAAAAATCCTTGGCACTTCAACTTCTTCTTCATGATAAAGCATTGAAGAACTTTCTTTCTCATGGAGAGTCGTGGCCTCATTGGTGGAGGGTTCATGGTGCATGTATTCAATTGTTGCATCTTTCTCCTCGTAGTGTTCATCATCTTCTTCAAGATTATCTTCAACAACTAGCCCTCTTGCTTTCCAAAATTGCACAAAATTTTCAATGTCCGCTTTAATTTCCTCTTTGCTCATTTGACGACCTCCATAACCAAGTGATTCTTCTTGCATTATCTTCTTGAACTTGAAAAAGAGTCTCTAGTTCATGATACTCAACATGCACTTCTTCATTCGAGGTTGACTCTACTTGATCAAGGAAAGGTTGTGGCTCTTGCAAGGTGATGGAGGGTTTCTCTAATGCCAAATGAAGGTCGACTTGATCAATCATTTCCTCTATTCTTGCACTAGAGGCTTGGATCTCCTCCATTCTTGCATTGGAAGCTTGCATCTTTGAAAAGACTTCTTGAAGTAGAGATCTTAGAGACTCATCTTCTTCTTCTTCTTCTCGAGGATATGCTTGGGATGCCATGGTCTCTTGATGCATGCTCCTTTCATACTCTTGCATGAAATCTGGGTACTCAAATCTCAAAACACACTCAAGGGGTGAGTGTTGTGAAGATCCACACAAGGCACAAGTATGGTTGAAAAACATGTGACTTTGGGTGTACATATCCCATTGTTGATAAGCGTCACCACAATATCTTTGGTGCTCAAACTCTCTTGGATCATTCCATCATTGATTCCATCCATCCATGGCTCAAAGAAATTATGTACCTATGGCTTCCAAAAATATTAGTGACAGGACATGAGGACAACACAATAAGAAAAACACTTAACAAATAAAAGCATCAAGAAACTAATTAACTAAAAGACAACAAATAATTTTTTTTTAAGGCACAAAAAAAAGTAAATAAAAGGGAAGAAACCAAAATTAGAAAAAAAAATCTTTATTATTATTCTTATTATTATTTTGGGTTAGTCCTTCACCGATCGGTCGGCAATCCCACCGACTGGTCGGTGAGCTTCTGTACTACAAAACGACCGGTCGAAAGTTTTTGCCGACTGGTCGGTCAGACAAAAATACCCGAAATTAACACAAACGACCGGTCGACGGAGACCAATGACTGGTCGGTAAACCAAGATAAAATGAAAACAAGGGAAATTTCTAGCTAATCCCTAAGGCTACCCGAGCTAGGGATTGAATTTTACACCAATCCCCGGCAACGGCTCCAAAAACTTGTTAGCATTGAAGCTACCCTCAAGTGCAAGAGGTACAAGTTAGAATAGGGGATTAAGTAAGGATGTCAAACCCACGAGGATTGGTAAATCCTTTCCTAGCTAGGGAAAACCTAAGGAAAAACTAGAAGAATATGCAAATGTACACAAACAAAGGCTCACAAGTGAACCAAAGTTCATGGTGAGTATGTGCAAGATGGTGTGTAGAGATTTGATTTTGATTTTGAGATTGGTTTCAATTCAAATTGAAACAATGAAAGCAAGTAATATAAACTAAGCTAAACTAAACAAGTTGTTATCAAATGGATGGGAGTTAGGGCATCGGGTTTCACCTTTTGCCTCCCTTGCAAGCATTAAAGTAATTGAATATGAATGATGCAAAACTAATTATCCAACTACCCTCTTAGCATCCGGATAGGACTACTAAGGCTTAAACCCTTTTCATTTTATTAACTCTAACCGGATAAGTCTAGAACTAACTACCTAGAGACAAATTCAATTACTGGATAGGTCTCAATCCTTTGCCCCTAAATGCATAAAGCTTAGAGTTTAGGTAACCAAGAAAGCAAACCAATCCTATCTCTAGGTGATTTTAGCTCACTACCCTCACATGCACACATGATGTGCTTTCATGCTCCCTCCTATCTCTAGAAAAAACTTCATGTCATGGCAAACACATAACTTAAATTGATTAGGTCTAAGTAATACATTCAACTATTGACTTAGCATGTGAGAATGACAACATGAATTTGCATCAATTTATAAACAAAAGCATCAATACAAGCAAGTTTGGCTTGGGCTTTCAACCCTATCCCCAACTAGTTCACTACTCACACATAGCTAGATACACAAGCTTCAACATTCTATTAAACATCAAATACATAAAGATATAGGGAGTAAAGGGTGACTATTGATGATGCCAGAAGAGGTGGTGGAGATGGGTCTCCAAGAACATGATGTGGTGGTAGTCACCTCCTTTTCCTTGCTCCAAGCTCTTGATATTGGTAAGAATAGTGAAATTTGGAATCTCTAAGGTGAGTTGTGGTGTTGAGTGGTGGAGGAAATGAAGGTTGTAGTGGTGGAAATGGTGGGTTTAGTGGTGGAAATGGTGGTGTCTTCTCTAGAGAGAAAAATGGATCTTGGATAGGATGAAGATGATTGAAAAGAGTCAAGAATGCTAAAGAATTAGTCTTTGGCCTCTCTTTGATCAACTATGTATGTCCTCTTTGGTCCCAAGGTGTGCAAGAGATGCTCTTACACCATTGTCCTCCAAATGGTCCCAAATTGGCAAGGTGACAAAAGGACAAAGTGTAGGGAGATATTTAAATTTCAAGTGATGAGATATTCTCACAACCATGGTCCTCTTTTACTGGAGAAAGGACCATCCATGAGTGGCAGCTCGCCGGAAAAGTTCACCAAAAAAGTCGCTGGAAAAGTCCATTTGCAATTTTCTTCCAATCTCAGTGTCTTCTTCCCCTAGCTTCAAATCTCCACATTTCAAGCCTCAAATAGTCATTTTATTCTCAATGCAAGGTTTCCTACAAATAAAAGGAAATGGATTAAAAAAGGTAAAATAGCATGGAAGACAAATCAATTTTCATAATTATGGGAGACTTGAGCCAAGAGCGAAACCCTAATCTTTCTCATCGTAGTCGATTTCAAGGCGTTTTGTGAGAAGCCTTGAGCTATAAGGCGAGATTACCGTCTCTTTTTCTCAGCACGCTTTCTAACGAAGACCCATTAGTCAACAGGTTTTATGTCAGGAGGTGTTGGCATCACTGGCTCAAAAACCTTCCTCATCATTAGAGAATCCAACTTAACCTGGATCGCATCTTTCCATTTAGGCCAAATTTCTCTACGTTGACATTCATTCATCAACGGAGCGTGGTTCGATATCATTAGTGTCACGCCCCGAATTTTGAATAATAAATTCAAATCCGAAACATGAATAATTACAATTACAAAATCCAAATCTCGAAACTTCGAGTTCATTATTACAATTCACTCTCACAAGCAATATTGTAAAGCTCAAATGAGCATAACACACCTCACAACGTACAATTGCTGTAAAACTCTAACAATTGCTCTAACCGCACGATCACCGTCCTGGTTCTCCTGTCCTGTAGGATTACCCGCTACACAATTTGAATAGTGTACCGGGAGTTGCAACAACACAAAACCCGGTAAGCTTTTTACAGCCAGTATGAGTAAACAAGAAAGAATTGTTGATTTATTTCTTTACAATTAATATAACTCAACACAATCACCATAAAAGGAAGGATACTCTTGAGGCTCTCTTTTAAGAACTCATTCTTAAAAGACTCAAGTATCCTCAACACTTCTCACATAAGACCCCTCACAGTCTCAAGTAACCTCAACATCACTCATACATGACCACTCACAGTCTCAAGTAACCTCAACATTTCCCTCACAACACCACTCAACAATTGGCAGACAGACTAGAGCTCTAACTGATCGTTTCCACCTACCCGGCGCGAGAGCGTGGTTCACGATTTAATACTATTCAGTTCCACCTACCCGGCGCGAGAGCGTGGGTCGCTGATAGTATGCCATGGTCACCCCGTGACCTATTGATCTCCACAGATCATAACAATTTATTGTTCCTCAACAATAAAACTCAACATCTCTCTCACTATATTGTTTCTCAACAATAAACTCAATACCCCTCACAATATATTGTTTCTCAACAATAAACTCAATACCTCTCACAATATATTGTTTCTCAACAATAAACTCAACACAACTCCAACAGTACATATTATTTCACGTAAATAATATATATACATAGACATTCGCACAGGAATGTCTATTAATACCAACTATAATTCACACGCATTAAAGCAATAAATTCATTTTATACTTAAATTCATTTTCTTACCTGTGAGCCGCAGCCCTATGAACCGTAGTTGATCAAGTTCATATTATTTCAAAACAAATCTTTATTTCATAAACAATTTCCACACAATTACGACAAAAAAATCAATTAATTATATTCGGTTCGTAATATGAACCATGTGAGGTTTACTCACCTCTAATCCAGCTGCGTCTTCTTAACAGCTCAAAATACGATCCACAATCGTCCACCAACTTAAACCGTCAATCACCTAGTCAGATACGATCTTAACTTAGCAATCATTCATAAACCACACATATACAACAATCCAACGGTCAGATTCTAAATTAATGATGATCCAACGGTCGGATCGAAATTACGCGATGATCTAACGGTCAGATCCTCACGGATTGCCCTTAGGATCATCCTCCAAGATTATCACGAAGATCCAACGGTCGGATCTTCCTGAATCGTCCTTACAAACATCTCCACAAATTTATACTATAATCCGACGGTCAGATTCTCACGAATCGCCCTCCAAATCACTATTTCACATTTATACGAAGATCCAACGGTCGGATCTTCGCCCGTGACCACACAAAGTCATCGGGACAGTCATACGATCAACATATCTAAATTTGAAGTAAAACCGATGGTCAGATCTTCGCAGATCGTAAACTTAAGATAAAACGTCAAAACGTTAAATAGTAACGTAAAAACGTAAATCCACTATTTATCAACTTTTTCTAACATAACCTTGTAATATATCAAAACGCTCGTATGGATGCGTAGAACATAGCCTAGATAATAAAAATTCAAAAAATGGTCGAATGCGCCGCCACAAGGGGCGGTCAGTGGGCGGTCAACGCGGCGGTCAACGACGGTCAACCACCTCCGATGCAAAAGTCGTCAACTACAAACTTGTTCCAAATGACGAGCTGATCCACTTTCATAACTAGCATCAAGTCTTAAAACGAAAGGAAGTGGTCGGAAATTACCTAGAACAGTCGAGGTGACTGGAAAATTTCCAGAATCCGGCGAGAAACTGCAGAAAACGGCGAGCTCCAATTCGACGTAAAAACGTCAATTTAAGGCTTCGATTCCTTCTGAAGAGTTGTTAAGAAACTCAAGAAGAACTCACTGGTTCAAGAATCACAGAAAAATATGGTCTGTAGCTCGAGATATACCGATCGAAAGCTTCGGTGGTCGGAAAAATTCCAGAATTTTGCAGAATCCGGCAAGGCTCGATTTCGACGTCAAAACTTCAATTTAAGGCTTCGATTCCTTCTGAAGAGTTGTTAAGAAACTCAATAAGAACTCACTGGTTCAAGAATCACTCAAAACGACGTCCTGTAGCTCAAGATATTTGGATCGATAGTTCCGGTCTCGTTCTTGGCTGGGTTGACTTGTAGTTGCTGCTACGGGATGCGCCGCCATGCAAGGCTGCTTCTGGGGGCTTCAGGAGGTTGAGGGAAGCACGAGGATGCAGTTTGGCAAGGATCGGTGGCCGGAAGCACGAGTTATCGAGCTTGGAACTAAAACGGGCTTAAAACTAACCGGACTTCCGCCGCCGTTTCGGACCGTTCTGCGGCGTAAGGCTGCCTCCTGCAGCTGCGCAAGATCAAGGTGAAGCTGTGGAACGTGGTCTGGGGTCGATCGAAGGCCTGTGGAGCGAGAACAAGCTTGGAGAAGGAATGCTCTGTTTTGGTTGCTAGTTTCGGCAGAGAGAGAGAGGTTTATTTTTTTTTTCTTTCTTTTCTGCGTGCTGCCTACCCCTTCCACCAATTCTAATTCAATATACAAAAGAAGCAAAGCAAAGCAATGCAGCCGTCCCTTTGTTGCTCAAAACACGGAACATGCCGCACCATTTCTATTAAAAGAAATCTCCACTTAAAAAAAAAGGGTTATTACAATCTACCCCCCTTAAAGAAATTTCGTCCCGAAATTTAAGCGCAAGTTAATTGCTCTCGATTACGGTTAACCTAACCATCGAATCTCCATCTTTCCCAAAACTGTAGTAATCTACAAAACCACAGCCCTTTGTATAAAAATACATTCCTATGGCCACTAAATCCTTTCATCACAAACGTAAACTCACACAACATCCTCACATGGATCCTCACATAGATCTTCACATAGATCATCTCATAGATCATCACCCTGTACTGGCATACAAGCACAGTAACATTCCCACAAAGCGTTTCGCCACTCAATTAGCATCACTCAAAACAATTCATTCCAAAAAGCACGCCAATAAATTATGTCACCCAGTGATGATGACTTGGGCTTACTCAATCCTTGGGCTAAGCACTAGGGCTGGCCATTTGGGCTTACTATTTGGGCCTACCAATCGGCCCACCAACTTCCAGCTCGGCTACGGTATGAAATTGTACATACCGTATATATGTATGCATACCGTACAGACCGTATATACGTATGCATACCGTATAACTGTATATATGTATGCATACCGTACAGACCGTATATACGTATGCATACCGTACAACTGTATATACGTATGCATACCGTACAGACCGTATATACGTATGTATACCGTACATACCGTATATACGTCCGTATATCAAGCATATACGAGATCAAAAAATATTTGTAAGAGGTAAGGTTCGAACTCCCGACCTCGAACACGAAGGTTTTGCTCCCAACCACTGAAGCAAGAGCTGCCTTCATTAATATATGCTCACGTGTTATATTTATTATGTCATAAGCGACATAAATAAAATAACGGGAGAGGCAAGGTTCGAAACCTTAACCTGCTGCACGAAACCTTTGTCCCCAACCACTGGAGCACAAGCTGTGCTTAATATAATGTGTACAAATTTTATACTTATTATGTCATAAACGAACATAATAAAAATAAACGAGAGGCGAGGTTCGAACCTCAGACCTCTTGTACACGTACTTTACACTCAACCACTCGAGCACGGCTGCTCACGTTATTATCCATACCAATCCTTTTATTTAAACCAACTGTTTCAACTGTTTCAACAATTCAGCCCAAAACATCCAAAACTGTTTCAGAAACTCGGCCCATCAGGCCTCCACCCACAGCTACAGTGATGCCTTGATCCGAGACAGGCCCAAGTACGGCCCACTTGTGTCACGGCTTATCCCTTCCGTGATTTACGGCAGTCAAATCTGCTTTCGGCTACAGCTGTCTGCCACAGCGCCTCGAGATTCCCTCGGTCCCCTTACACGCTCTCCACGCGCCAACAACTTTTCCGGGTTTCAGGGCGACTTTAATCCAACGCGTAGAATGAATCACAGGAATCGTCCATCCAACGGTGGAGATCTGCTCACCTCGCTCTATAAATAGGTGCATTCTGTGGGCGCAACTGTTCACTCCAAAGGAACGAAAATCTCTCCTGAGTTCCAGCCCCTCTCTCCCAACTCTTCAGCTTTCCTCTTCTTTCAAAACTCAAAACATTTCTTCTTCGATTCAATCCTTCTCTTCTGATCTTCTCTCCCATCTAGTTGATTCAATCCCATCTTTCCTCTGAACTTTCAGACCTCTAACCCACCATCATCATCCTTAATCCCTTTAACAACAACTCCTTCAAACACTCGACAACTTTACTCTTCGATCTTCACATCCCCTCAACCCATCACCATGGAACCACGAACTCTGCAACTGATGGAGCTACAAACCCAGCAACAAATCGAGGATGGAGGAAACAACCAAGCAGCCGGGAGTAGTGCCAACACAGATTTCTGGCGAAGCCGTGCCAGGTGGGTTCCTACTCCAGATCAAATAAGGATCCTCAGGGATCTTTACTACGACAAGGGAGTTAAGACCCCAACTACAGAGCATATTCACGAGATCTGTCTCCAGCTGCAACAATATGGACAGGTTGAGGGCAAGAACATTTATTTTTGGTTCCAGAATGTCAGGGCTCGAGAGAAGCAGATGAAGAGGTGCAATCAGGCTGCTCAAGTGCCCATGGGAACTAGTTCTCCTGGTACTGGTGGATCCATTGATCTCAATTTTGGGTCCACTGGTTCTACTGGTGCTGGTGGATCTATCGACATCAATTTTGGGCCAGCTGGTGGATCCATTGACATCAATTTTGGGTCCACTAGTTCTACTGATGATGGTAGATCCATTAATCTCAACTTTGGTTCCACCGATTCTACTGGTAATGAAGGATTTCTTGATTTAAATTTTGTTTCATATTCTTCCTCACACTTCAACACTAATACCAGTACAACTCTTTTGGCACAACAGGAGGACAAACATCCCTGCAACAACGAGGAGGAGATCACCAGGAGGTTGAAACTCTTCCTCTGTTCCCCGTGCACGGCGAGGACGTCTTTGGTAACCCGAAGACTACTTCCGAGGAAGGTAGCGCATTTGGTTACTATTCTGGTGGCTCAGGCGGTTACAACCGTGGATCTCCAGTTTCTCTTGAGCTCAGCCTCAACCCATCCGGAGCTACTAATTAGGCTTAGTATAGCGTAGTTCCAATTTCCTTTTTGTAATATTAAATCAATAAGATGGTGTGCATGTTTTCTTTTCTTTTTGTTTAACCAACAACAACACCAAGGATCGAACCTTGGTCACCCAATACTATTTTCAAAACCATAAACAACTCTACTGCACACATCTTTCGTAATGATGCAATAAAAACAATCACTCAAAAAGAATCCAACAATCAATTAAGTCGCATCGAGGTCTAGCTAGTATCCTCTGAGTCAAACCAAACACAAACAATTTCATCGATAGGATTAGGGATTTATAAAGCTAAACACATCCTGAGTTAGCTAGGAAAAACCCACGTCTTTAGAGTTACTCTTACAACTCTTATAGAATCTCGATAATTCCATCTATCAATTGCTTCAACAAAAACTCACCACAATTCAATCCCTAACATTTAGCGATTCAGAAATCGAATCAAACTCCATATCGCATAGTAATTCACTTGAACCACTATGGATACCCAACAATGTCACTACAATCAATACCCAAAATTGCACTTAACCATTTCTCCTAAAATCCATCACCACAGAAACACACCCTCATCTAATAACATTTACAGAGAGTTGACTCTAAATCTCCCCATTATTTACCGACCAAGATCAAACTCCATTTCAAAACTTTAAGTGTCCCGCCTACTTAAACTTAAAACACAAACAACCTCAAATTCACTTCAGTCCAACTCCATACTACGATCCAAAACTTAAGAAAACTAGTTCACAAAATCAATTTCCTTCACTTAAATAAAACTATGTCCACAAGTCATAGTCAGGTCAACAGACCAAGGTGTCCAAACGGAGAATTTCCAATCCAGTTGTCTTTGTGAAACGCAAAATATCAATCAAAATGATGCTCGCAACATCAACCACGTATACAAAACATGTTCCTCGGATCTCGATTTAAATTTAGAAATACTAAAACTACCACTAGTCCCACTTCAAATAGCCCTTAAGATTTTAGGTACTCGGAGAGAACTCAAATATATAGTCGTTCGTCTCAATCACTCAAACACGAGATCAAACTCCGTTCTCGCACCTCAAACTCTGCTCAACAACTTACAAGCACATGGAAGAATTAACCACAATAATTTCTTCCCTAACCGCAACACTACTCACAACTCCACATGAGTCTAGAATCTATTCAAATGCATCTGTATGTCCAACTTAAGAAGGCAAAATTACTATCAATTAATACTCGTATCCACATCAGATACGAGCATAGGTCCACACCATGCCTTCAACCAAACACTTCTACATACAAAAGGAAACTCATTTCCATAAACAATCCTCACTGACTCATCAGAGTTAAATCCGGAGGTTTCCATTCCTCGAAGATCACAACTCGCGGAAACTAAACTTATTCTAATACGAACTTAGAAGGCAACTCTACCGTCCTACGGACATACACGCTGTCTAGACCCCATACTAAGACATACCCAATGATTATACCAATACCGAAGAGTATATGATGGGGATCCGCTGCAGACGGGCCATCACTCGGGAAGTATTGATTATCACCAAATATGTACCTTACGCTCTGATACCAAACTGTCACGCCCCGAATTTTGAATAATAAATTCAAATCCGAAACATGAATAATTACAATTACAAAATCCAAATCTCGAAACTTCGAGTTCATTATTACAATTCACTCTCACAAGCAATATTGTAAAGCTCAAATGAGCATAACACACCTCACAACGTACAATTGCTGTAAAACTCTAACAATTGCTCTAACCGCACGATCACCGTCCTGGTTCTCCTGTCCTGTAGGATTACCCGCTACACAATTTGAATAGTGTACCGGGAGTTGCAACAACACAAAACCCGGTAAGCTTTTTACAGCCAGTATGAGTAAACAAGAAAGAATTGTTGATTTATTTCTTTACAATTAATATAACTCAACACAATCACCATAAAAGGAAGGATACTCTTGAGGCTCTCTTTTAAGAACTCATTCTTAAAAGACTCAAGTATCCTCAACACTTCTCACATAAGACCCCTCACAGTCTCAAGTAACCTCAACATCACTCATACATGACCACTCACAGTCTCAAGTAACCTCAACATTTCCCTCACAACACCACTCAACAATTGGCAGACAGACTAGAGCTCTAACTGATCGTTTCCACCTACCCGGCGCGAGAGCGTGGTTCACGATTTAATACTATTCAGTTCCACCTACCCGGCGCGAGAGCGTGGGTCGCTGATAGTATGCCATGGTCACCCCGTGACCTATTGATCTCCACAGATCATAACAATTTATTGTTCCTCAACAATAAAACTCAACATCTCTCTCACTATATTGTTTCTCAACAATAAACTCAATACCCCTCACAATATATTGTTTCTCAACAATAAACTCAATACCTCTCACAATATATTGTTTCTCAACAATAAACTCAACACAACTCCAACAGTACATATTATTTCACATAAATAATATATATACATAGACATTCGCACAGGAATGTCTATTAATACCAACTATAATTCACACGCATTAAAGCAATAAATTCATTTTATACTTAAATTCATTTTCTTACCTGTGAGCCGCAGCCCTATGAACCGTAGTTGATCAAGTTCATATTATTTCAAAACAAATCTTTATTTCATAAACAATTTCCACACAATTACGACAAAAAAATCAATTAATTATATTCGGTTCGTAATATGAACCATGTGAGGTTTACTCACCTCTAATCCAGCTGCGTCTTCTTAACAGCTCAAAATACGATCCACAATCGTCCACCAACTTAAACCGTCAATCACCTAGTCAGATACGATCTTAACTTAGCAATCATTCATAAACCACACATATACAACAATCCAACGGTCAGATTCTAAATTAATGATGATCCAACGGTCGGATCGAAATTACGCGATGATCTAACGGTCAGATCCTCACGGATTGCCCTTAGGATCATCCTCCAAGATTATCACGAAGATCCAACGGTCGGATCTTCCTGAATCGTCCTTACAAACATCTCCACAAATTTATACTATAATCCGACGGTCAGATTCTCACGAATCGCCCTCCAAATCACTATTTCACATTTATACGAAGATCCAACGGTCGGATCTTCGCCCGTGACCACACAAAGTCATCGGGACAGTCATACGATCAACATATCTAAATTTGAAGTAAAACCGATGGTCAGATCTTCGCAGATCGTAAACTTAAGATAAAACGTCAAAACGTTAAATAGTAACGTAAAAACGTAAATCCACTATTTATCAACTTTTTCTAACATAACCTTGTAATATATCAAAACGCTCGTATGGATGCGTAGAACATAGCCTAGATAATAAAAATTCAAAAAATGGTCGAATGCGCCGCCACAAGGGGCGGTCAGTGGGCGGTCAACGCGGCGGTCAACGACGGTCAACCACCTCCGATGCAAAAGTCGTCAACTACAAACTTGTTCCAAATGACGAGCTGATCCACTTTCATAACTAGCATCAAGTCTTAAAACGAAAGGAAGTGGTCGGAAATTACCTAGAACAGTCGAGGTGACTGGAAAATTTCCAGAATCCGGCGAGAAACTGCAGAAAACGGCGAGCTCCAATTCGACGTAAAAACGTCAATTTAAGGCTTCGATTCCTTCTGAAGAGTTGTTAAGAAACTCAAGAAGAACTCACTGGTTCAAGAATCACAGAAAAATATGGTCTGTAGCTCGAGATATACCGATCGAAAGCTTCGGTGGTCGGAAAAATTCCAGAATTTTGCAGAATCCGGCAAGGCTCGATTTCGACGTCAAAACTTCAATTTAAGGCTTCGATTCCTTCTGAAGAGTTGTTAAGAAACTCAATAAGAACTCACTGGTTCAAGAATCACTCAAAACGACGTCCTGTAGCTCAAGATATTTGGATCGATAGTTCCGGTCTCGTTCTTGGCTGGGTTGACTTGTAATTGCTGCTACGGGATGCGCCGCCATGCAAGGCTGCTTCTGGGGGCTTCAGGAGGTTGAGGGAAGCACGAGGATGCAGTTTGGCAAGGATCGGTGGCCGGAAGCACGAGTTATCGAGCTTGGAACTAAAACGGGCTTAAAACTAACCGGACTTCCGCCGCCGTTTCGGACCGTTCTGCGGCGTAAGGCTGCCTCCTGCAGCTGCGCAAGATCAAGGTGAAGCTGTGGAACGTGGTCTGGGGTCGATCGAAGGCCTGTGGAGCGAGAACAAGCTTGGAGAAGGAATGCTCTGTTTTGGTTGCTAGTTTCGGCAGAGAGAGAGAGGTTTATTTTTTTTTTCTTTCTTTTCTGCGTGCTGCCTACCCCTTCCACCAATTCTAATTCAATATACAAAAGAAGCAAAGCAAAGCAATGCAGCCGTCCCTTTGTTGCTCAAAACACAGAACATGCCGCACCATTTCTATTAAAAGAAATCTCCACTTAAAAAAAAAGGGTTATTACAATTAGACTCAATAAATTTATGCGCTATGCAATCATTGGATCATCGACACTCAAAATCTGTCTCATGAGAATCTTCCAGATTATGGTTGGGGGACGCCTCAACGTCAGAACCTATTCCTGAGAATATAGAGCTCTATGAAATTTACACTAGTGTACATGAGATGTGGGATAGAAACTCCATCATGATTGATGATGTATTTGCGCACTTCATAGCGCATAAATTTATTGTAAGAATAGAATGAAAATACCCATGGATTCTATGAAAAGGATAGAATGAGTATTTTCATATCCTTTTCGTAGGATGGTCTCAGTCCTAATTTCCCTAAGGAACGGGCTTTGTAAAACGAGCGAGAGGCCCTAGAAGCAACCAATGAGGATTTTGGTTGGGTATGAGCATCTGAAACGCTATTTGAAGCAAAGTTGGTGATTGCAGCATCACCTGGTGTGCCATCACCATGATGGACACCATCCATGGCATCATGGATAAGGACTGTGCCAGCCCTAGGATGGTGGCGGCTCCGGAGGCAGCAGCGGCGGTCACACTTAGTCCAGGAATCAACTTTTGATTCATGCTACGTTTCGCTAGAAATAAAGGATGTCCATGTGAAGTTTTTAGTAGACAGATCATCTTATCATGACTAGGATAACCTATCCTGTCGTGACAAAACCAATATGTGTCTAAATCCAAGGGATCTTCTCTCATGACTTTATTGGATTTAATAGCTCGAATAGTGACATAGACTCGACTAGAGAGACACAAAACTTCTCTAAGATGCGCCTTTGTTCGCAATCGTTAGAGGTATTGCAAAAGAACTCATTTCAGTTCTCTACAGGTGTTTTCGCATGGAATCTGTTGGCTATTCATAGATGCGATTTTCCCTACGAGCGTAGAGATCGAGTTTTTGTGACAGTAATCAATGTGCCATTTGGCAAGGGGAACTTGGGCTATTCCATGTCCTTGAATTAATACTGATAGCTCAGCCATTGTAGTCACAAAGTAATATGCTCATAATCAAAATGGAGTCATATATAATAAAAAGAACTCAAAATTTTATTCATAAGCCAACGGAGTACATCATTGTCTCTTAACCATTAGGAGAATCTAATCCAAATGCTAGCTAATGCAAAACAAAGGTAGTCGTTTGACTTCTTTCGGTAACTCCAAAATAAATATGACCAGGTGAGTAGAGAGATGTCGGTGGAGCAAAGCTTGCTTAAGTACCACTTATCTCAAAACCTTCCTAGACATCATACTCATTTTGGATGAGCCTATGTGAAGAAAAACTAAACCAATGACATTTACTACAAAGTATATGGCAATTGCCTATTACATCTCTTGGAAAACTAAAGACTTAAACAGAATTGGCGATGTATTGATCCCAGCCAGATTTGTAGTCTTCAACCCTTCACTCTAGATCATCTTCTTGATCTTCTTGTTCCACATAGTGAGCTTCTCTTTCTTCACAATATGCATTGTAGGCAGTGACAATTTCTTCACGAGCTCTACAACTGTGTGCCCAATGACCGGATACTCCACATCGAGAACATACATCTCTTTGCTCAGACTCCATTAATTGAGGTGTTTTGAAAGCGTCATTTAGATGGCTCTTAGTGTTGGTGACGCCACCAACATGGCCAAAGTCATTGCCTCTCTCTCTCTTTCTACGTTGACCTCTTTGGTTCCGTGTTCGCCTATTTTGGCGGTTACCTTCCCAAGTAGAGCGATTATATGGACCAGAACATCCAGAAGTATCCCTAAGATTAGGGTTTCGCTCTTGGCGCCCTCTCTTAGGGGCGCGACTATAATTGAATTTCAGAATATGCTCTATTTCCACGGATCTTAAATTAGAGTTCTTCACAAGGATATTGTCATACTTTTCAGTGACATTCATAGCTCTAATGAGCTCATGAAACCTTCTGATCCGTCCTGCAGTAACATCGACTCGATAGTTCTTTGCAACCATCAATGCAGAGACGGGGAAGGTAGAGAGAGTCTTCTCAATCAACATCACATCTGTGATCTCTTTACTACATAATTCCATTAAGGATTTAATGCGAAGTGCTTCCGAGTTGTAGTCAAGAACTGACTTCAAATCACAGAAGCGGAGGCTATGCCATCTCACTTCTAGGTTAGGAAGCAGGGAGCCACTGACGTTGCCAAATCTTTCTTCGAGTGAGACCCACAACCTTTTGGAGTCTTCTTCATTCATACACTCGTACTGGAGCGAATCATCCATATGACGAGTCATTAGGATGATGACTTTCGCCTTATTTGCCTCTAAGGCTGCTCTGTTTGCTTCCAAAGCTTGAGCTTGCTCAATAGTTAGCACGTCCTGGCTAGGCTCGAGAATCGTATCCAGGATTCCATCAGCCTTGAGATGCTGGCGGACATCACGAACCCACCTGTGATATCCAGAGCCAGTTGTTCCCAATGGAGCAAAGTCCAATTTGTTCAGGTTACTCATCCTGAAAGAGAACAAGAAAAAGGATTAGTTTCAGAGAGGAAAAAGCTATCACGAAAACATATAAAATTTTTGAACGTAATCGCTTCCAAGAAATTCAATTCCAATAGGTATTGGATTAGATCGCTACAACGACGTAAGTGGTCGATCATAAATTCTCTACAAACTCTAAGTTTGGAGATCTCAACAAGCTCCAAGCTTGGAGTGAGCACGAACCCCCACAATTAGGCTTAATTAGGTTTCTCCTATGATGAAGAAAGGGGGGTAGAAGAATGGAGTTTGCAAGTCCCCGAGAAAAAAGAAGAGAAATACAATAAAAAAACTTTAAAAACGGGAACTTAAAGAACTTTTAAAACATACCTCAAAAAGTGTCAAAATTTGCCAGAATTTGGTGGCCAAATGTGGCCGGAATCGTCGCCGGAGGTGTGGCCTTTTTCTTTAATTTACGCTGGGCCTTGTCTTCTTCTTCTAGCTTTGACTAGGGGTGTGGGCCGCAGACCTTCCTTTTTTTTTTTTTTTTTCTTTCTGACTTGGGCTATATCAACCCGTCCTCCTATTTTTTCCTTTTCTCTTTCTTTTCTTCTGCTGGGCACACTCCCTTTGTTTTTTTTTCTCTTTCTTTTCTTCTGCTGGGCCTACTACCTTTCTTTTCTTCTTGTTTTTTATTTCTCTTTCTTTTCTTCTTCTCCCCAGCACGTGGGCCGCTCCTTTTTTTCTCTCTTTCTCTTCTGCCTTTGACCAAGGCCTCCTTCTTCTGGTCTCTTTTTTTTCGGACTGGGCTGGTCGGAAGCAAGTGCAGCGAACTAAGTTGGCCAGTCCGGTGACTACACGGCCGGTTCTTGGTGATGTGATTCTGATTCCTAGATCCTGGAGTCAAGGTGCATGTGCGGCGGTGTTTGCTCGGATTTGAGGGCTACAAATTTTGGGTTTGAGGGTTACGGCTTCGTGCTGATAACGTGTTTAAGGAAAATTGAATTGGGAGAGAATTAAGTCGTACTTTCATTGATAATAGGGGCCTCTTTATATAGAGGATTACAAGGCATAGAATCAGAGTTGTACAAGGAAAGATAATCGTACAATTAATCGGATATCTATGAATATCTCCGAGAATATCTCTAATTCAAAACCCTATTACAACTAGGTCAAGTAACTTAGAGTTTGGGCCAGACACATATTCTGGATTTACTTGAACAAATATGTAAATGTATATCTTTTACTTAATTAGGTATGTGTCTCTTACTTATGGTATACCTACAATAAAAAGAAGTTAATTCCTAAATTTATATCTCTTGCTTAGGTTATACATACCTTTTAGCTAGAATGTTTTGATGCACTTTTTTTTTTAACCTTCCAGTTATGTTGGTTTCTTAGCTCTACTTGCTAATTTTATAATACTAATTATATTTTATATTATTGCAGATTCATCATGGGTTCAAAATTTAAATTGAAAAAATTAATGCTTAAATGCAATTAATTTGTTTCCATATTTGACTCAAAGAGTAAAATGGGCATGAACATATTGAATGACAAAAGTTAATGGATCTAAATTGCGAACAAAATTACCTATGGACTGCATCCAATATGAGGGAATATAATTGGACCTATATCTAGAAACCTCTTTAAAAATAGCTAGCTTTTGCTTGCTATGAGAATTAGTGGCTGCAAGCCTGCAAAGTAAAGCAGCTAGGTGTTTGGTAACTAATTTTTTAAAAGTGATGTGAGTATTAAAAGCAGTGATAAAGTGTTTGGTATATTTAAAAGTACTAAAAGTACCGTAAGTTTGTAGAATGACCAATATGTACATAATTACGAAAATACCTCTTATTTTGACTCTTTGGTAATATAATTACTTTTATGGTTAGCTTAATTTAAATAACAATTTATGTAACCATGGTGACCATAGGGTTAATATCAGAGAATTCCAAGAATTGCAATATAGCTATGCGAAAATGACAATAACCTCTAATTTCTTTCATATTTTGGTTATATTACTAATGAAAGAACTAAAGTCTTCCCAACAAAATTCTAGCAATAGTGATAAAGAAGCATCCTTCAAGTTACTTAAACTTTTTTGTTTTGTGGTCATGAAGAAAATTCATTGAAAGGCCCGTAAGGGCACAAATAGCCATGCAATCCTGAAAACAGACTTGCAAAAGACAACATAGTTTTTATAGTCACAATCCCAATAAAGAGGGAAGCCTAGATAAGCCCAATGAAAGAAAAGAAAAGAACCAAGTTAACGCTAAGAAACAGTACAACGAAGAAAACTAAGAAATTGTACAGATCAGCAGTAATTTCCGGCAGAGGACACATCAACCCATTGCGTGAAAGTTTGTGGACCAGGAAAGACGATGGTGTGTCAATCCAAACATCTGAGCAAATCTTCCTTACACTAAGAGCATCTCCAAGTATCTTCATAACCAAAAGTAGCTAAAAATGAAATATAGCTAGTCAGTTTTTGAGTTATGCTAGCTCTAGCAAGGAAAGCTAAATCTCATGTTAAATTATTTCCAACGTTCAAAATTTAACTTCTAGTTAAATTCTCTCTCCTCTCTAACTAAATATAGCTAGACAATTTAGCAAAAATTAAATTAAATTTTAATCTTTGTTTAACTATTCTGTTGAAATATAATTTTATCTTAAAATTAGCAAAATTTTAAATTATTTATGAAATAAATACTCCGTTGGAGATGCCCTTCGACGCAACATGTGAAATAAATACTCCGTTGGAGATGCCCTTCGACGCAATATGGTGAGCTTTGCAATTCGCTTTTTTGAATATCCAAAACCAAGAAATCGTTATGTATAAAGGAGCTTTATGTATCTGCGCAATTACCGGTGAAATCCACTGCCGTTGATGTTACTTAACCATTGAATCAACGTTACTGGATGACCGACAGTGACTAGACGGAAACACTGCATGGACCCATACATGGAGTCTGCTACTTATCCAAGTTCCCTTCCCTAGTTCCCGACCATTGTCTTTGTTATTCACTTAAGAGGAAATCCCAGTAGGATTGTAGACCATTCTTTTTTCTTTTGTCTTATTCCCTAATTCGATGATGTCATTCATATCTGGTAGCGCTCGAGTTGGAGCGAAAAGTGGGCCTAAAAATGGCATTTGGTCCTTTAAACTGCTTTAATGCACTCTCCTCACATTTCGGTTACAGATTGAACGACATTTATAAAGAGAGTTTGTAGTAGTGGTTGGACGACATTGATAAAGAGAGTTTTGTTGTAGGGCCACAGATTGGACGACATTTATAAAGAAAGAGTTTGTAGTGGCGGCCACGGATTGGACGACATTGAGTTTTGATGTAGGGCCACAGGTTGGACGACATTATAAAGAAAGGTTTTGATGTAGGGCCACAGGTTGGACGACATTTATAAAGTTTGATTGGACGACAGTAATAAAGAAGGAGTTTGTAGTAGTACGTGGCCACCATGGCGTAGCTCTACTATATTATTACATTACATGCAGCAAACGAATAATAGATATTCGAACGGCCGAACTAAAAAAGCATGTGGGTACGGAGAAGATAATGTTACTTACCATTTGAAATTTTGGGGGTCAAGAGAAAACATGTGGGTACGGATAATATATCTTATTAACTTCCTAACAAGTGAAGAAGCTAGACATCAATTACAATAAATTACAAAATCTTCTAAACCTAAGCAGCATTTCTATATTTTCTTATTACAAATTTGGGTAATTAGAAAAGATTAGCTACTATTAACTCTGAATTATTCTTGGAAGTTGTGTTGCTGCATTGGTTTTGGGTTGGGGGGGGTGTTTCCAGTGATTGAATTAAGGCCAAATTCTATGCAGTATATGAGGTATAATTGATTCATTGAAGATATAGACAAATGTAAAATAACTCTGTTCTCATTTAGCAAACAAAGTTGTGAGAGGTAATTTCCGTGGGTAAGTCCTCCCTGAGTTAGGTTAGGTACGTGAAATAGAAAACGCAGAACCATACACGTACACAAAGAAATAACAACAGCGATCATGTCCTCATAATTCTGTGGCCGTAAGCGGTTTTCTTGGTCTCTATGCCGTATGAATAACCTAGGGCTTCAGAACTCGATCTATATATACCTCCCTGCAGCACTCCGTAATGTCACCCTAAAACCCTAAACATTCTCTTTCACTCACTTACATTACCCCTTTCAGTGTTTCTAAATTTTCTTTCCGGGTAATCATTTAGATGGAGTACCCCGGCCATGCCCTTACAAAGAGGCTGACAGAAACTGATGTGCGAGGTAGACTTGTAGTGCCTACTGAATGGGTCGCATCCATGCTTCCTGCACAGCCAGATCGCAACAATATTCCAATCAAAGTCTTGGACGACAAGGGTCACGTTTATCAGTTCTATTTGTCTATTCGAAGAAATGGATATCTGAAACCAGTTTTCCAGGCCAGAGAATGGAAACGCTTCATCCAATACCGCGACGCCAAAGTTGGCGACGAAATTTATTTCTGGTATCAAGTAAATGAACTTATGCAAACACAATATCGCATTGTATTGCTCAGAGACTATTTTCGTCCATCGCTACCCAGGTCTTTGATCAGTTGATCATCTGCAGCTAGAAGCAACCCTAGCTAGCTAATTGTATGATTATGGAGTAGTACTACTATGTCGATCAAACTAGCCAGCGGCTGTATGTGTGCAGGGGAATAAATTAACACCTGCCAAGTTTGATCTGCTTATTCTTGGGAGTAGTCAGCTTGGTTGGCGTTTTCTTCCTCCTACCAGTACGTGTGTCTTTGTTCTTTGTTTTGCAAGATCGAGTGTGAAGTGCATCCCACATAAATAAATAAAGGCTCGGTCAGGATATTTCTTACAATATTCATGTCTATTATTAGTTATGCAGCTGTAAAATACGTACTGTACTACTGTGTTTTTATTCAATAAATAAACCGGTATTGCTGACAATCACTAAGAATTTAATAAGGTAAAATATTGTCAAGAAGAGAGAACGAAGCAAAAAAACACATGAGAGATATCGCATGGTTTGTGCCACTAATAATTGTTTCTTAATTATACTGTGATCCAGATTAGATGAGAAGAAATAGAGAAAGATAGAACCGCAGATTGAGCTAAACTTGCAACTTATTTATAGCAAAACATCAGCTTCCTGACATGGATGACTTTCGCAAATACTACAACTTGAGAGCGTTTTGGGGGTGGGGAGGTGTTGCATGCATGCATAGTTGCATACTGTGCACTTAAGCCAGTAAGCACCTGGCAACTGCCAAGCTCTACTTTTGCTAGGTTATTCCTGAAGTAGTCTGCTTGGTTAGTTCCGTTTCTTGCTGTTTACCGATTGGTGGGTGCAAATGCAGTTAGGTTTTGAACAATTAAACCAATTCCTAGCTCACTGAAGTCTCCAAATGCAGTATATATTGGAACAAAAATAATCATAGATTTCTGCAAGAGATATTCGAACAAGGGACCAGATTACATAAGAAATTGTAATAAAGTTACCCGTGCAATACGGGCTTAAGTTTGAATCTCCTACAATTATCTGAGCGCCGCCGCATCTGGTAGAGGCCGCTCTTACACCTTCTCCATTTTTATGGATAAAATTGCAGGCTTAATCCTGATATTTTTTCTTCTGTTATTCTTTCTTTTTCTGGTGTTTCATCTGCTAGTCTTGGTCTCTCGGGGTTCCCGGAGGTGAAGTATGACGGGAAAATGTTCTAATGAAGTGACTGGCGTCAATCGATCGAGGTGGTGTTTCGGGTAGGGACGTTGCATCTGAGAGGCCGGAAAGGTGGAATCGGTGTTCTGCGCCTGGATTTCGTAGTTTTGAGACCGGCTTGAGCTGCGGGTTGTCGTGGCTTTGATGGCCATGCTGGGTCATCAAGAGTGGACGCCGAGGGGCGCGAGATCGATGCTGTGGGTGGCGGCGGCCGTGAGCTGATTCTGTTTTGGGTTTGGGTCTAAGGACCACTGCAGCGATGTCTCCATCCCTGGTGTCGAGCTCGGGTTTTGGATTGTTTCATGCTCTTGAGTACCGGATTGGGATCGGCTCTCTGGCGGCAGTAGTGGCGACGGCGGCTGGATGGATGGTGGCGGCTGGTTGGAGCATTCTGCTAGTTCTGTGGAACGACAGGAACCCTAGCTTCTTTGGGATGTGCTGGAATAGTTTTTCCATAAAAAAGTAGAATACATAAATGAGCAACGTATAATAGATATCAACCAAATCTAACGGATTAAATTTACAGCGTAATCTTGAGTATAATTTAAGGGGCCTCCAATAGTCCAATATCATATAATATTCCCTTTCACCAGCTCATATCCGTTACTTCTAATAATATATTACCCAAAAGAGAAAAAGATCAAATAAAATTGGCGAAAATGTGAGAGAGAAACATTTGACATAATTTTGCAGATGGCAAAAATTTTGTCTTCATACAATTTGTAACTAAGCACAGTTAAATTTTGAATGTTAGCTCGACCCCCCAGTTCAAATTAATTTTAGCTTCTAATCGTGAATTTCTCTCTTTTGCAGTGCCATTGTGGCTTTGTCTAGCAATTCGAGCATATGTAGTGTTCTCCACAAATCTGACAACCTATGCATAGTTTCTTTCTATTTGTCAGTAATGTAAAAATTTGGCCGATAAGCCGTGATATGTTGGTTAGCCAACCTAACTACTATTGTGGAGGTTATGAATTTAAATCTCCTTAGGGTTAAAGGTGGAAGGGTTGGGGTGGAATAAAGAAATGCAATATGTTCACTTTCTGTCCACAACAACCTTAATTACATTCCGTTCTATTAGCTAGGAAGTGATTTAGTGCACAATAACATTATGCATTTCCTTTAGTCCTATAGCTTGTTAGAGGAGGATTCAGAACACCGCGTGTACTTACACCAATATGAACAACTCATATACAACAATAACAATAAGCAACACCACAAGAACAAAAGCGAGAGTCGCTGTACGTCTTCACTCTTCAGCTGCATAATTTCAATAAAAGAACCTCAGATTGACCATTGTAATCTGAGTGGCTAAATGGTTATAATCATTAAACAATGACCCCTACGATTTTGATGAAAACATGCATGCATGTAAAGTACATAGCATACTCATTAGGATAGTCGAAGCTGCATGTGTTTGTCATCTCTGGAGCCCCCTTTCCATAAAGCCAAACATCAAAAGATAATTACGAATTAAGATGATTATGGAACTCTCCCTTGTGCTTCTAATTTGCATCATAGACATTTATTCTCCTCAATCATCGAAAAAAAAAACATTCGTTCTCCTCTCCCATTTAATTTGCCAGGGTGCAAATATAGCAAAACCATTCTCCATGCTTAATTTGTTGTCATGTCCGAAAGCCAAGCAGGTATGGGTGCTCACTGTTTTCAAGTATCACATCATACTTTGGGATAGAAGTCATGTTGAAAAGAGTGTGTTTGGATGAGAGAAAAAATAATGCAATTTAATTTAAAGTAAGGATTTCATAATTCCTACAAGTTAATTCCCTCGTTTGGCATTATCAGATTGGAAATTTTAAATTTTTCTGTGAAAAAGAACGAATGAATTCATTATTTAAATTCTTCACTTCAATTTCCACTAAAATAGGTGTCATTTACGAATTACTCTGCAGTATTTAATTTTAATTTCCAAAACAAGGCTTTTTTATTTTTTTATTTTTTTATTTGTTTTAAAGTTTCTTAATTTATTATACATTTCAAATCCTAAATAGATACAATCAAACAATAGAAATTGCAATTAATGGAATTTTAGATTGATGGAGTTAAAGATTCCATCATTTATAAATACCTACGGATTTCATAATTTTCTCATCCAAACGCACCGTAAAGATAATTTAAAATTATGTTGAGAGTTATGGTGAGACTTAGTGAATCTTTTTTTTAATCAAATAAACAACTCATATACAGCAATTAGTCTGTTGTGAGTCGAACTCAAAATCTCTCACTTATAAATGTGAGACTTATGTCACTGATTTAGTGACTTCATAGATTATGGGAGTTAGGAAATTTTAAAATTTATTGTAACAGTCTAGTAGTTATGCTTATTGTAATTGCCATAATTATGACATTTTCTGATGAGCTTATGTAAGAGTGTAAAAGAAAACTTGTAGAAGCATTTTGTAGAGTTAATGCCATTTATCAAGTATTTTTTGAGTGTCTCTATATAATTTCCTCTAAGAGCTATGTAATGCCTTCAGGTTGGACATCTCTCATATTGTTTGTCATTCATGCATTATATCTAATCTCCCTAATAGAGAATCATTTCTTGTTTTACACTTATGCTTTCCACGCATGTACTTTTATTTGAGTTTGTTTCGCAATGCTATTTCAGTTCTTACTTTGCAAGAGCTTGAGTTAATTGTGATAATTTGTGGGAGAATATGGCAAGCTAGGAATGAGGAACAGTTTCATTACAAGGATGCCAGTCCAGTGATCTTTATTTCTCAAGTGCAAAACTTTTACTGATCAAGTTTCGCTCTGGATACCTTGCTCCTCGCATCCTACGTTCTACGACTTCCTAATCTGATTCTCCTCAGAAATTCTATCCCAAACTTACCAAACTAATCAGCATTCATGCTTTTTTTTTTTTTGCTTTCTTTATTCTCTCAGTTGTTGTGTGTGGTTTTTTTTTTCTTTTTTCCCCTCTGTTTATATCGATTTATCAGAAACAGCTAGTCAAAGATATTTCGTAGTATCTGTGAAGTATTGGAGATAGGCTAAGGAATTCATGACCAGAAATGATGCATCATCATGAAAGGAATGAAGAAAAAAACTGCCTTTATTTTCTAAACTACTTCTTTTGATACAAACTGAAGGAAAAGGGATGAGTAGAGAACAATCATGCAAATGTTCCCCCTTTTGTAAACAAGTCCATTTTGTGGGTGAATCTTAGCCTTTGGTTAATTAAAGTTCAAACATGCATGTACAAAAACCTAAAAAAGATGGGGAATTAATGTCCAAATAAGTCCCCTTTTCAAACACAATATCAGAGCCAACGGACGTAGCTTACTCATATAACTATATACTGTTGATAACTGATGGATTATGCTATGATCATGTATATACAGAATCTCATCAGCTCACAAAAAGCCATAACAGTATAACCACAAGACATACCATTAGTTCTCAGTCATTTGTATATAATACTAGCTCTCGTCGAGCTCGATCTTTTTGAAAAGTATTATACTTGTTTAGTATGGAGTCCTTATATATTATCTATGAAATTTGAGAAAATATGTACGGATCCCGATTCGATCACCTGCAGTCCTGCATTCAGATGTGCTTAATTTGAACGAAACACAATTAGAAAAGAAGAAAAAAAACTGTAACCTTGTTCTCATTTCTATCAGAATTTAATAAAAAGTATTGTGAGTGTGTAATAGGAGATGCTAATCTTTGAATCTTACAGGTTCTGTTAATGGAAGTTACAGAGGGCATGTATAGATACATATCTATATGTGCGGTAGAAACTAAAAACTAAGGAAAATCTACGTAAAGTTTAAGTTCAACAACCATATATAATTCAAATTTTATGCGATTATAATTTCATGGCCGCAGCAAGCTAACGGCAACAGGGGTCAAGTGACCCTATTGAGTATCGACCTTCCTGAGATCATAAACAAATAACTTCCTAGTAATGGTTTGTTGTTTAACCAACTAATGAATCCCATTCCTTTTTCTTTCGGGACTTTTGCAGCAAGTGTTTTTCCGATGTTCGAGGCTCTAGACTCATCATCCGAAATGTAACTAGCTAAACACGAACGGTTCTGGTTTGACAGATTCGGTCCGTTCGTGTAAATTGCAGTTTTGGATGCCTTAACGATACTCAAATTGGCTAAAAATTTGCAAAAGTGGTCTCACTACAACAAAAAGTCTTTTTAGCGACCAAGTTTTTTGCGAGGAATTTATTTTCCTCAGTAAATGTCACTTTTTACGAGGAAGATTTCGATTCCTCACTAAATGTCATTAAGTTTTCTGCGAGAAACATATTTTCCTCACTATACACCACTTTCTACGACGAATATTTTTGTTCATCACTAAAGGTGACCATAGTTTGGTCTCCTAAATCATCAAGTTATTAGCGAGGAAATATGAGACTAGGGTGAGGAATTTTTTCATCGCGAAAACGACATTCCACGAGGAAATAACGATTTCGTCGTTATTAGTTTGGCGGAAAATTATGTAAAACCCGCCAAATTCAATGCCGAGAAAATTATGGATTCCTCACTAAAAGCCCGTATTTTATGATGAACTATTTCCTCGTGAAAAGAAGCAATTAGCGAGGAAATAACGATTTCGTGGTTACTTGTTTGGCGGAAAATTATTTAAAACCCGCCAAATTCAATGGCGAAAAAATTATGGTTTCCTCGCTAAAAGCCCATGTTTTACGATGAACTATTTTCTCGTGAAAAGAAGCAATTAGCGAGGAAATAACGATTTCGTCGTTACTTGTTTGGCGGAAAATTATTTAAAACACGCCAAATTCAATGGCGAAAAAACTATGGTTTCCTCTCTAAAAGTCCATGTTTTGTGATGAACTATTTCCTTATCAAAAGAAGCATTTAGCGAGGAAAATATACTTTCCCCGTTATTAGTTTGGGAAAAAATTGTGTCAGGCTAGCCAAATTCAACGACGACAAAACTATGGATTCCTAGTTAAAAGTTTGTGTTCTACAAAGAACCATTTCATTGTAAAAGAAAAAATAATTAGCGAGGAAAAAAAGATTTTGTCGTTATTAGTTTGGCGCAAAATTGTATAAGACCCGCCAAATTCAACGGCGACAAAATTAAGATTTCTTCGCTAAAAATTGATGTTCTACGAGGGAATCATTTTCTCATCAAAAGAATCCATTAGCGAGGAAATAACACTTTCCTCACTATTAGTTTTGGGGGGGGGGGGGGGGGGGATTGTGTAAGACCCACCAAATTCAATGGTGACAAAATTGTGTAAGACCCACCAAATTCAATGGTGACAAAACTATGGTCCATGTTCTACGAGG
The DNA here is from genome assembly GCF_958449725.1 of Rosa rugosa. Taxonomy (NCBI): domain Eukaryota; kingdom Viridiplantae; phylum Streptophyta; class Magnoliopsida; order Rosales; family Rosaceae; genus Rosa; species Rosa rugosa. The sequence goes on from NC_084822.1 coordinate 33,997,669, forward strand.
AATTGTTTTGTTGTCAAAAGAAGCCATTATCGAGGAAAATAATACTTTCCTCGTTATTAGTTTGGCGCAAAATTATATAAGAGATCCGCCAAATTTAATAGGGACGAATGTAAGAATTCCTCGCTAAAAGTCTTATTTCAACGATGATTGATCTCTTCGCCCTTGATGCATTTAGCGAGGATCTAATTGTTTCATCGCTTTAGGTTTTGGTGGGCAAAAAAATAAGATTATTCACTACTTTAAAAAAATTATTCACTCTAAAGACTACAATAACAAAGACAAAAAAAAAAAAAAACAGTAAAAGTAATAAAAAAGGGTATTGTTTTATAAAAAAGCCCACAAAAACCCAGCCCAGCCCATAGGCCCGGTCCGCCAAAAGCCCGCTAGGCCCGGCCCGTAAAAGCCCGTAAACTGTTATATATGTATGTGTTATATATATATAGTCCGGCTACATTAAGGACGTCCTTAGTTTTTCTTAGGTACGGATTTCCGGTTTTCACCCACTTTCCGATCAAATTTTCATATCTTAACCGTTCAGTTTTTAGGTCCTAATGTATAGATCACCTCTGCAAAATTTCAGCCAAATTGGTGATCATTAAGGCATCCAAAACTGCAAATTACAACAATGTAAACGAACGGTTCCGGTTCGACAGATTCGGTTCGTTCGTGTAAATTGCAGTTTTGGACGCCTTAACGATCACCAAATTGGCTGAAATTTTGCAGAGGTGATCCATACATTAGGATCTAAAAACTGAACGGTTAAAATGTGAAAATGTGATCGGAAAGTGGGTGAAAACAGTAAATCCGTTCCATAAGAAAAACTAAGGACATCCTTACCTGAGAAAAATCCTATATATATATATATATATATATATATATATATATATATAAACACACATATATCTATATAAGTATATATATTAACAAACACACACATACACACATATATATGTGTGTGTGTGTGTGTGTGTGTGTTTATATATGTGTGTGAAAGTTCCCATTATCTCATACTTCTATATAGATTATGTGCATATATATTCTACATATCATGACGACGGTTGACCAATTCGATCGGATTCGAAAATATGGTGAAATTCGCTAAATTTTTTACTACATTCATAATTTATTGTAATAATCTCATCCAACGGTTGGTTTTTCCATTTTCTTTGAATTGATAGGGGTTGCTCTTTGGAGTGTATGATATATAAATATAGGTTTATAAGAGTAACTAAGTTTGAACTAGTTGATCGAATTCGAAACGAGAACCAAATTGGCTAGATTTTTTATAACCACCATAAAATATTACAATCTCTCCATCGAGCGGTTGGTTTCTCTAAATTCATTCTCCACTTCAGGGTTGCTTTATAATGAACCTCAACAATTTAAATGCAATATACAAGTCATACAACTTTAGGAGGCAAATTGATATAGGCCAACGTCTTTGTAATTAAAATTGAAAGTTTTATCTTATGTACACGCACATCCATCGATGAGATATTTACAGACGTGATGTGAAAAAATAAGCACGTTTCGCGGTCGTCAAGACATCGGTCAACCAAGAAGACATACAAATGACGACGGTTGACCAATTCGATCGGATTCGAAAATATGGTGAAATTGGCTAAATTTTTTACCACACTCATAATTTATTGTAATAATCCCATCCACCTCTACCAGATTTTCCTGCCTCGACCGAATATTTCTACCTCAATGAGATATTCTTGTCCCGACAGAATATTTCCTCCTCGACAAGATTTTCCTGCCTCGACCGGATATTTCTACCTCAATGAGATATTCTTGTCTCGACCGAATATTTCCTCCTCGACCAGATTTTCCTGCCTCAACCGGATATTTCCTCTTCGACTAATATCAACCCTAAACCCTAAACCCTAAATCGGATATTTTCGTCTCAATCAGATATTCCCTTCTTGACTAGATATCATCACCCTAACAACCATCGCATTCTTTGCTCTGTTAACCAACCATCGATTGAATTCAATTCTTCTGAATACTTAGACTGTGGGTTGCAGGTTTCTGTTTGGGATTTCACTCTCTGATAGGCCTGTGTGGCAACAATTCATTATTTGCTCTTCTGGGTTGTTCTTTGGTTACCTTGTCAATTGCGTCTGTGAGGTTTGTTTCCGATTCAATTTGATCATTTTGAATTATGTTCAAATGTTTCTTCATTCTCAGATATGATTAATTGTTGGTTGTGAATATTTTCTCAATTTTCCTTTGTTGTTGTTCTTAGTTTCATTTTTCATTGTTTGATTGGTGAAAATTCGGGAGGAGAAATTGGATTGGAATAACATTATACTGTGATTGTTTATACTGTCAGTACATCTGTGATTGTTTTAGCATCTTTGTTTTTGGCCTAACATTACGTTTTTGTTTATACTGTCAGTTAGTTTTTTTTTTCTTTTTCTTTTTCCTTTCTTTCTGAAACATATAGACCTTTTGCAATTGTATACAGTGCTACTGCTTTCTTATCTATCGTTATAGATTTTTTTTTTCTTTTTTGACAGAGAAATTTGTTATTTCTTGATTTTGCATTTTTTATAATAGTAGTCACAAGATGCGCCGTTCCAATGTGTCTAACATCCAAAAGCCTACTACTGGTACGTATTGTATTTTGTTTTTTTTATAAGTTTATAATTCATTTAGCTGATTGATTGATTAATAATTTAATTTAACATGTATGTATAACAACAGGTAATGCACCGAGTAAACGCTCTCGTGTGCAAACTACTGACCAGCCATGCCCAAATGGATCCCGTTCTACTTCAGGTAATTCTTCAATTTTTGTTTTGCTACAACAATATTTACAGAAACTTAGATTTAACTTATTTATTTGACTCATATTGATTAATTTAACATGTGTGTGTAATAACAGGTAGTGCAATGAGTAAACGCTCTCGTGTGCAAACTACTAATCAATCATGCGAAAATTATGGAGAAGATGGACTCAATTCTGCTATTGGTACCACTACAGAACGAACTACTACTGGTAAGTAGTATTGCAGTCTTCTTGAATTCAATTTTTATCACTTCAATTATTTATGTACTAAGAAGTATAGGGAAAAAAGAGCGGAATGTAATTTTGTTTTCATGAATTGCAAATTAGAAGGGTATACCTAAATTATATGTGTAATGACAGGGGTCAGAATTAGTTCACGTCTTCAGCATCAAACTGCTAATGATCAGCTATTGATAAATGTTACAACTGAAGAGCAAATGATAATGTGATGTCAACCAGTAATCAAGACCCTCCTACAGGTATATACAATATTATATATATATATTGTTATATTTTGATAACTAAATATATTTGTGTACATTAATTAAGAATTATGTTAAAGGTCCAACAAAAAAGGTGCGGGGAAAGACAAGAGGAGTGAATGCAGATAAGGTGCTTTCTCAATTGAATGCTAAAATACCTGTCACTCTGACCGAACAAAATGGTAGGCCTACAGGCCCATATTCTGAAATGTTGGCCAATGAAATTGGTTTCACAGTTCGAAACCATGCCCCACTAAATGTGGAAAAATGGAAGAAGATTCCAAAAATTAAAGTGGATAAGTTGGTTAAAAGAATAACGGTGAGTGATGGTTTGTTTTTCTAAAATGTAAGTTTACATTGATTACTTTAATTAAATATTTTGTTTGACATGAAATTATATATATGCAGAACAAGTTTGACATTGACATGTCTCTCCCTTGGGTCGAGAGATATGTAATTACAACATGTCAGACTGTATTTTGTAATTTTCGTTATAAGTTGAAGAAACATTTTGAGAAATTTTCAACAATCGAGGAAGCAATTGAAAACAAACACGATGATGTCAAGACTCAGGAAGAATAGGAGTTTCTCTGTGCTCGTTTTTCTAGTGAAAAGTTTCAGGTACAATATTGTTTATTTTTTTAACTATTTTTCAACACAGTTCACTTTTTTGTTATCTTAGTTTTCGTTTTTATTCAGATTCCAACTAACTGTTGGATATTTCATAATAATTTTCAGATTCGTTCAGAGAAAAATACTATAAATAGGTCAAAGTTGACACATCACCACAAAGCTGGGTCAAAGTCATTTATGTCTCACCAAGAGCAAATTGTAAGATATTTATAAATTTTGTTAATAAATTTATAGCTTCAATATATATTTGTAGATGTTAAAAGAATATGTTTGAATGCAATAGGCAGCACAGACTGGAGAGATGCAAGATGCAATTGATCGCTTTGAAACAGAGTACAAAAGCACTAAAAAAGGTTGGGACTTGGGAGCAAAAGCAAAGTGGGTAAGTAACTTGTTAACGAGAAATTGATCAGGTTGTAATTGAGAAATTGCATATTATATCTAATTGTATATATTTTTTATTGTAGGATGAAATGATTAAGATGCGAACTGAGACAACTCAACCTGATGGAACTCGGACAATGACAGATGATGAAATTTGTGCAAAAGTCCTCGGAGTCAAATCAGGCTACATCAAGGGTTGTGGTTTTGGCCCTAGACCTCCACCATCAAGGGTCTCTTATTCGTCGATAAATGAAATGTCTGAAAAGAACAAAGAGTTGCAAGGACAGCTTCAAGAGACCCAACACCTTGTAGGGACTCAACAACAAAAGATTGATGCACAAAATGAGGTGATCCAAAGATTGGAGGAGCAAGCCAAAAAGTTTGAGGAGTTCATGGCTAACTTTTCCAGGCAACATCCATCAAGTTAGTATCTTTATTAGAGAACTTAAACATGGAGAAATAATTTTTTAGATCATCTTGATTTTGTTATTGGTTTTAGACTATTTTTGTTACTCTTTATGTTAGGAAACACTTTGATTGTTACTTTGGTTTTATTATTATGAGATTTATTATTGGTTTGATTATTTCAATTTGTTTTAAATATTTTCATGTAATATGGTAGAGAACAATTGGTGACAAAACCATATTTATTGTCAACATTTTCCTCGTAATAAGCAATCAATTGTAACGAAAAAGAATTTTCTCGCTATAGGCTATAGAATGTATAACGACAAAAATAAATTTCATCGCTATACAATACACAACTTATGACGACAAAAATAAATTTATTCGTTAAAGATTATAATATGTACAATGATGAAAGTAAATTTCATCGCTATAGGTTATACAACTTACAACGACAAAAAGTAAATTTCCTCGCTATAGAATATAGTATCTACCACGATGAAAGTAAATTTTCTCGCTATAGACTATACAACCTACAACGACAAAAGTAAATTTTCTCGCTATAGACTATACAACCTACAACGACAAAAGTAAATTTCCTCGCTATAGATTATACAACCTACAACGACAAAAGTAAATTTCCTCACTATAGCAAATACAACCTACAACGACAAAAGTAAATTTCCTCACTATATACCTTATAACCTATATCGACAAATGTAAAGTTCCTCGTCATTGAGTACATTTGGCGAGGAATACACCATATAACCTATATCGACAAATGTAAATTTCCTCGTCATTGAGTACATTTGGCGAGGAATACACCATATAACCTATATCGACAAATGTAAATTTCCTCGTCATTGAGTACTTTTGGCGAGGAATATTTTTTCAATTTTTTTATTATTTATAATTTCTAAATTATTTACATATCATTAGCGAGGAAATAATACTTTAGCGATGAAATTTATTTTATCGGGAAATATATTTAACGACTATTTTCTGGCCTTCAAAAATTTTTAGTGAGAAAAAAATATGAGTTTAGGCGAGGAAAAAAATTGTAGCTAAAGAATAAAGGCGAGAAAAAAATATATTCATCGCGAAAAGGGATTGGCGAGGAAATACTATTTTTCTTGCGGAAACTTTTCTTGACCACCCTACCGCGAGGAACTGGTGACAAAAATATTTTCCTCGCGAAAACACTACAGCGAGGAAATCTCAGTTTTCAGCGACAAATTTGTTCCTCGCAAATTAGCATTTCTGTTGTAGTGTCTATACATTAGGACATAAAAACTGAATGGTTAAGATGTGAATGTGTGATCGAAAAGTGGGAAAAAAATGGAAATCCGTACCTTTTTGCTTAGGTGCGGATATCCGCACCTGAGCAAGGTTATATATATATATATCTCGGCTCAGAAAGACGGCGCCGGAACGGCTTCTTCTTGTTCTTCGCCGCCAACTTCTATCTTCTCCTTCTGCTCGCTCACCACAGCGCCCAAATTCTCCGACCTCATTGGAGGGAGGCTGCAATTGCGACGATCAGAGGGTCTCGGCGAAGATGAGGATCCGGCCGAGGGTGGAGGTCGCCTCGGATATACCGGAGTCAATCTGAGTTCAAAGGATATGCCTCGGATACTCCTATTTCATGGCCGGAGTTGATCTGGGTTCGAGATGCAGACCGGATACTCCACGCGTCAAGTTTGGACGGACTGTGTCGTTTTGTTGGACGGGGTCGTTTTTTTTTTTTTTTTTTTTTTTTTTTTTTTTTTTTTGTAAACGGGGGCAGAAGGCCTATAATGAAAGAAATGTAATCTCCTTGTTTTTTTCTTTAATCAAAGTTTTATCTGTCTAATTTTAGGAAGATTAGTTCTCATTTTGGTGATCGAAACGTCTATTGGGGGCAATAAACGTCCATTGGAGGACAATAGACTATTATGAGGCAATAGACGTCTATCGGGTGGCAATAGAGATTTATTGCCCCTCTATTGGGGGGCAATAGACGTCTATTGGGGCAATAAACCTTTTCGGCGACCTATGAAATCTCCGACGACCACTTTATGGACATCCGGCGACCGGTGACCGGATTCCGGGGAAAGTTTGCCCGAATTCGGCCACCGGATTCCAGCGAAAGTTGGCCGAAGTCCGGTGACCGGGCTCCGACGACTGGTGACGGGGCTCCGACAAAGTCTCCTATGGTTTCTCTCTCTTCTATTTTTTTCTCTCTCTCTAAATAACAAAGGGGTGAGGGTAAAATGGTCTCAAAAATAAATTATTTTTTTAAAAAACTTTTTTGGGATATTAGGAAAGACTTCCTTAGAGTGTTTTGGGTAAGGGAGAATTAAAAAAACTTAATGGAGTAAGTGGGAAAAAAAATCTTTAAAATGGGGTAAATGGACAAAAACTCAAAAAAAAAAAAAAAAAAAAGATTTGAACACAAAATTGCATTCTTAATTCTTAATTTATCTTAGATGCTAGTCTGCTACATAGAAAAAAGCGTTAGGTATATAAATCATAATCAAAGAAAAGCAAAGCGATAATGCTTCGTTAGAAACATATTGTCATCCAGCAGGGTCATGCTAATTGTTAATCACTTAATTGCACGCGTTGTTGATATTGACCATCTTCACTGCCAAGAACATTGAGAGTAATTTTTTTTATTTTTTATTTTTTTTGGTTACAACATTTCAAAATATCTGTGGCTTTATAAATGGTAAAGTAATTAAGCTAATAAAATCCAGGACTCTGTCATCATTCATTCTTAATGATTACATCATTTGATTCCATCTGTTCAAGCTTTCTCAACAAGCCAAAAAAATAAGAAAAAAGTATTACTAGTGCTGGATTTCTGATCTAGGAAAGCCTAATCACGAACCTGGACTCACTTTAAATTATTGCACTACTCTAAGAGGAAGTAAAGAGGAGCAAGAAACTAACAAATAACTTGGCCTCTACAGTGATCACTCAAGAATCTATCTATTGAAAATCCGTACGCGCGCTTTCTGACTTTTGAGTCTTTCTCTCTCGAATGTTTTCTTCTTCCCAAATCCCACCCAAAATATCTGATGGATTTCTTTATTTAATATTCCCGATAGAAACATATATACATCATTCCCAACTCCCAAGTACTCACATCAACCGTCTTAGTACCAAGTCAAGCATAAACAAAGACCTCAATCGGAAATAATAATAATAATAATAAATAAATATTCAAGTAGATCCAGAATATGTGTCTGGCCCAAACTCTAGATTACTTGACCTAGTGGTAATAGAGTTTTAATTAGAGATAACCTCAGAGAATCTTAGAGGTATCCATATTGAATTACATTTCCTTGTACAATTAAAATTCTATGCATTATAATCCTCTATATAAAAAGACCCCTATTATCAATGAGAACACAACAATTCTCTCTCAATTATCATTTCCCTAGAACACGTTATCAGCACGAAACCCTAACCCTGAAACCCTACAAACCCTAGCAACCTCCGCCGCATATATTGAAGCCCTCAATCCCAGGAGTCCAGAACCGGCGGCGCCAACCCCAGAACCCGCCGGAAAATCCCCGAACCGACCTCAAGAAGAGAAAGATAATCCCCTGACCGGTTCACACCATTCCAGTCTGCAATCTACCTTGAATTTTTTCCATCACAAGCTCCCTAAACCCAGAAACCCGGAACCGGTAAAATTACAGCCAAAACCGGCCTGAAAGTTCTTGAACCGGCTGGCGGAACTACTGCACGTATTGAACAGTTGGTTTCATTCCCAGAAAAGAAAAAAAAAAAAAAAGGCGCGGCCCAGAGAAGAAGAGGAAGGCGCGACCCAGAGGAGAAGAAAGAAGATGCGGCCTAGGGAAGAAGAAGGCTGATGCGGCCCACATCAGAAGAAAAGAAAAAAAAAAGGGGAAGCAGACCGGCCCAAGAGAGAAGACTCGACCCACTGACGTCATAGGCCCACTGACGCAGCCCACCGACACGTCAGCCCCGCCACGTCAGCTTCGTCGCGCCACGTCAGCTCAGCTCCGGCGACTTTTCCGGCCACCTCCGGTGATTTTTTCCTGTCAAATTTTCCGGCGATCTATTTCAAGGTATTTTTTACTTAAAGTTCCCCTTTTTTGAGTTTTTATTCAATTTCTTTTCTTTTTCTCGGAGACTTGCAAACTCCCTTCTTCTACCCCCCTTTCTTCATCATAGGGGAGATCTAATTAAGCCGAACTGTGGGGGTTCGTGCTCACTCCAAGCTTGAAGCTTGTAGAGTCCACCAAACTTAGAATTTGTTCAGAAGAAACGATCGACCACAAACATCATTGTTTCAATCTAATCCAACCCCTCTTGGAATCGAATTTCTTGGAAAGCGACTACGCTCGGAAATCCCTAATTTTTTGGAAGCGACTACGCTCAGAAATTTTTATTGTTTTCGTGGTAGCATTTTCGCTCTGAAACTAACTCTAATCTTTTGTTGTTTTTCAGGATGAGTAATCTGAATAAGTTGAGCTTCGCTCCACTAGAGACAACCGGCGCAGGATACCACAAGTGGGTCCGTGATGTGCGCCAGCATCTTAAGGCTGACGGATCCTAGATACGATCTGAGAGCCAAGTTAGAACGTGCTTACTCCTCAACAAGCTGCCGCTTTTGAAGCGAACAGAGCTACGAGAGAGGCCAATGAAGCTAAAGCCATAATTCTCTTGACAAGGCACATGAACGATGCGCTCCAGAATGAGTACCTCAATGAGAAAGACCCTAGAAAGCTATGGGTAGAACTTGAGCAGCGGTTTGGCAACGTTCGTGACTCCCTGCTTCCTGATTTAGAAGTGAGATGGCATAGCCTCTGCTTCTGTGATTTCAAGTCTGTACTTGACTACAATTCGGAAGCACTTCGTATCAAGTCTTTGATGCAATTCTGTGGGCAGAAAATCACTGATACAATGTTGATCTAGAAGACTCTCTCTACCTTCCCCGTCTTTGCATTGATGATAGCCAAGAACTATCGGATTGATGTCAATGCCGGACGCATCACAAGATTTCATGAGTTTATTGGAGTCATGAACGTAGCTGAAAAGCACGACAACATACTTGTGAAGAACTATAACTCTAGACCCGTGGGAGCAAAGCCAATTCCAGAGTCTAATTATAGTCGCGCCCCTAAAGGAGGGCGCAAGGAGCGAAACCCTAAGGAAAGGGATAATTTTGGACGTTCTGGTCCATATTCTCGCCCTAAAGAGGAAGGAAACTGCCAAGATAGGCGTGCATGGAACTGTGGAGCTCAACGTGTAAAGAGAGAGAGAGAGAGAGGCAGAGCCTCCTGTTATGGTGGTGCTGCCACCAAGGATCATAGTCGTCCCCAACGCGCCTCAAGGGCGCCTCGATCAAGGGAGCTTGACCATAATGATGCTTGTCTTCAGTGTGGAGCGTCCGGACATTGGGCCAAAGCATGTAATGCACCCCAGAATGTTGCTAACTCGTACAAGACGTATCGTGAAGCAAGGGAAACACATTACATGGAGCAAGAAGATTAAGATGACGATCTCGCTCTAAGGGTTAAAGACTTCAAAGGCCAAGATCCAGAGATTGGCGATTTTGATTAAGTCTTTTTATTTTCCAAGAGATGTAATAGGCAATTGCCATATATTTTTGTAGTAGATGCCAATGGTTTAGTCTTTCTTCAAAGTAGGCTCACCCAAAATAAGTGTGATGTCTAGGAAGGTTTTGAGATTAGTGGTACTTAAGCGAGTCTTGCTCCACCGACATCTCTTTACTCACCTGGTCATATTTATTTTGGAGTTACCAAAAGAAGTTAGACGACTACCATTTTTTGCATTAGCTAGCATTTTTGGATTATATTTTCTTTGGTCAAAGAGACAATGATGTAACTCCGTTAGCTTATGAATAAAATTTCGAGTTCTTTTCATTATGACTCCATTTTAATTCTGAGCATATTACTTTGTGACTACGATGGCTGGGCCATCAGTATTAATTCAAGGACATGGAATAGCCCAAGTTCCCCTTGCCAAATGGCACCTTGATTACTGTCGCAAAAACTCTTTACACTCATAGGGCAAATCGCACCTATGAATAGCCAACGGATTCCATGCAGAAACGCATGTAGAGAACGAAAAATGAGTTCCTTTGCAATACCTCTAATGATTGCATCTTAGAGAAATTTATGTGTCTCTCTAGTGGACTCTATGTCACTATTCGAGCAATTAAATCCAATAAAGTCATGAGAGAAGATCCCTTGGATTTAGACACATATTGGCTTTGTCACGACAGGATATATAGGTCATCCTAGTCATGATATGATGATCCGTCTACTAAAGACTTCACATGGACATCCTATCTTTCGAGCGAAACGAAGCATGAATCAAAAGTTAATTCCTGGACTAAGTGTGACCGCCGCCGCTGCCTCCAGAGTCGCCGCCATCCACCACCAGCCTAGGGCTGGCACAATCCTTATCCATGACACCATGGATGGCGTCCATCATGGTGATGGCGCACCAGGTGATGCTACAATCACCAACTTTGCTTCAAATAGTGTTTTAGACGCTTGGGCCCAACCACAATCCTCATTGGTTGCATCTAGGGCCTCTCGCTCGTTTTACAAAGCCTGTTCCTTACGTAAATTAGGACTGAGACCATCCTATGCAAAGAATATGACAATACTCATTCTGTTCTTACATAGAATCCGTGGGGATTCTGTCGACTGATTCAACCAACTTGCGGACGCTTAAATATCTCATGATGTTGGTTGACACGCAAACACGCTGGTCATGTGTTGTGCCATTGTCCATCTGTAATGCTTCTTATACTACACTCCTAGCAAATATCATATGACAACGGGCTCACTCCCTGTATCATCCTATTCAGTCAATTGGATTTGACATTGCTAGAGAGTTTACATCGAAGACTTTCGATGATTGTTGCATATGACTGGGACTGATGTTGGACATCATATTCTCATGTACACACTCAAATAGTCTGGTGGAAATGACTACGATGGTAGCCCAGATATTGGTAATGCGCACCAATCTCTCTATATCCGTTTGGGGTGATGCAATATCGCATGCAGCTATGCTAATTCGTCTACGACCCACTGCTACTCAATCTATCTCTGCGTTACCGCTAGTGACTGGGTACAAGTATTTCGTACTTACGCACATTTGAGTGAGCCATTTATGTGCCAATTGCACCGCCACAGTACACTATGATGGATCCTTACAGACGAATGGGCAACTACGTTGGATTTGAGATTCCAACAATCGTCCGCCACTTAATGTCTTTGCTAGGCGATCTCTTTACCGCATGTCTTGTGGATTGTCACTTTGATGAGACAATCTTCCCATCGTTAGGGGGAGACAAGAACATGTATGTTCAGCAGGAACGACATGAATTGTCGTGGTCTGTCCCCACTATGTCTCATCTTGATCCCTGTTAAAGTGACGAGATCACACATTTCTGCTGCAAATATGCCTGCAAGGAAGGACGTCCCTACGAGAGGACGTAGCGCCACCCAACACGGAGGTAGGCATGGTGCCAACGCGATAGAGAGTGGCACTCTAGCGTTACAATTAAGCCACAGCCCCAGCTAGGATGAGTGGGAGGCCCGAGGGTTTGAAGGATGCTTTGGCACAACCTAATCCTCGGATCATCAACACCCAAAATTCGTCTCATGAGAATCTTTTGGATTATGGTTATCGTTTGGGGACGCCTCAACGTCAGAACCTATTCATGAGAATATAGAGCTCTATGAAAATTACACACAAGTGTACATGAGACGTGGGATAGAAACTCCATCATAATTGATGATGTAATCGCGCATTTCGTTGCGCATGAGTTTATTGAGTCTGATGATATCGAACCACGCTCTGTTGATGAATAAATGCCAACGTAGAGAAATTTGGCCTAAACGGAAAAATGCAATCCAAGTTAAGTTGGATTCTCTAACGAAGAGGAAGGTTTTTGAGCCAGTGATGCCAACACCTCCTGACATAAGGAGAGTTCAAGTAAATCCAGAATATGTGTTTGGCCCAAACTCTAGGTTACTTAACCTAGTGGTAATAGGGTTTAATTAGAAGAATCTAGATATTCCTATTCAATGTATGATTACCTTTCCTTGTATGATTCAGATTCTATGCATTGTAATCCTCTATATAAAGAGGCCCCTATTATCAATGAGAACACACAGCGATTTTCTCTCAATTCCCGTTTCTCTAAAACACGTTGTCAGCACGAGCTCTAACCCTAGTTTCAAGAAGCCAAAAACTCAAAAATCCTTTTTCCAGTTCGCTGCCATTCGCCGTGCACCTCTCCTGCGCCCCCGTGAGCTACTAGCCTACGCACAAGTTCAGTCTCTTGCCCTTGAAGCACCGCATCCACCGAGCACCTACTTCACCATCTGCCCAGACTAGGATTGCAAACCTGTTGCAATCCTAGCTTAGGATCGATAGCATATCTCTGCAACCCAACGTCGCAAGCCAGCACGCAGCATACGCTGCAAGAAGCACACCGCACCTGCCACGTACGCCCACAGCGCCTGGCCAACGTGCAGCCTACTAGCAGCAGCCCCGCGCGCCTCTCATATGCCAGTTTCAGCAACTAGGATTGATAGCAGTCTACAATCCTATAACAAGGATCGAGAACCGCACTGCAATCCTACAAATCAGTTCACCTGCACTAGGACTAAAGTTCGTCTGCAATCCTACAAGTCTGTTTGCCTAGGACTAAAGCTCATCTGCAATCCTACAACAAGGATCGAATACGCTCTACAATCCTAAGAGGTATGTTTTACTAAAAGTTTCCGTTTTTGAGTTTTTCTTCTTTTTCTCTTCTTTTTCTCGGGGACTTGCAACCTCCCTTCTTCTACCCCCCTTTCTTCTTCATAGGGGAGACCAAAAGCCGAACTGTGGGGGTTCATGCTCACTTCAAGCTTGGAGCTTGTAGAGTCCTCCAAACTTAGAGTTTGTTGAGAAGAAAACGATCGACCACATACAACGTTGTTTCGATCTAATCCAAAACCCCTCTTGGAATCGGATTTTCTTAGAAGCGACTACGCTCAGAAATCCTTAATTTCTTGGAAGCGACTACGCTCAGAAATTTTATATGTTTTCGTGGTAGCTTTTTCCGCTCCGAAACTAACCCTTTTTCTTGTTCTCTTTCAAGATAAGTAACCTGAACAAATTGGACTTTGCTCTATTGGGAACAACTGGCTTTGGATATCACAGGTGGATTCGTGATGTCTGCCAGCATCTCAAGGCCGATGGAATCCTGGCTATGACTCTCGAGCCTAGCCAGGACGTGCTACCTGTTGAGCAAGCTCAAGCTTTGGAAGCAAATAGAGCAGCCTTAGAGGCAAATAAGGCGAAAGCCATCTTTCTAATGACTCGTCATATGGATGATTCGCTCCAGTACGAGTGTATGAATGAAGAAGACCCCAGAAGGCTGTGGGTCTCACTCGAAGAAAGATTTGGCAACGTCCGTGACTCCCTGCTTCCTGACCTAGAAGTGAGATGGCATAGCCTCCGCTTCTGTGATTTCAAGTCAGTTCTTGACTACAACTCGGAAGCACTTCGCATTAAATCCGTAATGGAATTCTGTGGTAAAGAGATCACAGATGCAATGTTGATTGAGAAGACTCTCTCTACCTTCCCCATCTCTGCATTGATGGTTGCTAAGAACTATCAAATTGATGTTACTGCAGGACGGATCACAAGGTTTCATGAGCTCATTGGAGCTATGAATGTCGCTGAAAAGCATGACAACATCCTTGTGAAGAACTATAATTCGAGATCCGTGGAAACAGAGCATATTCCAGAATCCAATTATAGCCGCGCCAAGAGCGAAACCCTAATGGTCCATTTAATCGCTCTACTGGGGAAGGTAACCGCCAAAATAGGCGAACACAGAACCGAAGAGGTCAACGTGGAAAGAGAGAGGGAGGCGACACCTCTGGCCATGTTGGTGGCGCCACCAACACTAGGTGCCATCTTAATGACGCTTTCAAAGCGCCTCAATCAATGGAGTCTGAGCAAAGAGATGTATGTTCTCGATGTTGAGTATCTGGTCATTGGGCACACATTTGTAGAGCTCGTGAAGAAATTGTCACCGCCTACAAAGCATATTGTGAAGCAAGAGAAGCTCACTATATAGAACAAGAAGATCAAGAAGATGATCTAGAGTAAAGGGTTAAAGACTACAAATCTGACTGGGATCAATAGATCGTCAATTCTGTTTAAATCTTTATTTTTCCAAGAGATGTAATAGGCAATTGCCATATATTTTTGTAGTAAATGCCAATGGTTTAGTCTTTCTTCAAAGAAGGCTCACCCAAAGTAAGTTTGATGTCTAGGAAGGTTCTGAGATTAGTAGTACTTAAGCGAGCCTTGCTCCACTGAGATCTCTATACTCACCTGGTCACTTTTATTTTGGAATTACCGAAAGAAGTTAGACGACTACCATTGTTTTGCATTAGATAGCATTTTGGATTAGATTCTCCTAATGGTTAAGAGACAATGATGTACTCCGTTGGCTTATGGATAAAATTTCGAGTTCTTTTCATTATGACTCAATTTTGATTCTGAGCATATTACTTTGTGACTACGACGGCTGGGTCATCAGTATTAATTCAAGGACATGGAATAGCCCAAGTTCCCCCTGCCAAATGGCACCTTGATTACTGGCATAGAAACTCTCTACGCTCCTAGGGTAAATCGCACATATGAATGGCCAACGGATTCCATGCGAAAATGCATGAAGAGAACGGAAATGAGTTCCTTTGCAATACCTCTAATGATTGTGAACAAAGGCGCATCTTAGAGAAGTTTATGTGTCTCTCTAGTAGACTCTATGTCACTATTCGAGCTATTAAATCCAATGAAGTTATGAGAGAAGATCTCTTGGATTTAGACACATATTGGCTTTGTCACGACAGGATAGGTCATCCTGGTCATGATATGTTGATCCGTCTACTAAAGACTTCACATGGACATCCTTTCTCTCGAGCGAAACGAAGCATGAATCAAAAGTTGATTCCTGGACTAAGTGTGACTGACGCTGCTGCCTAGGGCACCGCCTCCGTCCACCACCAGCCTAGGCCTGGCACAATCCCTATCCATGACGCCATGGATGGCGTCCATCATGGTGATGGCGCCCCAGGTGATGCTGTAATCACCAACTTGCTTCAAATAGCGTTTCAGACACTCAGGCCCAACTAAAATCCTCATTGGTTGCTTCTAAAGCCTCTCGCTCGTTTTACAAAGCCCATTCCTTAGGGAAATTAGGACTAAGACCGTCCTATGCAAAGGATATAAAAATACTCATTATATTCTTACATAGAATCCGTGGAGATTCTGTGGACTAGTTCAACCAACTTGCGGACGTTTAAATATCTCATGATGTTGGTTGACACGCAAACACGCTGGTCACGTGTTGTGCCATTGTCCACTTGTAATGCTGCTTATGCTACACTCCTAGCACATATCATATCATACAACAACGGGCTCACTCCCCGGATCATCCTATTCCGTCAATTGGACTTGACGATGCTAGAGAGTTTACATCGAAGACTTTCGATGGTTATTGCATTGGGACTGATGTTGGACATTATATTCCCATGAACACACCCAAATGGTCTCACAGAAACGACTACGATGGTAGTCCGGACATTGGTAATGCACACCAATCTCCTTATATCCGCTTGGGGTGGTGCAATATCGCATGCAGCTATGCTAATTCATCTACGACCCACTGGCACTCAATCTACCTCTGCGTTACAGCTAGTGACTGGGTACAAATATCGTACTTACGCATATTTGAGTGTGCCATTTATGTGCCAATTGCACCGCCACAGCGCTCTATGATGGGTCCTTACAGATGAATGGGCAGCTCAGTTTGGATTTGAGACTCTAACAATCGTCCGCCACTTATTGCCCTTGCAAGGCGATCTCCTTACCACTAGATTTGCGGATGTCACTTTGATGAGACAGTCTTCCCATCATTAGGGGGAGATAAGAACACATATGTTCAACAGGAACGATAGGAATTGTCGTGGTCTGTCCCCACTATGTCTCATCTCGATCACACATCTGCTGCAAATATGCCTGCAAGGAAGTACGTCCCTACGAGAGGACGTAGCGCCACCCTACACGAAGGTAGGCATGGTGCCAACGCCAAAGAGAGTGGCACTCTGGCGTTACAGGTCATGGCCCCAGCTAGGATGCGTGTGAGGCCTGTGGGTTCGAATGATACTTTGGCTCATTCTAATCCTTTGATCATCAAGACTCAAAATCAATCTCATGAGAATCTTCTGGATTAAGGTTACCGTTGGGGGACGCCTCAACGTCAGAACCTATTCCTGAGAATATAGAGCTCTATAAAAATTACACTAGTGTACATGAGACATGGGATAGAAACTCCATCATAATTGATAATGTAGTTGCGCATGAGTTTGTTGAGTCCGATATATCGAACCACGCTCCGTTGATGAATGAATGCCAACGTAGAGAAATTTGGCCTAAATGGAAAGATGCGATCTAGGTTAAGTTGGATTCTCTAACGAAGAAGAAGGTTTTTGAGCCAGTGATACCAACACCTCCTAACGTAAAACCTATTGACTAATGGGTCTTCGTTAGAAAGCGTGATGAGAAAAAGAGATGGCAATCTCGCCTTATGGTGCAAGACTTCTCAGAAAACGGCTTGGAATCGACTACGATGAGACATATTCTCTCATAAAGGATGTCATTGCACTTCACTACCCTGTCTGTTTGGTAGTTTCTGAATAACTGAACATGCAGCTTACAAATGTGGTCACTACGTATCTCTATTGGGATCTAGATACGGAATATACATGAAGATTCATGGTGAACTTCATTTACCCAAGTCAAGTGGCTCTAGATCACGGAGCACGTTTACAATAAGGTTGAAACGCTCACTAAAGTGACTACTTGATTGGGAAGGGATATGCCCGCGCGTTTCAATAACAAGTTTCGGATTCCATCGCGGTTCATATTGGACATGATCTTCATTGGAAGCCCTTAAAGAGTTAAGGGAAACCGCTAAACACTTGAAATCTGATTTTGAGATAAACGATTTTGGGAGCGCACAATTATGTCTCAGTTTGGAACTTGAGCATCGTGTTGATAGATGCTTAGGCATTTTGACAAGCTCAAGCCTTCAAGCACCCCCATGATCGTCCATAGTCTTGATCCTGAAAAGGATCCTCTTCGTTCGAAGGATGATGACGAAGATGTGCTAGAGGCAAGAGTGCCTTATTTAAGTACAATAGGCGCATTATTGTACTTACCCAAATGCACAAGACCGGACATCTCATATGTTGTGAACTTGTTAGCTAGGTATAACTGTGCGCCAACGCGACGTCATTGGATTGGTGTAAAAGATATCTTTCGGTACTTGAGATGTACGATCGATATGAGCTTGTTCTATCCCTACAGAGAGACAATGGATTCGGACCCATCACACACCAGGAACGCCGCCAACACTGGCCTGCGTCCACTATCCCCATCCCAAAACGATAAGCGTTTTGGAAGGTTTTGCTGATGTTGGGTATCTCTCTGACCCACACAAAGGTCATTCCAAAACTGGTTAAGTGTTCACCATGGGTAAAGACCATGATATCTTGGAGGTCCACAGAACAGACCCTAGTCGCTATATCTTCGAACAATGCAGAGATTATTGCTCTTCACAAAGTGGTTCGTGAATGTATATTGATTGGATCCATAGTTCCGCATGTTCGAACAATTGTGGTTGAAGTCTACCACAGATGAGCCTACGAGCATATAGGATAATGCTGCTTGTTTTGAAGCAAGGCTACATCAAAAGCGACCACACCAAGTATAATCAGCAACAACAGACTTTCCTCAAGATTAAAGTGAACTAGGTTCTATTTGAGGACAGTGCGGCAGGCTTGCTCACTAAGTCATTGCCTAAATTCCACTTTCGAGAAACATGTTGGTAGCATCGTTTGCGGAAGTTATCCGAACTCCCATGACCGTAGTCATCAATGGGAGATGCAGACATCAGGGGGAGATGTCTACATGTAGGGTCTCGAAACGTGAAGGGTGTGTTGTGCTCTTTTTCCCCTTCGACCGAGGTTATTTTTGTCCCACAGAGTTTTTGTTACTCGGCAAGGCTTTTAATGAGGCAACGAGAGGAGCACCACGTTTGGGCGACACAAGGGGGAGTGTTCAAGTAAATCCAGAATATGTGTCTGGCCCAAACTCTAGGTTACTTAACCTAGTGGTAATAGGGTTTAATTAGAAGAATCTAGAGATTCCTATTCAATGTATGATTACATTTCCTTGTATGATTCAGATTTTATGCATTGTAATCCTCTATATAAAGAGACCCCTATTATTAATGAGAACACACAACGATTTTCTCTCAATTCCCATTTCTCTAAAACAAGGAGAGGTTTATTGCCCCCAAATAAACATTTATTATGGGGCAATAAAAGTTTATGAAACCTCGCCGGAGGTCTCCAAAGAGATCGTCGAAGATCTCATAGGTCGTCTGAGAGGTTTATTACCCCCAAATAAACATTTATTCCGGGGCAATAAAAGTTTATGAAACCTCGCCGGAGGTCCTCAAAGAGGTTGGAGATCTTATAGGTCGTCGGAGAGGTTTATTGCCCCCCAATAAACCTTTAAGCCGCCGGAATGGGAACTAATCTCATTAAAATTGGACAAATAAAACTTTTATTAAAGAAAAAGATGAGGAGACTACATCAATTCAAAACCTTTATTGAGGGGCAATAAATGTTGGAAAATATTTTATTGGCCCCCAATAAATGAGGAGATTACTCTTTTGTGTTGTACTACTACTCGATTTTTTTTTCCTATATAACAAATGTGGATTTATAATCAAACCTGCAATATTTGACCAAAAAAAATATCTAACTTATTCAATCCATTTTATATTGCCATAAGATTTTTGTGATTGCAGATGGCTACATATAATAATAGACGGTAAAGTGGAGGCCACTAAAAATAGAGCAGCCCTAAAGCCAGAAAGATATTAGGAAAGAAAAGGAAAAAATCTGAGTAGAGAGAGAAAGAGAGAGAGGAGGAGAGTTCCTAGAGAAACCAAAGGCCTCACTGCAGCGAGCATTAGGTTTCGGTTTTGAGATGAGTAGAGAATTAGAGAGATCTGAGTTCGCCTCCGGCAAGGTAGCTCCGACCGGAGCTTCTTCGTCTTCAGGTGAGGCGGCACCATTTCAAGGCTTTACATTGCTCAGATCGATCGGAATTTCATTTCGTAATGGAAATTTGGTTTTGGAAGTTTTGAATTTCTGAGAGGAGAGTGTGAAAGGCTTTGAGGTTCTGTTAGGTTTAGAGAGAGAGAGAGAGATATATGATGATGATAGAGGCAGATGTAATTCATTAATTAGGTTGAGGGCAGAGTAATCATTTTACTTTAAATTTGGTTAGTGAGAATAAAGATTTGTTGTTTAGGTGAGTGAGATAATTTTGACTCATTTTGGTACTTTAGCTCAAAGATCCTAATTTAAAATTATGTTGAGAGTTACGGTGAGAATAATAGTGAAAGATCTAGTGACTTCATATGTTACAAGAGTTATGATTTATGAAATTTTTAGATTTACTATAATGGTCTAGTACTTACGTCTATTGTGATGAGCATAAGCTGGCTAGTTTAGTTTATTAAAATACTTTGAAAGAGCTTGAGTTAATTAAGTTAGATCGAAATGAGAAATTGTTTCAATACAAGTATGTTAGTCCAGCGATCTTATTTTTTTAAGTCCAAACTTTTCTTGCTGGGTTTCGCTCTGGAAACACGACTTCATTTTTTTTTTTTGATAGGGTTGATTTTATTAATAATCAAGCCATGCAAAACAGACCAGAGTCTAATAGAACTTACATAAGGTTCCGGGACAAACCGGATAAACTATCTAAGTCACAACTAAACTCATTAAGATCTAAAGGGACGCTCGCTGAACAACAAGCCTAAAACTACGCAAGAATAATCTCGCCCTCTAAGGAAAAAATATTCATCTAGTCTAATCTGCCAAGCACGCAATTGTAGTATAAATATCAACTAGAAACGTCTTAGAAAAAGCATATAGAAATTACCCCTACTGCAAAGGCTTGAATCTAGAATGTCTTGTTTTCTTGAACCCTAAACAAGTATTTGCACCTTCCCCTTGGGGTCGGAGCTAGTACCTGCCTCAGAGTCTTCAGCATCCAACAACCTCGGCATCAGGGTGGTCCTCCTGCTTTCCAATTGTCCATCATGAAACTTGGGCTTGTTCTTGCGACCCCTAGGGCGACCCTTCTTCTTCGGAGTCTTCCTTAGAGTAACTGGAACCTCCACAAGCTCGATCACCAAGATGAAATTCACGAGGAATCACCTCCAACCTAGGCTTTAGCCGCTTCTCCAAGATCCATTCACCCTAGCACCATTTGCGCACCCCAAAATTGTGGTTCTTGCAGCATTAGGCCCATCTGCAATAGGAGATGTAAGCCCACCGGTCCCCACTAGGCCCTCAGGCCCTACTAGTCTAGCATCTGCCCCCTCATCTCTAGGAGGCCCAAGCTCCGGCCCAATCTCCAGCAGCCCCTCATCATTGAGCTCCAGTCCAGTGTCAGCAAGTAGGCCCTCATCCTGACCCAAAGCCACCTTCACCCCAGAACCAGGCCCACTACCTCCTGGCCCAGCAGGGCACCCTAATTTTGAATTAGGGTTTCCCGCCGAGAAACCAGGAGATGCGTTCCTAGTCGCAAGCTTCCCAGCCTCCGACCCGAGCCCAGATGCCCCCACAGCCTCATCCGTCCAGTTCAGACCCCGGCCGGCCACCGACAGCACCTCAAGTCTGAGCTGCCCATCTCCGACCACTTCGGCCTCCACCTGCGTTGTAACCAACACTGTACTCATTCCTTCCATCAACGCCGTCAATACCGTACCCCATCACAGCCACCCATCCCATGGACGAAAAAACCACATCCCCGGCAGATACCATGGCATTTTTCATACCTTAGTTCCAAATCCACCACCACCGACGCCGAGAAAGAGTATATACGTCGAGCCCATATGCAGCGGCGTACGTCGTGCACAATCCGGATTCGTTGCACGGGGTCTTTCCGCTGCAACGCCCCTTGATCATACCTTACAAAGAGCCCCAAGGCGTTCCCAAGTAGGGTTAGGCACGCTCATTGCGCATAGCCATGCGTAGCCCTTTCACCGCCACCCAAACCGCCATGGAATTCAGCGGAACCTCTGCCAGATCCCGGATTCTGTCATAATCCAACAAAGAAGCATGGAGTTGTTGAAGAACCACAGTCCACCGTTGAGAACATCATTCTTCGCTTCCTGCTCCTTGAACTGGAAAACAAATACCCCTTCTCCCTCCTCACGGATCAGAACGCGCTCTTTCAGACCCCAGATGCCAGAAATCGCCACCAAAAAAGACAGAAGCAACACCTGTTTCTGAGAAAGCAATCGACCACAAGCATAGAAAAAAGGATCTTGGATTGCCTCCTCGCCCCCAACAAGATGCACGATAGTCTCCTCCGCCGCCATGGTAAAACCTGTGCTCGATCAATTTCCCCGCTAGAGAGAAGCCCTAGCAGAGAGAAAAAGTCGACTAATTGATTTGGAAAACACGACTTCCTAATTAATCTGATTATCCTCAGAAATTCAATCCCAAACTTACCAAACTAATCAGCTTGAGTACTTTTTCAGTTTTTCTTTCTCTCTCTCTGCTATCATTTATTTTTTTTTCCTTCTTTCTTCTTCTCCGTATACATCGATTTATCAGAAACAGCTAGTCAAAGATATTTCGTAGAAGAGAAGTATTGGAGACTGCTAAGGAATTCATGACCAAAAACGACGCCTCATGAAAAAAAAACTGCCTTTAATTATTTTCTGAAGTGCATCTTTAGATACAAAGTGAAGAAGTGATGAGTGGCGAACAATCATTGCAAAGGTTCCCTCTTTTGTAAACAAGTCCATTTTGTGTGAATCTTATATCAATTTTAGCCTCTGGTAATTAAAGTTCAAACATGCATGCACAAAAACCTATGAAAGAGGGAGGATTCATGTCCAAATAATTTCTATTTTCACTCACTATATCAGACTCAAGGGACGTAGCTTACTCATATAGCTGTTTACTGGGATAATTGATTGATTAAGCTATGGTCAAAAGGTAATTAAGTATAGAATCTCAACAGCTCGATCACAAAAAGGGCATAATAGGATAACCACAAACCACACTTTTTTTATATTTTTTTTATGAGGAATAGATAATTTCATTACCTATCCATGGCTAAAAGGCATGTACATCATATGTTGTCTTACACCAAATAAAATCTAGATGGCCTAAGCTACCAAGCAAATGACAGGTAATTCTCATTGTAAACAAAATGAGCACAATTTTTAGACCTAGCCAAATGAACACATATCGAACACGTACTACCTAAATACTTACTAGAGCAACACTAATCACCTAGAGACCTCAATTAATGTACCACTAGAAAAACTAAACTTAAATAGCAAAAGACTAGAATCTAAATGCTAGGTACCGAGAAACAGAAAGTTTAGAGCTTCCCTTTGCCCTTATCTATAGGGCTACCGTCCTAAACAGCATCAGCAGTAGGGTAAGTGAGACGCAAAGGATCCACAACCACCTTCTTTTGAACCTGGAAACACTTGTCGACCATCCAAGTGCAAAGGTTGAAAGCAGATGGGTCAACAAGTCGGCGTGTCAGAGGTTTCACAAGAAGAAAAGCTTGGGAAGAACGATTAACAGGGCCACCCCCAATCTTGCTAAGATCAGGAGCACCATCACCCTCTGCTAAAGCAAGAGATGCTGTAAAACTCGCGGTCACAGCTTCAAGTGAAGCCATAGGATCGAAGAGAAGAAGCAAAGAAGCTAGGGTGTAGTCTTGGAGGCTACAACTAGGGTTGAGAAAAAAAGCTCTCCTAAGTTTTTTTAATTTTTTTTAATTTTTTAAGTACCACAAACCACACTATATTAGTTCTTATTCATTCGTATATAATACTTGCTATCGTCGTCGTCGAGCTCGATCCTTTTGAAAAGTGCTTGTTTGGTATGGGGTCCGTACATGTCATCTATGAAATTTTCTCAGCTTTTATGTACAGATTGGACTCCCCTAAGGTAAACCTATAGGCATATACTGAGAAAGGTATAGATTCGAATTCGATCACTTGCAGTCCTGCATTCAGATGTGCTTTGAACGAAACACAAATAATGAAGAAGAAAGAAAACTGTAACTCTGTTCTCATTTCTATTAAAATTTGACAAAAAGTTGTGTGTGTGTGATTGGAGATAATCTTTGAATCTTCACAGTTCCGTTAATGGAAATTACAGTGGTATATATAATCCATAACCATATGTGCAGTAGAATATAAGGAAAATCCATGCAAATCAACATAGTGGGAGTTTTGTTTAACTTCAGCAGCATATATAATTCAAATTTTAAGCGATTATATTTTCATGGCTGTAGAAACTAGGAAGCTAACTGCTAACTGCTAACTGCTACTAACTGCTAACTGCTAACTGCTAACGGCAATAAGGGGTCAAGTGACCCGTCTCAATCATTATTTGGAAAAGAAATAATTTGTGCCTTAACTTTATATCACGTAGACTAGCCAGGAGTCTACCCTATTGACCCTCCTGAGATAATAAACAAGTATCTTTATATTTTCAAAGATTAGTCTGATACTCTGAATATTCCATCTGTCCAAGCTTTCACAAATCACAAGAAGCCAAAAAGTGAAACAGGCTAGGACATAAGTGGTCGGTCAGTATGGGAAAGGCTTGGTGTGAACGTGGAATCACTTTAAATGATATTTTAGCATTAATATGGAAGGAAGAGAAGAAGAGTAAGAAACCAATTTCCATGGTCAAGAATCTATTGAAAAGCCATACACTTTCGGAATTTTGAGTTTTATTTTCTCTGTTGAGAGCGCCCAAAAAACAAAAGTGTCGGATGTAGTTTCTTTATTTAATATTGAAAACAGAGACGGTTAAACGGTCTTAGTTTGAATTTAAGGATAAACATATACTATTTTTAGCTATATTTGAATGGAAATTCTTTTATGTACGGACGGTGCAAGTGACCTAACACTTTTAAGATGATCTTAACATTTGATATTTATAATCAATTTTTTTAATAAATAAAAAGTGTATATAATGCAATCTAGTTGTCCATTCATGTTAGTACAAGTGCACGTCGGAGTTCTGAATCCCCTCAAAATTTAAATCCAATTTGAATCCCATAATACAGTATAATGAAACTCATTAATACTTTGAATCTTTAGTGAAGTCTGCATGACTTTTTTTTTTTTGAATAAAAGGCTGGTGCGGCTGCTCTCAAGCCTTGATTAATGAAACTGTCGAATACAAGGGGTGGACATTGAGCCTAAACCCCTGATTACAATAAGCATCTAGAGAACATCCTAAAATAATATCAGGAGTCTCTACTGAAAAAATGTATTCAACTAGGCACCAACTAGCAAAGAGTGTTCTACTGGCTACTCTATTTGCTTTGACATAGCGGTGACATAACAGAAAGATAACTCGATCTGTAACTCGATTACAACATAGCATAATTACCAAAAGCACAGCTTTCCTACTATGTTGCCGCCAGAGAATAAATCCGACGACACTTAGCTTCACCCTGCCACTAGGCGGAAGCGACCATTTGACGAAGCAAGGAACTCGCCACCTACCTAGAGCAGACAAGGCACTTTGAGTGCACACACAGGCACATAGCCCGACTAGCCCTACACAACAACTATAGAGACTTATTGCTCGCAAATAGCGCAAAACAACTAAACAACATAAATAAATAACAACTTTAAATAAACAAACAGGCAAGGCAGGACGTTTAATGGATGGAGAAGGTTGAAAGGAAAGAAGTGAAGGAACTCTTTTATGAATATTTTAACCATAACTCAAATTGGAATTGATCTCAAAAGTAGGATGTTCTTTGAAGTGATTGCGTAGTATTATACAGTATCAAAGAAAAGATTGCTTAGCGTGACAATCACTCTATGTGATCATGTCTTCCCAAAATGAGGTTTACCATCTTTAGGAGTCAATGAAATAACTCGTGGCCTCATTATTTTGAGATAAGCAAAGTGGATCCTAATGCCTTGCCCTAAAGCTAAGTATTTCATGGCCAGTCCTAAAATTTTATAGGCTTCAGGCGAAATATCAAAATGTGGCCTTACAATTTTTGTACGTTGTAGGTGCATGAATGAATTTCTTTTACTAGTTAACTATTCAAATTTTACAAAAAAAAAAAAGTTATCGAGAAAAACAACAAAAAGGATACGTTTGATCCTTTCACAACTTAAAGAAGAAGAAAAAAAAAAAAGTAATTAAAACTTGCAGGTGAGCACATAGTAGGAAAGCTGAGATTTTGGTAATTATGTTTCGTGATAATCGAGTAATCTTTTCATTATATCATCGCTATGTCAAAGCAAACAGAGTTGCTAGTAATGCACCTTTTGCTAATTGGTGCTTGTTAGAATACATGCATTTGGTATGATAATATTTCGGGACATTCTCTATAGGCTTATTGTAATCAGGGGTTTAGGCTTGATCCCCCCCCCTCCTGTATTCAACAGTTTTATTAATCTAGGCTTGAGAGCAGCCGCACCAGTCCTTTATTCAAAAAAAAAAAACTTGCAGTTGAGCATAATAAAATAAAAAATTAATGCAAGCAAGCAGGGTCGAAATGTGGGTTGAGCTCCTTCTACAACTTACAGAAGAACTAAGAAATAACTAAAAACTGCTCCTGCTCACACCCTATGGAAGTGGAGAAGTGGGTGGTAAAAATTAGTTAATCTGAGTCTCACCAGAGAGCTGTGGTCTGAGACGAATGCCTCAGATTGCACCTCTCAGGACATCCCTAATGGTAGGTTAATTCCATATTGGAATGCAAAGAGTAGGGTAATTTTATAGAATATTTACTCACTTTGAGAATTTTGTATAATAATTTGTACCGCTGTTAAATAAAATCTGTCTAGAAACTAAATTATTTAGGCCGATTTCCTTATAGCCAAGAAAACATCTCGATCATGCTTCTCCAAGAAATGCAGATGCAAGAGAGCTGTTGGAACTTGGAAGGATGTCGCCTGCAAAGTGCTCCACCAGACCACCACCATTCGTTTTGAGATCTAAGATGGATTCCACTGCTTTCTTTAATACAGAAAAGATGCATAAAAGTTTAAAGATTGGCCAATGCCCTTTTGCCATGTTGGTCCTAAGCTACATAATAAGAGGATTGATCATATACTGTACTATAATATAAAAGACTTAGATCCCCTAAGTGACAATCCCATGTGAGCATGTCACTGTATTTCCAAATTATTTGACGAAAGTAGGTAGGACCCGTCAAAAATGTGATTCAAAAGTTTCATCAACTCATTTTAACAAAATTAGGAAATTATATTTTCAAAAAGGTTAGGACTTTAAGGGATGAAATTCCGTCATCAAATTTTTTTTTTCTTTCGAACGAATTTCAAGTTGATCATCTGCAGCTAGAAGAAACCCTAGCTAATTCTATCATTATGGAGTAGTAGTAATATCACTAATATGTCGATCAGCCAAGCAAACGATTGTAAGTGTGCTGGGAAATAAATTAACACCATCCAAGTTCTGCTTCTGCTCGGGTACGTACTGTTGTGAATAGTCTGCGTGGTTGGTTCGTTATTCCTCCTACCACTACTTGTGGGTTCAAGGTTTAGCTTTCTGTTAGGTTAATTTCTATGCGAGGGTGTGTGTAGTGCTTTCCACAAAACATAAAGCCTTTGCATAATGTCTGCATGTCCAAGTAATCTGGAGAATGCATGTCCGCAGTGGAAAGCATAAAGCCTTTGCGTAATGTCTGCATGTCCAATTAATCTGGAGAATGCATGTCCGCAGTTGTAAAGCGTACTATGTTTTTCTTCGTATATAAATGGGTATTACTCAAAAACTCTCAAGACAAGGTAAAAGTTTCTTTGCCAATATTATTTGTTTCTTAATTGGGACCCTGATCCCGATGAGGTGACTAGATGAGCACCTTGTTGCAGCTTGCAATAATAATAAAAAAAAAGCAAAGAAAAAACGAAGTTTCCTACATTTTTTCAACTCCGGAAGCGTAGTAATAAAGCAAAAAGAGTAGGAACTGAAAGTGGAGAGAGAGATCAAAAGTTTGAGTTGAGAAACCAAATGGCTTGTTAAACAGGTCTGCAGTCCCTATCATCCCTAGTTGTAGTATATTTTTGTTTCTCTTTTTTCCTTAATCCTTTTTTGAATATTTGACCATTTGTATACACAACGCACGGGATTGGCACAGAAAGAAAAAAAGTTTCTATGGGAGGCACAAGTGGTCTAGTGCATCAATACTGCTCTCTGCTTTTATTCTAATCATCAAATGGTTATGCTCTTGAACTGCAAGCCAAAAATGCAATATCATAAGAGAGGCAATTTGGCCAGATCGTAAGTTGTCTTTTTCTTGATTTCAACCTCTTTTAGCAATTTTTCTCACCCAAAAAAAAAAAAAAACTCTTTTAGCTATTAATAAGAGGGATAACAAAGAAGTCGATAATCATGTAAAGATTATACATGAGCCATCATAAACCCTACTTGTTGCTAGATGCTAAGTTATTGCCCTGCAAGTGAGATACTAACTCTATTTCAATTTATTTATTTTTTTGGTCAAACAAGAACTTTCGTTAATAAAAGACATTTATAAAGAGACCCATAAGTACTCCTCATAAGAGCTAACAACAGAGGCCCAAACAATAGAAGACTAAATGCCCAAACAAAGAAAACAGTAAAACATAAGTTGGCCCTGACATTTCAAATTTCTACATAACAGATTTGGTTGCAATTTCAGGAGTTAATATGGGAAGTATGTACTTATTTTGTTTTCTAATATTCGTTTTTGTGTGAAATGTCCAAGCTAGACAACAAGAATATATAGAAGCATATATTCCCATTTCCTCGGACTACTCCATTGGATTGATCCTGTTCTAAAATTTTCTCTTCTTTTATTCATTAGACGGCCAGAGGCCAAATAAGAAAACAAGTTAACTAAGATGTTACAAAGTCTGGCACCTCCATACAGTGGTGAATCCAAGATTCGGAAATGGGGTCTGCTAAATTTAAGTGCATAAAAATTAAGTATTTAAGGTATTAAGTATACTTGGGAGATTTTTGGCCTAAATTAGCCCAACCAACTCTTTACATGGATATGCCCTTGCCTTCGTAGGCATCTTTATCAAGAAATAGCAAATTCCAACCAATTTAAAGTTCATATGTTCTCATTCTCATTCCCATTCATGCTAATTCCACTGACCATCAAATACCATTTAAGTTCTTAGAATTTGGATTCTTGGCGTCCCGATTTGGGTCTGGTGAAACATGTCGCCACCCAGCTTCAAGGTCTTGGCTCCCAAATATGGGTCTCCAAGCATAGTTGCTTTATGTTTCGGCTTGTTAATACGTCTAAATGAGATTATATATTATGATTCAAGACAAAGTCAGATTGGATAAAGAAGACTTACTTTCCTATTTCACGCTGTAATAAATGGCTGATTTTGTAACCAAAACTCACCTGTAAAGTAATTTCATGAAGTCACCAAACACACCGCTAGTTTAAATGTTTAATTTCATGAAGTCACAGATCGTATACAGAGTAGAAATCAAGCACAAAAAGCGGTAGAAATACACAGAAGGCAGACATCCAAAGGATGATATAGACGTAAGGGTTTGGGGGATTAGCTTGCAAGGGAATTCAAAAAGTTATTGTACAGTTATTCATAGTGCTTGTGATTCTCTCGAGGAATCACACGAGGATGAATGCAAAGTTTGCTTCTTTATTCTTCTCGCTGGTTTTCACTTTCATCATTTTCCTTGCAGCCATATATCCATCAAAAGAAACATCCAGGAAAATGACATTAATCTCTACAGTCCCAACTTTGGTC
The DNA here is from genome assembly GCF_958449725.1 of Rosa rugosa. Classification (NCBI taxonomy): domain Eukaryota; kingdom Viridiplantae; phylum Streptophyta; class Magnoliopsida; order Rosales; family Rosaceae; genus Rosa; species Rosa rugosa. The sequence goes on from NC_084822.1 coordinate 34,027,334, forward strand.
CAAGTAGGGGATCTAGGGACCGTTACGACGTCTCGAGTCCTTGACCAATGTCTCTGGCCCGTTGCAACCAGGAAAACATCTGGGAAAAAAAGAAGACGACTACAAATTATACGACACTGTCAACTGGCTTAAACTGCAAAACCATGACACTGTCTCTGGCCCGTTGCAACCAGGAAAACATCTGGGAAAAAAAGAAGAAAACGACTACTCCAAATTATACAACACTGTCAACTGGCTTAAACTGCAAAACCATGACACAAGAAAGCAGGCAAACAATTTTGAGGGGCCTGCGAGAATCGACCAAGTGACTAACTGTAAGGAGGTTGGAAGCCCATTGGTCCAATAGACAGTGCACAACCTCTCTTCGGCTAGTTTGGCCACTGCTGCTGCACAGTAAGCTTCTCTTGAGATCCAGGATCAAGAAATATGGTGGAACTCATAATTTAAACAATGGAACTCTCGAAGAATTTCCCCTTTCAATCCTCATATTCAGAGAATTAATTACATCCAAGCTGTCACTTTCCACATGAATGTGCATGAGCTTGAGTTTTGATGCTTCTGAAAGGTTCTGTCCTGCTGCACCTTCATATCCGACTGGACAACTATAGCAGCGATAGATACTGCAAGTCTGCAACGGAGCAGAAGTGAACCATGCTAATTCCTTATGATTACAGCAACACCTGCTTTAAGAGTAGAGGCATCCTAGGCTCCATCAACATTTATCTTTACTATTGCGGCTATGGGTATTTAACCAAAAGACAACCCTAGTCTCAGGTTGGAGTAGATCACAATCAAATGGAATGTTCAAATAACACCTGTCTAGATGGAAGTTAAAAATAATATCTCAAATTCCATTTTCAAATCCAACAAGAAATTGCCAAATCCAATCTTCATTTTCCATATGAAGCACTCTAGCAGATGAGAAAGTAAATCTCACCTTGATCCCAAATCCCACCTCTACTTCCCCATCCAACCACATTCACAAAGTCAAAGAACCAAGAACAAATTTGATATGTGCAGAATATGCGGAAAGGTACTCTACATCATTTGACTAGGCTGTTGTTTAAATAACAGATAACTAACACTTCAAAGGAGGCAGCTATTTCTAATGTTGCATGAAAGTAACAAAGGCATGAAAAAGTTACATCTCCGACAGATGATCTTGTTCATACTTCTCGTAATAATATTTTATTATGGTTTACTCCTGAGAATCAAAGCCAACAAATAGCTGAAGGCAGAGTCAGTTGATGAAAGTGCTACAATGAGCAATGCCACAAGAACAAGAGTGAGAGTCGCAGTCTTCAGCTGCATAAATCAATAGAGGAACCTCAGATTTTAAACATCCCAAATTGTAGTTACTCCTGACCGAATCAAATGTTGCTAAATAAGTATCCACAGGTTGACTAAATATTTTCATATTCACAACTAAATTTTGCAAGATTTTAAACATACCGTACTACGGAAACCTGGCCATTCAATGTACTTCAGCTGACTTGGCTGCTCAAGCAGAAAAACGAATAATGATCTCAAAGACCTAGAAAAAGTAGAAACACACCAATCAACTAAGTAATGATAATTGCGACTTCAGTATGATACAATGAGCTGTCGTTCTTATGCAAGTCCACTGACTGGGGGCGTCAATTTGTGAAAGGCCTATTACTTCTAGGAATTGAGAATTACCACACTGTTTCTTTGAAAAGACTCAGAAGGAAGGGCTCCTGAGGTACTCCATCATCAACACTCAACTGATGATGATCCTTTCCCACAGACGCAGCATATGTGGTGCCAACCCGACGTACAGCCAAACATTGAATCCCTGCTCTACGAGTCTGCAGTAACAAGCCTCATGAATAGGTACGCATTTGCAAGACAACTGGTACAAACCTTCAAACTCCAAAAGGAAGAGACAAATTACCCTTCTACATGTTACTGAAACGGCACTGTGATTAGTGATCTTGGTCCCCTTATTCCCAAATGGTAGTTTAGCACTACCTGGATGATGAATCAAACCTGTAATGGGGAAGAAGAGAATCAAATGACCATCACAACATGAAAAAACTTTGATGCAAGCAAGAGAAGGAAAAAGAGAGTCGTGGGATACCTGAACATGTTGCCACGGACTGCGAAACAGCCGCCATCCTAGGTCAAAATTGTGCAAACCAGTATGAGATACACACACAAATTATGTATATCTATACATATACACACTCCAACACACATTAAGTGACTAAAGAAATCTACTGACTTGGGAAATCACTGAAAGAAACAGAGCAAAAGTGGCAGCAACAATTTTAGAGTTCCTAATTATTCATCCTGAAAACTCAATCCAAAAAATTCAATTGGGTCTGTTCAACTAAATTTCAGTTCTTTACCCCCATAAAAACCAAAAATCCATGACAGTTCTTAGCCAACCTAACCCTAGAATGTAAAACCCAGGAAGCAATTGTGTTTTGGCGGATGAAAGATCAATATTTTCTGTCACCCTAGAATCAAAATTGATAATTTTTCACTCTAAAACTTGTAGGGATTCATAAACATTACAATTAACTCATGAACCATGTACAACAATCTCCCATACGACGTGTTTTGAAACGCAGAGAAGCGAGAGAGAAGAGAAAGTGAGGCTTACCTGCTCACTTGGTCGCTCTGGATTGCGCTCTCAGAGTTTGAGGGATGAAAATGGAAAGCCAACGAGTGCAGTAGGACTACACCGTTTTGCCTGGCGGGTTTCAACCAAAACGCTGCGTTTTTCCCAGTATACGAGTTGTTATTCTTTTTTTTTTTTTTGTATGTTGTTATTCTTAATTTCCTTTTTTCTTTTTTCGTTGAAAAAATTTAAACATATATTCAAAAAGTAAAAGTTTATTTAATTACAAGTTTACAATTGAAAGTCCATTCGGCATCTTAAAGCGATCAAAATAAAAAATTGAAAGCATAATATTATATCTGTTCAAGTAAAACTCTAATTTGTGTTTAGCTCAAACTCTAGGTTACTTGACCTAGTGGTAATAGAAGAATATAGAGATTATCTTTCCTTGTATGATTCAGACTCTATGTATTATAATCCTCTATATAAAGAGGCCCTTATTATCAATGAGAATACACAGCGATTTTCTCTCAATTTCTGATTCCCTAAAACACATTATCAGCACGAAGCCCTAACCCTGAAACCCTAATTTCGTAGCCCTCAAATTCCAACATCCACCGCCCCACATATTGAAGCCCTAACCTCAAGGAACCCAGAACCGGCGGCGGAACCACCGGAACCGGCCGGAAAACCGCTGAACCGGCCGTCAGAAAAATCGGACCGGCCCCTGCCCTGTGCCTACCCCTACGAGCCCTGCCGAGTAGCTGCCGAGAAGCTCCCGAGAGCTGTCGACAGCCCCTGCGTGCCCCTGCCGAATCCTACCAACATCTGCCGAGAGCCCTGCACAGGCCTCTGCCCTGCAAGCCTCCTGCCGAGACCTGCCGACAGCCTCTGCACGAGCCCTGCATAGCCTCCTCATAGCTTCTGCACAGCCCCTGCAAGCCCCCCGCACAAGCCCTGCAGCAGCCCTGCACCGCCCTGCCTAGCTCCGGCCACCACCTCTGGCAACCTTTTTCCGGTCACCTTCAACATCTTTTCCGGTCAAGAATTCCGACATCTTTTCAAGGTAAACTTTTCTAAAAGTTCCCGTTTTTGAAGTTTTCATTCTTTTCTTCTTTTTCTCGGGGACTTCCAACATCCCTTCTTCTACCCCCCTTTCTTCTTCATAGGGGAGACCAAAAGCCGAACTGTGGGGGTTCGTGCTCACTCCAAGCTTGGAGCTTGTAGAGTCCTCCAAACTTAGAGTTTGTTGAGAAGAAAACGATCGACCACATACATCGTTGTTTCGATCTAATCCAAAACCCCTCTTGGAATCGGATTTTCTTGGAAGCGACTACGCTCAGAAAATCCCTAATTTCTTGGAAGCGACTACGCTCAGAAATTTAATAGTTTTTCGTGGTAGCCTTTTCGCTCCGAAACTAACCCTAATCTTGTGTTGTTTTTCAGGATGAGTTACCTGAACAAGTTGAACTTTGTTCCACTGGAGACAACTGGCGCAGGATACCATGGGTGGGTCCGAGATGTGCGCCAACATCTTAAGGCTGATGGACTTCTGGAAACCATCCAAGAGCCTAGTCAGAATGTGCTCTCTGTTGAGCAAGCTACTGCTTTTGAAGCAAATCAAGCTAAAGCCATAATCCTCATGACAAGGCACATGAATGACACGCTCCAAAGTGAATACCTCAATGAGGAAGACCCAAGAAAGCTATGGGTAGAACTTGAGCAGCGATTTGGCAACGTTCGTGACTCCCTGCTTCCAGATTTAGAAGTGCGATGGCATAGCCTCCGCTTTTGTGATTTCAAATTTGTGCTTGATTATAACTCGGAAGCTCTTCGTATTAAGTCTCTGATGGAGTTTTGTGGCCAAGCCATAACTGATACGATGTTGATCGAGAAGACTCTCTCTACCTTCCCCGTCTCTGCCCTGATGATTTCAAAGAATTATCGGATTGATGTGAATGCAGGACGTATCACAAGATTTCATGAGCTCATTGGCGCCATGAACGTAGCTGAAAAGCACGACAACATTCTTGTGAAGAACTATCATGCTAGACCCGTGGGAACTAAGTCTATCCGGAGTTTAACTATAGTCGCACCCCCAAGGGAGGACGCAAGGAGCAAAACCCTAAGAGTAGGGACAATTCTGGACATTCTGGTCCATATTCTCGCCCTAAAGAGGAAGGAAATCGCCTAGAGAGGCATGCACGGAACCGTGGAAGTCAACGTGTGAAGAGAGAGAGAGGCGGAGCCTCTGACCATGGTGGCAATGCCACCAAGAGCATTGGTCGTCTAAATCGCGCCCCAAAGGCGCCTCGATCAAAGGAGCCTGACCATAATGATGTTTGTTTTCGATGTGGATCAACTGGACATTTGGCCAAAGCGTGTAAAGCATCCCAACAAGTTGCAAACGCATACAAGACATATCGTGAAGCAAGGGAGGCAAACCACATGGAACAAGAAGATCAAGATGGCGATCTCGATCTAAGGGTGGAAGACTACAATGATCAAGACCCAGAAACTGGCGATTTTGATTAAGTCTTTTTATTTTCCAAGAGATGTAGGCAATTGCCATATTATTTTTGTAGTAGATGCCAATGGTATTAGTCTTTCTTCAAAGTAGGCGTACTCAATGTAAGTGTGATGTCTATGAAGGTTTTGAGATAAATGGTACTTAAGTGAGCCTTGCTCCACCGACATCTCTCTACTCACCTGGTCACATTTGCATTGGAATTACCGAAAGGACTTAGACGACTACCATTGTTTTGCATTAGCTAGTTTATTGGATTAGATTTTCTTTGGTCAAAGAAACAATGATGTAATTCTGTTTGGCTTATTAATAAAAGTTGAGTTCTTTTCTTTATGACTCCTTTTTAATTATGAGCTTTTCTTTTAGAAATGGATGAAGTACAATGTCTTGCGGATAGTGCGACTACGCACACCATTCTACGACATAGGCAATTATTCTTAGAGATGTTTCCTACATATTTCTCTGTGACTACGATGGCTGGGCCATCAAGTTTAGTTCAAAGACATGGAATGGCCCAATTCCTATTGCCAAATGGCACCTTGATTAAAGTCACTGAAGCTCTCTACGTTCCTAAGGCAAATCGAACCTTATTGAGCTTTAAAGATATAAGAGCCAACGGATTCCATGCGGAAACGCATAATGAGAACGGAAAAGAGTTCCTTTGCATTACCTCTAATGATTGCGGACGAAAGCGCATCTTAGAGAAGCTTATGTGTCAATCTAGTAGACTTTATGTCACTACAATTCAACCTATTGAATCCAATAATGTCATAAGAGAAGATCTCTTAGATTCTGACACATATTGGCTTTGGCATGACCGACTAGGGCACCCTGGTCGTGATATGATGCTCCGTATACTAAAGACTTCACACGGACATCCATTCTTCAATGTGAGAAGAAGCAAGAATCGAAAATTGATTCCTGGACTTAGCATGACCGCAACAATTGCAGCATCTGGCGCTGCAGCCGTCTTGGGGTGCCATAGGGCCGCCCAAGTCCCATGTGAGGACGCCATCAATGGCGCCAACCATGAGCATGACGCCATGGTTGTCCCTCCCAATGGCCATAACGCCATAAACAACAATTCCCGTGGCTCCACCGCCATGATGAGAGATGTAGTCACACATTTTGCTTCTAATAGCGCTACATACGCTCAGGCCCAACCAAATCCCTCATTGGTTGCTTCTTAGGCCCCTCGCTCATTTTGCAAAGCCTGTTCCTTCGGGAAATTAGGACCGAGACCATCCTACGCAAAGGATCCCAAAATACTCATTTCGTTCTTACAGAGAATCCAAGGGGATATCTGTGGACCAATTCAACCATCTTGAGGACCTTTTAAATACTTTATGGTATTGGTTGATGCGTCGACACGCTGGTCACATGTCGCGCTGTTGTCCACTCAAAATACTGCTTATGCTAAACTCCTCGCCCAGATTATCCGTCTACGGGCTCACTACCTTGACCATCCAATTAAGTCAATTCGACTTGATAATGCTGGGGAGTTTACATCAAAAACATTCGATGACTATTTCATGTCACTGGGGATTGATGTAGAGCATCCAGTTCCCCATGTTCATACCCAAAATGGTCTCGCAGAAGCCGCTATCAAACGACTACAGATGATAGCACGGACATTGGTTATGCGCATCAATCTCCCTGTTTCTGCTTGGGGATATGCAATATTGCATGCAGCGACACTAATTCGTCTACGACCCACTGCAACCCAATCTTACTCTGCGTTACAGCTAGTGACTGGGTACGATCCTGATATCTCGCACTTACGCATTTTTGGGTGTGCCATTTATGTACTTATTACGCCGCCACAGCTTACTAAGATGGGTCCACAACGACGAATGGGCATTTATGTTGGATATGAATCTCCATCCATCGTCCGCTATCTTGAACCCTTGACAGGCGATCTCTTTACCGCTAGATTTGTGGATTGTCACTTTGATGAGACAGTCTTCCCATCTGTACATACCTCCAACAATATGGAGTATTTGCTATCTCACCAAGCATAAGTAACACCCTCTTTGGGACATCCACAAGCCATGGTGAGGCCCAACCGAGACTTGCATCTTGTAGCCCTATGTTCAAGCTACTATATTGTTGCACGTATTGAAAAGTATAGAGTGTGGTGTGGAGCAAAGTGAAAAATTGAGTAAAAAGTGAGATAATGACCCCTATATAGTCATTTGGATCAGTGGTGTTCATATATTCACTCGATTTCCTCTTCTTTCTTCCGAGTGATGGCCCGACTGCAGCGGTTCCCCATCGATGCTCTGCGAAAGAAGGTGTGAATTTCGAGTAAGGTAGACACCTCTCAAGTGTTTCCCAAGTAGTGGACTAATAGGGAAACTTGTAATGGCAACACAAACATGAAATTGAGTATTGCTTGAGCTTGGCATCTCCCCAATTCTGTTGTTAATTGGTGGAGCGATATGAAGCTTTGTTGCCTTAGAAAAACCTAATTTTGTGTTGTTGTGCTGACAAGATTACTTTGTTGGAAAACTAAATTATTGCAATACCAGCAACGTGCTTGGAAATGTTAGGATGCTTCGAGATCGCAAGGCCACGCCCTTGTGCTAGTATTAGTAGGATCACTAGTAACGTTTCTAAGAGTGGTCAAGAAAGGATCTTTAAAGGTTATAACTTTAGCAGTCAGATTTCTTTACTTCAAGGAATCTTTGATTGCTTTGGAGTCGATAACGCGGGCAAGTTGGTAGCACACTCTTGAAAGACAACGTTGATTACGTGGTTAGAATGGCGCTGAAATGGTGACGTCAAGGCGTAATTGAAAAGTTCAAAAATCTAGGTGATAAATTGCGCATTTACCTCACGTGTTTGCTTTTGAGACAAGGAATTCGTAACATTTCTTCCACACCAGGAGTTTACATTAACTATTTTACATTCTTGCCTCTTACTACAAAAGTTGATTTTCGTCTCTTGCATTACACAAAATGTTTTCCTCATAAGTCAAGAGACTACACCTTAGACAATCGGGTTTTCCTTACTAAAGTGTTCTATTTTACAAAGCTCGAACATTTTGGGTTCTTCAAAAAAAAAAAAAAAAAAAAAAAAAAATTTAGTCGTGAACCTATTCAAAATTATTTTCCAACTTCTTGGAAACTTGGAAATGTTAAACTTGTTGTGATTTTCTTTTCTCTTTGGTTATTCTTTTTATGTAAAACTGGTGGTTGGAAGAATGTTAGTTCACCTTCGAATTTACTCAGGACACCCATTTTGAAAGTAAATGATTACTTTAGAGGAAAATATTTAGAGATTACTTTTTCTTGTTGTCGGACGAGGACACAAGAAAATAAAGTGCTGGTAACCGATTCAACTGTTTTGGCTTGACCAAAAATTGAAGGAGCGCTTATGACTTGATTTCTGAGTTTTGACATCAAACGAGTTCGTATGATGAAAAGGATAGTTCAAGGTCGAGACCATGAATGGAAATGCTACGAACTTTACAAAATTCCGAGGAGCCAACTTCGATTGGTGATCCTAGAATTTCGTTGAACCTATTCGAAAGGTATTCTCACAACTTGACGCCTTGAGCATTGGACGGTTTGTTCGGTCAATGCCAAGCGACCTATTGACTGGTGTCTCATGACGTGTAGTAGATACCTAGGTGTTGCGATTTTACAATGTGACATCAAGTCTACTGAATTATGTGCTTGGTTTCGACGTCATATGTACAAGCGGCCACAATTGTTTGTTCATGGAGTAAACAATATCCACTAGAGCTATGAATAAGGGTGTATAAGGTTTAACAACCAAGATCGTTGATAACTACGAGGCGGACGACAGCGATGACATCGTTGGCGTGCCTTTCATAGTGACGTTCTATGAAACTTATTTAGGTTGACCAATGGAGACCTTTGCACCTTGTTTCCATGACCACTAGGGCCAGCACCACCATCTCTTCGCCATACATTGGGAGGGCCTCCACGGCCCATACCACGACCCCCACGTCCCTTGCCACGTGGTGTATTGTTGCCACGTGTGTAGGGATCAGCACGTCCAACCCCCTTTACATCGGGGTTCTTTCCACCTTTGACTTTGCCATAATTAGCCCCAGGAATTTTCTTTGTCCCAACGGGCCTGGCATTGTTGCTCAAAAGAATCTCATTATGCCTCTCAGCCACTTGCAGTAGGTTGATCAGCTTATTGAAGGTTGTGATTCTTTTGTTATCATACTCCAGCCTATACTGGTTCGCTAGTATAATTGCTGAAGTAGGAAAAGTGGAAAGAGTCTTCTGGATTATATCATCTTCTGTGAGTTCCTTTCCACAGAAATTTAGACTTGCCTTTAGGCGCAACATGTCCTTGTTGAAGTCATTGACCCTTTTGTAGTCAAGCAAGCCGATTTCATTCCACTGAATGGTCAGTTCTAGGAGCAAGGTGTCATGAATGTTCCCAAAACGTCCCTGAAGGGCATCCCACAGTTCTTTGGGTGTCTTCAACTAAAGGTATCCCCAGCGTAGGCTAGGATCAATATATCGCCTCAGAAACATTAAGGCGTTTGCTTTCACCTTATCAGACGGTCCCTCGTCTTTGGGCTCAGTGGGAGTTTTGATGGTGGCAGTGTAGTCTTTTGCCACAAAGGCAGTTTCTACATCGGAAACCCAACGGTGGTACTCAAGTCCTTCTGAGTCCAAAATGTCAAATTCAGGTCGAGTTGGATCAGCCATCTACATAAACAAGAGAGAAGAAATAAATTACGCAGTCATAAAGACATCCACGTTAATTATTTTCCAAAATATATGAATTAGATTTCAAGACCAAGATTCGTAATGGTCACATTTTTTTTTCGATGCTATGTGAAAATACTTTAGCACAGTAAGTGTGTATGGATAATGCGCATGAATTTTCATTATCATGGCAAACCGCAATTTTTGTATAGCATTCTAAAAATAACAATAGCACATTTAATAATAAATAAAACATAGCATATAAAAATAAATTACATGGCATGCTAAAAAAATTCACAAATAAACACCAAAATATGTGTTACACATACTAATAGCAATAATATATCATGCGTAAAATAAAAATCACGAAACATGCTTAAAAATTCATAATAAAAATATAAGCAATAAAATATAAAGCATGCTTAAACATAATTTATATAAATAACAAGGCATGCTTAAAATGATCAAAATTATCTTAACTAAACATGCTCGATCAATAACAAAATATAATAAAAGCATAAACAATAAAGTATAAAGCATGCTTAAAAATAGAAAATAAAATTCACATGCTTGGTATAAAATAAAATAAAGAAAACATACTTGATTTCGAGAAAAGAAAATGATCCTAGCGCGCGCGTGTTGATGCAGGCGTGCGAAGCGATGTTTTTTTTTTTTGAGCTTGAGAAAAACTAGGCCACTTCCTCTCTCTTTTCAGCAATGGGCCACAAGTTTTTTTTCTCTTTTTTATTTTTTTTTCTTGGCCACAGGGATTGTTTCCTTTATTTTATTTTTTTTCTGGGCCGAAAGGCCTGCTTTTGTTTTTTTTCTTTGGGCCGGGTGTATACTTTGGCCCTTCTCTTTCTTGTTTTTCTTTTTTTCCGGGCTGGGATTCCCCTTTTTTTTTTTGTGTGTGGGCCGCTTCTTTTGTTTCTTTCTTCTTCTTTTTTAATTGGGCCGGGATTTTTTTTTTCTCTCTGGGCCGGACCTTTTCTTTGGGCCGGCTAACTTTTTTTTTTTTTTTTCTCTTCTTCTCCGCGTCTTTTTCTTTCCAGTTTCTCTCTTCTGTTTTTTTTTTTTTTTTTTTCTCTCTTCTTCGCGATTTCTGGTTCTCTGCTCTGTTCTTCTGCGTAGCAGGTGGGCTGGAAGGGAGGAGGCCGGAAGGAGGATCTGGAGGTCTGGCCGGTGAGGTGAAACTAGTGAGGTGTGGCCGGTCTGGACGGTGAGATGAGACCGGTGAGGTGAGGCCCGTGGGTTTGGTCGGCGGTAGTGTTGGGATGCAGGAGTCGTGCGCTGCAGGTGGGATTTGCGCAAGCGGGTGAGCAGACGCGGGCTGCAAGGATGCTGGGGCTGCTGCAGTGCATCGAAGGCGTGTTGCTGGTGGCTGGAGGCCGCGCAAGGCTAGGCCCGTGTGGGCTGCGTTACAGGCGGGGAGGAAGCCGGTCTGGACTGGGGAGGGGAGGCGCAGACGGGGCTGGGCACTGTGGTGCTTGGCCGGAGAGGCAGAGGAGAGGCTGGTCTAGGCAGGGCCGGCCTAGGGAGAATTTTTTTTTTTTTTTATTGGTGGCGGCAGAAAAAGAAAAAAAATTCTCTAGGGTTTTGAGGGCTTATTTGCTCTGAGCGTGCTGATAACGTGTAAAAGTAAAATGACAATTGGAATTGGTCTACTCATTTCATTTCATAGCCCATTTATATAGAGAGAGAATTACAACGGAAATATCAATTACAATGATGACATTAACTACTGATTGGTCCTTGATCCATGTTGATTGATGGTGATTGCTAATTACTTGATTCCCTCTCCGTCAATCACTTTGACGAAGGCACATAATGTGTTTTTCCTTTAACATTTTCTTTATTTTAGGAAAAAATGAGCCTCTTTTGCTCCAACAGATTCCCTATAACTATCTCCATTTTAGGGATAGTGAGAAAAGAAAAAACCAAATTTCCTAAATTTACAGCAATCTCTAAAATTTTAAGGAATAATTATGAAAATTTTAGAGATTACTGTAAAATAGAGAATTTGTTAGAGTTGGAGAAGAAAAATAGGCTAAAGCTTTGACTTTTTGCTTCCCTATAATACATAAATTATAGGGAAATTGTTGAAATTGCTCTGAGTAACTCCAACAGCTTCCCTATAATTTATGTATTATAAGGAAGCAAAAGTCAAAGCTTTAGCCTTTTTTTCTTCTCCAACTCCAACAGATTCCATATTTTACAACAATTTCTAAAATCTCCATATTATTCCTTAAAATTTTAGAGTTTGCTGTAAATATAGAGAATTTGGTTTTCTCTTTCCTCACTTTCCCTAAAATAGGGATAGTTAAAGGAAATCTGTTGGAGCAAAAGAAGCTTATTTTTCCCTAAAGTAGAGAAAAATCAAAATATAGGGAATCTGTTGGAGTTGCTTAGTGACTTAATGGACAATTCCTTTAAAAAAAAGTGACAATCCTCATGTGATTAAAGATTCATCCATCCCCCACAATGCTTATAACTATTCAGGATATTGCACAACGACAAATGCTTATGAAATCGTAACAAGATTGTACTAATTAAATAAGGAATTCTCCAAGGAAAGAAGACACTCCCTTTTGTAATCTTTACAAGCACGCAATAGGCATCGTAAGTAAAGCATCAAAAGGTGATATGTTGTTCACGCCCATTTTGTGTGAATGGATGTTCTTTTTTGATGCGATATACAACGCAATGATGAGTAAATGAATCTGATCCTCCCTTCTTATCACTTTTCCTAACCTTTGTGATTTGCATCCCTACTTTGGTTTTGGAGCCGGAACCTTAATGGTCAACAAAGCAATTAAGTGATTTGCCAAAAAAAAACAAAGCAATTAAGTGAAAATCTCAGCAGAGCAAAAAGCGAAACACTATACAACATCCATCAGAATCATAATCATAATCATAATCATAATCATTAGTTTTGCTAGCTCGACCTTTTTCTGACGTCTATGCTTTATCTATGGACGCACTCTCCTCATATTTCGGGTATGAACTGGACAACAATAAAGATAGACTTTGTAGTACTAGTAAGAGCAAGTTCACCCGTTGGGTCACCAGGTCACCAACTATTCACTGCTTTTTAGTGTTAATTTCACCCTCTGGGTCACAAACACAGTGTATTTCGTGCCCTGGGTCACAGGCACAGTGTATTTCGTGACCCAGAGAATGAAAATATACACTAAAAAACAGTGAATAGTAGGTGACCCGGTGACCCAACGGGTGAACTTGCTCTAATAGCTACTCCACTCTGTTGTATTATTATGGCAAAGGTTCTTATTTGATCACCACTTCTATACGAAATCAGGATTTAAATCTTATGGGTTCGAGATATCTAAATATGAATAATTCAAACTACATTACTATAATATAATTTGATAAATAGAAAATAATTATAATAAATAAATTAAAAATATATTCAGTATGATCCATAAGCCAACAATAAATTAAAAATAAAATCACAAATAGCTTGTCATTCACGAAAAATAGATCAATCTAAGAAATGAAAAGAAGACAATTTCAAATCAACCAATTACCAATTATCGAAACATAAATTGGTGTTCTGCAAATAAGAAAAAGAAATTATGTACTGTTAAAAACTTAAAATAGGCAATGAAAATAAATTTTATAGGTCTGAATCCATACCTTCTTCTTCAATTTGGAATCAAGAGAGTAAGAGGTTTTTTTTCCTTTTCTTGAACAATTAGAGAAAGAGTTCTTACACTCATCAAAATCCTAATGGCCAATTTAGGCTATTGATCATGATTTATTTTTCTAAATAAACCCTATTCCATTCTTGATGATGGATCGAACACGCGACTTACCAAACCAGATGTGACTTCCTTCTTCTTCTTTTTTTTTTATTTTTTTTTTTTTATGCGGAAAACGAATTACATCGAGAAAGAAAAACCATGACGTACACCCTTTGCCCAGCTGATCCAAATGGCCATACATTTTGTTTCAATGTTTTTCTATCCATGAGAGCTTACAAATTGATATCATACATTTTGTGATGACTGTTTTGATATCCAGCAAAATGAAATGGTTTTCTTCTCTTGCTTATCTTAATTGTCATCTTCCTTAATATTTGAAATGAATTTTGTTAAAGAAAAATAAAGTTGAAAAAGAAAAGATGAAGTGAACTTCAATTATTACATACTAATCATCACATCTTTCGTACACAGAAACTGTTTTTTGCTTTTGCAATCACGATATTCTTCAGGTTCAAGCTTATAAACAAGTGTAAGCAGTGAAAAACCTAGAAAAGGACTGGAAAACTTAACAAGAGATCATCTATTTTTAAGCTTGAGCCTGAGAATGTTAGTTTTATATCGCGCGGTATGTATTTTATATCAGTTCTACTTACTTTTACTCCCTGTGATGTGAATCTGTTCGAATGTGAATCCAGAATTAATCAATAGCTATCTTGAAAATGGTCATATTGACAACAGTGCTCTGTGCAATGATCATATTGGAAACTGTGGTGCTTCTGTGCATGGTTATGTCTGAGAGTGTTGAGAATCTGTACAGAGTTCCACAGTAGATACTGAATTGCTGGAACTTATAATATTGCTGTCATATGTGTTAATCTGGTTGAGGATGACCATCCTCTGCCTGCAGTCGGCCACAAGCGTTGCCTCTTTAATGTGGCATTCCTACCTCAATTCCTCCGAAAGCTGAAAAACTGTATTTCAAGTGAAAGTTTTGGCTACCGCACTTGAAGCTAATTCGTGTCACCTTGGTGACTATAGCTTATGACTGCAGTATTAAATTTTAGCAATAATTCATGATTGACACTATTGCTCATTTTAGAACACAGTTTCTGATGTTAATTTTTTGTTCTTTTTTCTTTTGTTGGCACAGTTCGAGCATTGCTTTATAATGTTTATACCTGCATATCTGCTATTCCTTTTGGACTTTTTTTTTCCCTCTAATTTCGCGACATGTTCTAGAGTTGAAATTATAATGATGAGGTTAATCGTGAATTTATCTACTTAAAATTGTTGCATAGATGAATATTCAGCTTCTATGATTTTGTCGGTCACCTTTCTTTTGTTAGTTCATCATATATATTTAGTACTTTATGTTGGACTCACTTAATGTATGTATTGTTGTTTCTACAAATAGATGAAAAACTAATATAATATAAACTCATCAAACACATTAAAACATAGAATAAGAGGTCACATTGGTATATCTCTTTCTCACTTTCATATTGCTGATTCGAAGGAAATGTAAAAATAATAACTACACAGCCTAGCCCAATAGTTTTCATATTCATATGTTTCAATAAAAACAAAGTAAACAGAATTGATTACTAGGTTGCCGCCAAGATGATTTACTTTTGACATGAAATAATGCTTAAACTTTTTCTTTTTCTTTTTTGAGACTTATAAACTAGCGAGCAGAAAATGACTGAACGTGTATAGCGATTTTGTACAAATATAACTGGAACAATAATCAGTTTTTTTGAACCAACTCCAGCAGCAATTTTTGTTTGTTTATTTTGTGCAGCTGCAACTGGAACAGCTACCCTTTCTGCGCAGCTAAAAGTCTAAAACTGGAGCAGCCGTGTTTTTTGAACCAGGTCCAGCAACAACTTTTGCTAGACTAACCTATTTTGTACTACTAAATACACCCACTGACCCACCCATTATTGATCATAATTTAACACTTTTGACTTTTATTATTTTGACTTAAATCCTAAACCTGATTTACTTCTAGAGTTGAGACACCCCCCCACGGCTGAGGTTCAGTAAATGAATTACCTCTTTCATGATCTTTTCTAAACTTCTTGAGACAAATCAAATCAATGAGCTTTTTTGGACATCAATCCTGCCTCTTTCATAGGTGTTTGTACATGTTTGAACGTTAATGAACCAACGGCTAAGGTTGATCTTAATTAGATTCACACAAAATGGACTTGTTTATAATAGGGGGACCTTTGCATGATTTTTCTCCACTCATCCCTTCTGCTTCAGTTTGTAACTACAGTAGTACTTTAGAAAAATAAAAGCAGTTTTTTTTTTATTCATTCCTTCCATGATGATGCATCGTTTGTGGTCATGAATCCCTTATCCAGTTAGCCTGTCTCCAAGACTTCACTGATACGTAAGGAATATCTTTCACTATGTTTTTTTAAGGAATATCTTTCACTAGCTGTTTCTGGTGAATCGATATATACAGAGAAAAATAAAAATAAAACAAAACTGAGAGAATAAAGAAAGCCAAAAAAAAGTAATTAGGGGTTTAGGCTCAATGTCCCCCCTTGTATTCGACAGTTTCATTAATCAAGGCTTGAGGGCAGCCGCACCAGCCCTTTATTTCAAAAAAAAAAAAAAAAGCAAAAAAAAAGTATTCATGCTGATTAGTTTGGCAAGTTTGGGATCGAATTTCTGAGGAGAATCAGATTAATTAGGAAGTCGTAGAGCGTAATTCCAGAGCGAAACCCGGCAGGAAAAGTTTGGACTTAAGAAAATAAGATCGCTGGACTAATAGTTTCTCGTTTCGATCATCTAACTTAATTCTTCCGAGAAATTTTACTTACAAAACTAGCCAGCTTTGACGTAAATATTAGACCATTACAGTAAACCTAAAAATTTCATAACTCATGTAACCTGTAAAGTTACTCGATCTCACTATTATTCTCACCATAACTCTCAACATAATTTTAAATTAACTTTTATTTCCAACAGTGCCTCTATCCCAAGTTTCAACACCGTGCTTGAAAGAAGTGAGCACCCATACCTGCTTGGTTTTCAGACATGACCACAAAGGATGAAGAATGATTTCGCTATGTAATTTGCACCGTGACAAATGAGAGAGAAGAACAAATGTCTACCATACAAATTAGAAGTAGGAGGGAGAATTCCACATAGTAGTTAGATTTAGCTAACCAACATGCATGCCACGGCTCATGGGCCAAAGTTTTACAATTGCATAACTCGCTAGTCAATAGGAAGAAGCTATGCAGAGGCTGTTAGATTCGTGGAGAATACTACATCTGCTCAAATTGCTAGAGAAACCCAGTAAGCCACAATAGCACTGCAAAAGCGAGAAATTCACGAATAGAAGCTTTAATTTGCACTCAGGGGTTGAGCAAATTCAAAATTCAGCTGTGCTCGAGTTTTCAAACAATTTGAAGACAAATTTTTTGCCATCTGTAAAATTAAGAAAAATTTATAAAATGTTTCTCTCTCACATTTTCACCAATTTTATTTGATCTTTTTCTCTTTTGAGGGATATATTATTAGAAGTAAATAATATATATGAGATTGTTGAAAAAGGAAATAAAATCTATTTGATTAGTATTTGTTATAGATTGAGAAACAAAAAGATGCAGTAATAGACCAACTTTTGTTTCAGATTTTATCGAAAACCTAACACGACTTCAAATTACATGAGATATCATACTGCGGAAGTGCTGCGGTAAATAACAATTTATGTAAAGATAATTAAATCTAACAAATTAAAGTTAAACAATAATTTTGATTATAATTTAAAGAGCTATTGGTGAAAAAAAAAAAAAAAACTCTGTCTTTCTCAAAAAAGAAATATTCTCTGTCCTATATTATCTCAAGTCAACAATTGCTGCGGTTGTCAAGGGTTGTATAACCCCTTGTTCGAAGAGACAAGCTAGTGTACTGGTGGGTATGAGATACCCTCATTTACAACTATTTGAACAAAAATTTACAAGTATTTGAACCAAAATTACAACATTGAGAACAAAAGTTACCATATTCATTTATACTATTTACATATAGTTAAACAAAAATTACAACATTGACAACGAATTTGTTCAAAAGCTTGTAAAAATGTCGTAAGAGGTGTAATTACCATTATTAGAACTAAGATTACAACATTGACAACGAATTTGTTCAAAAACTTGTAAAATGTCGTAAGAGGTGTAATTACCATTATTAGAACTAAGAATACACAAAGTAGGACTCAAATTACAACTTTGACAACAAAATTTGTTCTCACTTTTGTAAATGTGGGTATGAGATACCCACCACTACACTAGAATTTCCCTTGTTCGAATATCTGTTGCAAGATCTATGATTATTTTTGTTCCAATGTATCCGGCATTTGGAGACTTGAGTGAGCTAGGAATTGGTTTAATTCTTCAAAACATACCCAGCTTGATTCACCTCTGGATTCGCACCACCAACGGTAAATAGCAAGAAACTGAACTAATTAAGCAGACTACGTGCTTCAGGAATAACCTGGCAAAAGTAGATCTTGGCAGATGCCAGGTGCTTACTGGCTTATTTGCACAGTATGCATGCAATTCCTAGGCGCGTGCTCGCTCGCTCGCTCTCTCTCTCTCTCTCTCAACTTGAAGTATTTGTGAAAGTCATCCAGGGAAGCTGATTTTTGTTTGCTATAAGTAAGTTGCAAGTTTAGCTCAACCTACTTGCAGTGCTATCTTTCTCTATTTCTTGTCACCTCATCTGGATCACAGTACTAATTAAGAAACAATTATTAGTGCAAACCATGCGATATCTCTCGTGTTTTTGCTTCATTCTTTCTCCTCTTGACAATATTTTACCTTTTCTTAGTGATTGTCAGCAATACAGCGCCGGTTTATTTATTAAAGAAAAGCATAGTAGTACACAGTACGAATTTTAGAGCTGCATAACTAATAATGCACATGCACGTAGAAATTATCCGGAGCCTTTTTTTTGGTCTGAAAAATACTTCAATTGAAAGCTCAAAAAGATCAAAGATACAAGAACAGAAAACACAAGTACAGCAAAAACCACAAACATAAGAGAAAAATACAGCAGCAAGCTGCAACAAAACCAGTCCTATGGACTGGGATGAAATCTCAGATACACCTATGTGGGCATGGGAGACCATCATTCACCAGAACATCTATCCGGAGCTTTTATTCTATGGGATACACACTCCACGCTCGACCTCACAAAACAAAGCACAAAGACACAACAGTTCTGCAAAAGCAGAAATTATTTTGAACCTTCACTAGTAGGAGGAAGAAACAACCAACCAAGTCGACTATTCCCAAGAATAAGAAGAACTTGGCAGGTGTTAATTCATTCGCCATCATACATACAATGATACAATCGCTAGCTAGGCTGATCGACGTAGTAATAGTACTCCATAATGATACAGATGATCAACTTGAAGATCGATCAATCAAAGACCTGGTGGCGATGGACGAAAATAGTCTCTGAGCAATACAATGCGATATTGTGTTTGCATAAGTTCATTTACCTGATACCGGAAATAAATTTCGTCGTCAACTTTGGCTCCTCGGTATTGGATGAATCGTTTCCATTCTCTGGCCTGGAAAACTGGTTTCGGATATCCATTTCTTCGAACAGACAAATAGAACTCATAAACGTGACCCAAGTCGTCCAAGACTCTGATTGGAATGTTGCGATCTGGCTGTGCAGGAGGCATGAATGCGGCCCATTCTGTAGGCACTGCAAGTCTATCCATATCAGATTTTGTCAGCCTTTTCCTAGGGGCATCCGCATGGCCGGGGTACTCCATCGATATGATTACCAGAAAAGAAAATTTAGAAACACTGAAAGTGGTAATGTACGTAAGTGAGTGAAAGAGAATGTTTAGGGTTTTAGGGTGACATTACGGAGTGTTGTGGTGTGGTATATATAGATGGAGTTCGGAAGCCCTAAATTATTTATACGGGATAGAGACCAAGAAAACAGCTTATGCACACAGAATTAGGAGGACATGATCTCTGGTTTTGCTGTTGTTATTTCTTTGTGTACGTGTATAGTTCTGCGTTTTCTGCATTTCACCTGACCTAAGTCACCGAACTCAGGGCGGATTTACAGTGACTTACCCACTGTAATTCCATTAACCGAACCTGTGAAGTCTCAAAGATTAGCATCTCCAATCACTCTCACAACTTTGTTTGTTAAATGACAACTGAGTTATTTTACAGTTGTTTTAAATTGTGTTTCTTCAAAGCATATATATGGACGTGATCGAATAGTAAGTAACCTTTGAGACAAGCTAGTGTACTGGTGGGTATGAGATACCCTCATTTACAATTATTTGAACAAAAATTTACAAGTATTTGAATCAAAATTACAACATTGAGAACAAAAGTTACCATATTCATTTACACTATTTACATATAATTAAACAAAAATTACAACATTGACAACGAATTTGTTCAAAAGCTTGTAAAAATGTCGTAAGAGGTGTAATTACCATTATTAGAACTAAGATTACAACATTGACAACAAATTTGTTCAAAAACTTGTAAAATGTCGTAAGAGGTGTAATTACCATTATTAGAACTAAAATTACAAAAAGTATGACTCAAATTACAACTTTGACAACAAAATTTGTTCTCACTTTTGTAAATGTGGGTATGAGATACCCACCACTACACTAGAATTTCCCGTAACCTTTGCTACATGTACTAAATTCCTCAAAAGAGAAAAAGATCAAATAAAATTGGCCAAAATGTGAGAGAGAAACATTTTACAAATTTTTTCTTAATTTTCCGGATGGCAAAAGTTTTGTCTTCATACAATTTGGAAAAAGTTTTGTCTTCTTACAATTTGAAATTTTTTTCTTAATTTTACGGATGGAAAAAGTTTTGTCTTCATACAATTTGAAAACTTTTTCTTAATTTTACGGATGGAAAAAGTTTTGTCTACAAAAGAAAGCAATTCCAAATTTCTGTCAAATCAAAGTTGGCACTCATAGTCATTTTTGTTCTCAATCTCATCATGTCCATTGATGCAAATCTACTAATTAAACAAAATAAAGCTCTTAGAATTTGGACTTTCAGATGTGGTTGTCTTTTCAACAAATTTCGATTATGGTGTGTTCTCATGAGTCATGAGAATCTAAGCCAACAAATCAATGTCCGTACGTTGATGTCAGCAGCATAATTTCAATAAAAGAACCTCAGAATTGACCATTGTAATCTGAGTGGCTAAATGATTATATAATCACTAAACAATGACCCCTACGATTTTGATGATTTCTATAACAAACAAGACATGCATGCATGAAAAGTACACAGCATACTCATTAGAATAGTCGAAGCTGCATGTGTTTGTCATCTCAGTTGCAGTCGAAGCTGTATTCAGCATGCATGAATACTTTTCCTTTTGCTTTCTTTATTCTCTCAGTTGTGTGTGTGGTTTTTTTTTTTTTTTTCCCTCTGTTTATATCGATTTATCAGAAACAGCTAATCAAAGATATTTCGTAGTATCAGTGAAGTATTGAAGATAGGCTAAGGAATTCATGACCAAAAACGATGCATCATCATGAAAAGAACGAAGGAAAAAACTGCCTTTATTTTCTAAACTACTTGTTTTGATACAAACTGAAGGAAAAGGGATGAGTAGAGAACAATCATGCAAATGTTCCCCCTTTTGTAAACAAGTCCATTTTGTGTGAACCTTAGCCTTTGGTTAATTAAAGTTCAAACATGTACAAAAACCTAAGGGGTAAAGCTATGGTATGTTAACATTTCTCATACATCAACTATTTTTACCACTTTAAGAACTCATGTTACCACTTTGAGGACTAATATTACTATTTTGAGGACTCATGGTAAACTAAGAAAATTTACTACTTTAAGGACTCATGTTACTACTTTGAGGACTAATATTATTATTTTGAGGACTCATGTGGTAACTAAGAAAATTTACCACTTGAAGGACTCATGTTACCACTTTGAGGACTAATATTACTATTTTGAGGACTCATTTTACCACTTTTAAGGCAATTGTATGCATGTCATACGTTAACACATTGTAGAATTTTCCAAACCTAAGAAAGAGGGAGAATTAATATCCAAATAAGTCCTCTTTTCAAACACAATATTAGAGCCAACGGACGTACGTAGCTTACTCATATATTTACTGTTGATAAGTGATGGATTAAGCTATGGTCATGTATATATAGAATCTCATCAGCTCACAAAAAGCCATAACAGGATAACCACGTACAAGACATACCATTAGTTCTCAGTCATTCGTATATAATACTGGCTCTCGTCGAGCTCGATCTTTTTGAAAAGTATTATACTTGTTTAGTATGGAGTCCTTATATATTACCTATGAAATTTGAGAAAATATGTACGGATCCCGATTCGATTACCTGCAATCCT
This sequence comes from Rosa rugosa, assembly GCF_958449725.1. Lineage (NCBI taxonomy): Eukaryota > Viridiplantae > Streptophyta > Magnoliopsida > Rosales > Rosaceae > Rosa > Rosa rugosa. The sequence continues at coordinate 34,049,281 of NC_084822.1, forward strand.
GCATTCAGATGTGCTTAATTTGAAAGAAACACAATTAGAAAAGAAGAAAGAAAACTGTAACTTTGTTCTCATTTCTATCAGAATTTAACAAAAAGTGTCGTGAGTGTGAAATAGGAGATGCTAATCTTTGAATCTTAGGATGATTGTAATCTTTCCCTTCTTGTTGCTATGGGCCTGTTTTTGGCTTTGCCCCGTTTTAATGAAGTATTTCAGTCCCAAAAAAAAAATCTTTGAATCTTACAGGTTCTGTTAATGTAAGTTACAGAGGGTATGTATAGATACATATCTGTATGTGCGGTAGAAACTAGAAACTAAGGAAAATTCACGTACATTTTAATTTCAACAACATATATAATTCAAATTATCATAATTGCATAATTCATGGCCGCAGCAAGCTAACGGCCACAAGGGTCAAGTGACTCTATTGAGGCTCCGTTTGGGATTGCTTCGCTTTTAAAAAATAAGTTTCTGTTCAAAATTTTAGATTTTATTGTGTTTGGTAAATAAATAAAGGAAAATTCTACAATGTGATAACGTATGACATGCATACAATTGCCTTAAAAGTGGTAAAATAAGTCCTCAAAATAGTAATATTAGTCCTCAAAGTAGTAACATGAGTCCTTAAAGTGGTAAATTTTCTTAGTTACCACATGAGTCCTCAAAATAGTAATATTAGTCCTCAAAGTGGTAACATGAGTCCTTAAAGTGGTAAATTTTCTTAGTTTACCATATGAGTCCTTAAAATAGTAATATTAGTCCTCAAAGTGATAACATGAGTCCTTAGAGGGGTAACAATAGTTGATGTATGAGAAATGTTAACATACCATAGCTTTACCCATAAATAAAAAGCAGCTTTAATTGAAAGTTATAGGTCACTGACAGCAGATTTTAGAAGCAGCCCAGAGGTTGTTTTTAGAAATTGTTGTGGATCAAAACACGCTCTGCAGTTGTTTTATGTACTGACAGCACTTTTCAAAATATTATTTACCAAACACGAAACTATTTCAATTCACAGCTGATTATTCTCACAACACAGCAGTATCAGTTTTTTTTTTTAAAAGTCACAACAATCCCAAACTAGCTCTGAGTATCGACCTTCCTGAGATCATAAACAAATAACTTCCTAATAATGGTTTGTTGTTTAACCAACTAATTAATGAATCCCATTCCTTTCTCTTTCTGGTTACAACTTACGACATTTCAAAATATCTGTGGCTTTATAAATGGTAAAGTAATTAAGCTAATAAAATCCAGGACTCTGTCATCATTCATTTCTGATTACATCAGTCTGATCGGTTCAAGCTTTCTCAACAAGCCAAAAAAATAAGAAAAAAGTATTACTAGTGCTGGATGTCTGATCTGGGAGAGCCTAATCATGAACCTGGACTCACTTTTAAAATATTGCACTACTCTGAGAGGAAGTAAAGAGGAGCAAGAAACTAAGAAACCCATTTGTACATTAATTTGGCCTGGACGGTGATCACTTAAGAATCAATTGAGAATCCATACGCGCGCTTTCTTGACTTTTGAGTCTCTCTCTCTCTCGAATGTTCCCAAATCCCACCCAAAATATCTGATGGATTTCTTTATTTAATATTCCAGATAGAGACATATCATTCCTAAGTACTCACATCAATTGTCTTAGTACCAACAAGGATAAACAAAGACCTCAATCGAAGAAAAAAAAGAAAGAAAAAAGACCACTCTTAGTCAAAGGGAGGATCTGGATCCCATAAAAGAACGTCCAGATAATGCTACTCATTAATAGCTAGTTTGAATCTGCTGCTCTGCACGACCTCTGGAGAAGGTTGGAAGGAAAGAATTAATTGATCCATAATAGAACTTTCAGATAATGCTACTCATTATTAATAACTAGTTTGATGACAAGTTTACTTACTTGGAATGGAAAATAATCATGAATCGGAGACAACTGGAATGAGAGAAGAAATGTATCGGTATTGATTTCAGAAGAGTTGATTCATAAACTCATCTCCCCCCTTCGTAATCAAATTCCTGAGTATTCAGGGATCGATTCCTTATAAGGAGGTGAGACCTACCTCATTCCGATTCATTTATGTGTTAGTAAATGCATGAATACTTTTATCCGGAATCATTCTGATTCCTTTATGTGTTAGTAAACGCAAGAATATTTTTACTCCGTAATCATTCCCACCAATTCCAAGTAAGTATACGTGCCCTGAATCTGCTACGACCTCTAATGACCGGAGAAGGTTGAAATGAAAAAATTAATTGATCCATGAAAGGAAAGAATTAATTGATCCATAATAAAACTTTTAGATAATGCTACTCATTATTAATAGCTAGTTTGAATCTACACGATCTTTAATGAATGAAGAAGGTTGAAAGGAAAGAATTAATTGAAGGAATGAAGAAGATCGACCACATCGTTTATCCGAATATTTTAACCAAAACTCACAACGATCAAAAGTAAGATGGTCTTGCCAGTTGATTGCTTGGTATGATGATACAGCATCAAGAAAAAAGATTGTTTATTGTTATAGTAAGGGAGGGGTTGCAACCCGCTAGCATGTTTAACACCACTGCACGAGGGAGGGGCTGCATGCATGGCTACGTGTAGTCCACAAGTTGTTCTGATCGACATGGTTAGTAGGTGGTGAAGGAAATTCCAGATCAAACATAGACTGTCGAAGGAATCTTCTGTTATAGGATCAAAACATAGATGGTGATGGCAACCAGCACAAGCCTCGTAATGTTTTTGACTGGCCTCCAACTAGACTGGGTCACCATCTCAGCAAAATTTCGCAAATGGAGCTTTCAGCGCCAAAATCTTGACTGGTAAATTCATGACCCAGGTCACTCACCAGGTCACTGATGAGGTCAGCTTCATGACCCAACAAGCCCAGCATCCAGCGTGGCCTAAAGGAGAACGTGGGTGACGTCAGCTGCTCGCGACCTGACGCGTTGGTCCCACGAAATATCTTTGAGTAGTTGTTTCTGATAAATCGATATATGCAAAGAAGAAGAAAGAGAGAGAAGAAAAAACCTGCCTTTAATTATTTTCTGAAGTGCATCTTTAGATACAAACTGAAGGAAAAGTGATGAGCAGTGAACAATCATGCAAAGGTTGCCTCTTTTGTAAACAAATCCATTTTGTATTTTTGTGTGAATCTTAGATCAATTTTAGCCTTTGGTAAATAAAGTTCAAACATGCATGCACAAAAACCTATGAAAGAGGGATGATTCATGTCCGGAAGAGGATTCTATGTACCGAAGGTGCAAGTGCACTGTCAGTTATTTTAATGTCAAAACAAATCACAGCCATTCATTTAAGTAAAGCCATTTATATATATTAATATAAAAAAATCCACAACCATTCATACTGTCAGTGTCCATGCACCGGAATATCAGACCCAAGGTACGTAGCTTACTCATATACCTGTTTACTGGGATAATTGATTGATTAAGCTATGGTCAAAAGGTAATTATGTATAGAATCTCATCAGCTCGATCACAAAAAGGCCATAATAGGATAACCACAAACCACACTATATTAGTTTTTATTCATTCGTATATAATACTTGCTCTCGTCAACCTCGATCCTTTTGAAAAGTACTTGTTTGGTATGGAGTCCATATATCTCATCTATGAAATTTTCTCAGATGTTATGTACGGATTGGACTCCCCGAAGGTAAACCTATAGGCATATACTGAGAAAGCTATAGATTCGAATTCGATCACCTGCAGTCCTGCATTCAGATATGCTTTGAACGAAACACAAATAATGAAGAAGAAAGAAAACTGTTACTCTGTTCTCATTTCTATTAAAATTTGACAAATTTGTGAGTGTGTGATTGGAGATAATCTTTGAATCTTCACAGTTCCGCTAATGGAAATTACAGTGGTATATATAAATCCATGCAAATCAACATAGCGGGAGTTTTGTTTAATTTCAGCAACATATATAATTCAAATTTAATGCGATCATATTTTCATGGCTGTAGAAACTAGGAAGCTGACTGCTAACGGCAATAAGGGGTCAAGTGACCCGTTTCAATCATTATTTGGAAAAGAAATAATTTATGAGTCTACCCTATTGAGCCTCCTGAGATAATAAACAATTAGGTGGCGTTCGGTAACGTTTTCAAGTCATCTTTTTCATTTTATAAAATGAAAATGGCTTGAAAATGCGTTCGTTGGTCTGTTTTCAAAAATACAGAAAATAAAAATTGAAAATGATTTTTTATTTTACTCGTAAAACAAGAAAACGACAAATAGACGTTTTCACCTTTTCATTCTCATATTTTAGAAAACACGGAGATATATGTATACATTTTCATTGTTTTTTGTATTTTCATACGGTAGTACCGGACGCGTTTTTGCTGTTCTCGTTTTTGAAAATTGTTTTTAGAATAAACTACCGGAAGAGGATTGTATGCACCGACAGTGCAAGTGCACTGTCAGTTATTTTAATCTCTAAAAAAATAACAGCCACTCATCTAATCCACTCCTTTATATATTATAATATCAAAAAAATTACATCCATTCATATTGCAAGTACCCATGCACTGACGGTGCATGGAATACACTCCCATAAACTACCAGACACATTTTCGGATCTCAAAAATCCAATATTGTTTTCTCGTTTTCATTTTCAAAGTTTTTGAAAAATCATTTTTAAAAACGTTACCGGACAGGCCCTTAGCATCTTAAACAAATTTTAAGCTACCCTATGCTTTGAATATCTTTATCCTACAACAAAATTGGTCTTTTACGACACACAATGTGTGTCGTAAAAGACAACTTCACGTCACAAAGAAGTGTGTCATAAAAGACTATGTCGTAAAAGATAAATTTTTCTTGTGGCACACAAAATGTGTGTCGTAAAAAATATTTTTTGCACATCGTAAAACACTCTTTTGTATACCGTAAAAGATGTCTTACAACTTTGATTGTGTGCCGTAAAAGACTGTTTTGCGTGTCGTAAAAGACTCCTTTTGCGTGTCGTAAAAGACAATTTTGCATGTCGTAAAAAACTATTTTGAGTGTCGTAAAAGATGTCCTCATTCACACTTCTAATAGACAATGTTTCAATTAAATCCTTTCATTAAAGGATAATAAAAGGAAGCATTCATGACAGGACCCGCCCCGAATTTCACCCTGAAATCCGAGGTGGCCCTGCGGGGCCCACCTTAGAGATAACTCTATCGAGAACTAGTCGAGTCACTCCTAAAGTGGACTACCCAAAATAGTAACCCACAATAGATCAGAGCCAAACAAAGAAGTGCGGAAGCTATTCGTCAACTATGCCTCGATCCATGTACGCCCGACCTCAACTAATAGCGTCTGCAAACTGGGCATTAGAAACCGAAAGGCCCAGGGGAAAGTAGACGAAAAACGTTAGCGTGAGTGGACAAAAATAAACAATTTAAAATAAGAAGGATTTCATACTTTCCCACATTTATTTCATTAAAAACCTCGATGCATGCACAAATGGTAAAACACATTTAGCTTTAAATCCAAGGATTTCAAAACGATAAACCGACTAGCCTCGCTAGTCAAAACATTCGAAAATAATATATCGTAAAACTGAAATCTCGTTTCTCAAGAAGATAAGACCAGCCCCGCTGGCTACAGTGAAAATCGGACTAGCCCCGCTAGTCAAGCAACGATAAAATATGGGGAAGAAGTTTCACCATACGAAAGAAAGGAGCCTCCCAGGCTCGGGTCGGAGTGTCCCACACTCTGGAGCATCCCATGCTCTGCTCTTACTCACCCACAAACACATAGTATGCAGGGAGGAGTACTAATAGGCTAGCTAGCAATAAATATGACGACCCAGGTATGGCGGGTAAAAACTAATAAAATCCAATAAATCCTTAAGGCTTCCCCATGTCCCACGAATAAAGAAAAACGCGGGTACGATTCCCAACCGTACCCGGAAATTCTCGTAAAACGTCGTATAAATTGACAGCGTGTCCCACACGCTAAGAAAATAATTAGATCAATTATAAATCGCAGTTCCGAAACAAAACTGAATCCAGAATCATCAATGAGGCATTCCCAATGCCAAAACCGTAAATCGATAAATAAATAAGAAATAACTGCATCGAAATCCCATTTCGAAAAGCTTTCCAGAACTCTCAAAACAACGAATAGAAATATAATTAATTCCGGAAATCACCTCGGAAAAATAATTCGTCAAAATTCAACATCAATTATAAATTCGAATCCGAGCATAACAAATTAATAACCGAAATTCACAACCGGTATAAATCATAATTACTTCAAGAAAATCATTATTGAAAGCAAATCCACGAGATAAATCGAAATCAAATTCCAAAATCAATTCATATGCTCGGAAAATAATACGTTAATTAAATAAAGCATACTTTAATAAATAAATGCATGCATCACTTATTTGAAAACAAAAGTCCACTCACAGTACTAATGGGCGACCACGCAAACGAGTTCCTTCATCTAGCCGTAGCTCGCAACATTGCCCTGTACACAATTATATTTCCGTAAACGGCAATCCGATAAAATAAATACGAACCTAAACGAAACCCGAAAATCTCTATCTCCAATACTTCTCAAATTCCACCCAAATCTCTTCCACAACACCAATTCCTCAATCAACATATTCCATAATGAAAACGAGGGAAATCCGACGGCCGGATTTCCCACAATTCCATCACAAAACTTCAAACTTTGGAAATTCACAAACAATTCCAAACTCCTCCAAAATTCACCAAACTTCACATACAAACTCTATGATAATTATAGAATTTAACTAGCCAGAAAATGAAATTAAAAAGCTACCCTAGCCGCCGCTACCGCCGCCCACAGTTGCGGCGCCGCCGCCACCGCCACCAGCTCCGATGGCCACCAAACTTTGGCAGCAGCACCTACTCAACGGACCCAATAATTCTTTCAACTGTGACCAAGTCAGAAAATGAGCGGAAGTACCTCAACAATTAAGGAGAAGGTTGAACCCGATCGATGAATAGTAACCCAGAAATTCATCTCTTCGATTCTTCCTCCACGCTGCAAATCGTGACTCAAGGCTAGGGGCAAAATGATCCTTGGCAAAAACCGAACCTTCGACGCCGGTTTGGTGGCTGGAGATGGCCGGAATCGCCGGAAATCGACGAAACCCCAAACTGCTACAGTAAACTTCACGGCCTCGGTTCTTCCCTTTCCGGCCACGGTGTGACGACCGACGACCACCAGCGTGATGAGGAGGAGGAGACGCGTCGGTGAAGCTTCGTTTCACGTCATCTGGTGGTCGGAGCAGAGAGAGAGCCGGAGTTGCAGAGGTGAGAGAGAGAGAGCAAGAGCTCGGGGACGAGAGAGAGAACACGCGGGGGAAGAGAAAGAGAAAAAGAAAAAGTTACCGGCCACAGTGAAAAATTCAAATATATACTACTTACCGTGAACAGTAACTTTCACATTTTCGCTTATAACTTTCGCATACGAACTCCTATTTTTACGTACCACATATGCACGCGCTCGGTTTAACGTCCTCTACAACTTCCATGAAGAACATTTTCTCAAATTTTGACCCGAACAAAAAGTCAATTTTTAGGGCCACTAAAAGTACTAAAACGACAGTAAAAGTGAAAGTAAAGGTCATTTACCGTCCAAATGACTAGTAAACCGGTAAATTCAGGTTCGGGACGTTACAATTCATGTAGTAAATTATGTCAATTAAACTTCATATTACATAATCATAGTATAATTAAACTAATATTCAAATATAAAACATGCTAACTAGATCATCGTTGCTCTGTGATGTTCTGCTCACAGCCTCAAGGTTTGAGGATGTACAGGTCCTCCTGATGTTTCAACATCACTTCCACCACCTGGATCATTTTCTACATAAGCAACCTACACGGGCAAAAGAACCAAACAAAAAAAAAAGCTTAATCATTTGAGAATGTCCACAAACATACATGAGTACCTTTGATAAGCAAGCTGCCAAGTTATACTCAATGTTATCAAAGCCATATAATAGCCAAATAATTGAAGTAGCAAAAGAAACTTGACAAGGCAATTCATGATCCCTGGAACATCGAAATGTACCTTCTAGCATGGCAAATGAAACCTTGAACCTAGTCTACTACACTAGCTATTTTGTAAGACCATCTAGAGCTATGCTAGTGATGCTAAACTACTGGAAATTCCAAAGCATCAGTCTCTTTGGGTCATTAAGTTCGACCTTTACTAAAGGCTATCAGATTCATTCAAACAGAGAATAACAAAATCTCATACTATATTTTCAGGCAGAAATAAACAACAATTTTCAATCAAAAATAAACCCCTGTTCTTATGGCCAATCAACTCCTTGTATTTTCTTCTCATTTCCCAGCAAGAAAATAGAACAGAAGCCAAAAAAAAATATGAAGATTGAGCACAGCTGGGATTATTACTAGAGAGTATTAATGTACCTCAATTGACAGCCGAATTCACCTTGATATATTTGACAGGCCATGCGATTACACTTCCTCTAGATGCATCAAGCTTATTGAACTCACTTGTCGGTCGATACAAAGCTATATCATGAAAAACTTCGTGCACTGAAATTTTCCAACAATCATGGCCAAGAGGCACATGATGCACCAAAGCTTCTGGATCTTTTGACAAAATGCCACCAGTAGCAACGACTTCTTCTTCTTTAGCAAACCAACTTAGCAAGTACACTTTTTCCGCTGCATCTGTCTTTTGGCTCTTTTTTGGCCTACCATTTCCCAAATGTGGCTCCTTTCCGTAGGTATTTTCTTTGATTGGCTCCCTACTGTCCCTTTCCCTGTTAGAACTTATAACACTAGCATCTTTCTGCTTGCTTTGTGCTATATCACTAGAACAGTTCAGATTCACTTTTCGTTTTCTCTGTGCAATCCAATTAGCAGAATGTTGCACACTTGTGTTTTCCTTAAATAACAGCAAACAAAATAATAATTATTTGACCAATTAAATGAGATAAATAGCATGAACAAAATCAGGCTCTTCTCTTTCATCTCCAGGTTCCCTAACATCATTTTCTTCAGAAAATTGTCCTTAAAGAACAAATTTGTCCATAAAGAACAAATTTGTTTAAAGACAAAAACAAATGGCTAACCTCAGAACATAATGGCTCTTCACGTTAGTGGACCGAGCACAGAATTATTACACCCAAACAGAATTATTCCATGGATAACTTCTGACTTGGTGACTTTATTAACTACATTTCTTTTCTATCTCAAAGTATGCTTGAAGAGGAATCGTATATATCATGAAACAGCAGCCCACCATCATTCACATGCATAAAGCAGTATAATTCCAAAAGATCAGAAAGTGGCAATCAAGAAAAAGATAACTGTTACTTGTGTAAGAATCAAATGTGGACTTGTCACAAATTATCATAATGTATATGATGATTAGCTTAATATCAATCCTAGTTTAACATGGATACAAACTGTAAATCAATACTAGTAACTTAATGAAGCAGTGTATCAATTCATTAAGGATAAGAATCCATTGCTTAGTCTACAAGAAAGGCTACAAGATTGTGATACATTAGGATTCTAATTAGGAGACTTGTCCCTTAAGAATTACCTTAATGGAAGGAATCTAAGGGTTAACTATCCTATATAAATAGATGAACTTGGTCCTTGTTGCCACCACGATTATTGCATTAGTTCTGTCCATTGAGAAGCAAGGTTGGTAAGTGTACATACCTCCAACAATATGGAGGATTTGCTACATCACCAAGCATAAGTAACACCCTCTTGGGGGGGCCCACAAGCCATGGTGGGGCCCAACCGAGACATGCATCCCGTAGCCCGATGTCCAAGCTACACCACGGTAGTCGAAAGTGGCCAATACCTCGCCGGGAAGCCACCTTCCCGGCCTTGCCAACATGCCTCCACAATATGGCTTTCTAGACTAGGATAGTGGTTTCTTATCCCACATTGGAAAACATGTAAAGGAAGGAGCCTCCCTTCCCTATAAAAGGAGACTCCTTCCCACTTACTCAACATCCTATTACAACTCATGTAATCCTCTTGGGCCGCAAGGCCCAACACACATAGTTAAACATTCAAGTGGACGTAGTCTCCCGCTAATGCGGGAGACGAACCACTATACTTCTTGTGTCTTCTCTCTCTCTCTCTCTTTTACGTTAATTAGACCTCTTGGTCACTAACATTAACAGTAAGCAACATAATGCCATATTGTTGGTACCCGAAAAATCACGCGACAAAATAAATATGTCGTCACGACATATTTTAGCATAAACACGCAATTTGTATAAAATTCCGTAAAACTATGGAATTTTATACCCATCTCTTGACTTTAACCCGCCAAGCAAACACACCCTAGATGTGGACCCAAGCCACATCCACGCATTTCTGGGGCTTGCAGAAGTGGGTATGGTGTGGAAGGTTACAGAAACATATAATGCTCGCCTATTAGTTTAACGTCATCGGTGGTCTCGATCTTGGGCTCGAGATCCAAGCCCGGTAATTTAAACTTATAGCGAATTGGTGAAAATGAGGTTTGGGTCAACCTTTTTTCCTCAAAACCTAAAGCCCAAAGAAAAAGCCCAAACCCAAAAGAAATAGGGTAGCCCAACTTTCACCGTTTTCTTCTATCTCCCTTTTCTTTCCCCGCAGCTGCTAAATACGTTGCAACTCAACCCAAATATCCAGGAGAAATATCAATTCTCCCGGTCAGTTGGCAAGGAGGAAACTTTCTAACTGGTAGGCAGATATCCCCTTCCCTCTTGAACGATGAGCTCACAGCTCCCTAGCTGCCCCTTCAACCTCGTTCCAGATTTTCTGTCATCGCAGCTATTTCTGCTGCAGTTTTTGCGCACGGCTGCAACAATCCTCCCCTGTTTCCAAGACTCCATATCTCAAGTAAGCTCTGATATCCCAAATCTTAAGGCAGAAATCCTGCATGAGCTAAAGCAGGAGCGTCTTACCCAGAAAACCAAAGGGTTTGAGCCACCATAACACCCCTCCAATTGAGCCTATAAAATGAGATATTTGAAACTGAAATGATCATCAAGCAACAACCCAGAAAACTTAGAAACATTAAGAAAGCTTCCAACTCTTCAAGCTTCCAGGCCTCTAAACACAAAACCCAGCTCTTGGCCCTTTTTCTTCTCCCAACCTCCCTTTCAAGCTTATCTTCCAGAAAACCAAATTCAAAAATCCCCAAATTCTCTCACTGCAGTATGTTTCTAGCTCCCACACCATCCTCACGCTGTCAAGCCTCATTCAGTATCTGAATCACGCACAAGATTCTCTCATTAACATCAAGTTATTGAGTTAATTTTGGCCTAGTCTTGCTTAATTCAAAAGAACCCTCACATTTTTGGCGACTCCGCTGGGGACTAGGTTGTGATTCAGATCATGGCTCCATCCCGCACAAGCAGGAAAAACAAGAGCACACGCTCTCAAGAAGCAGCTAGTGAGTCTGCTGCAAGACCCCAATCCCAGCAAGATCACGAGGAGCAGCAGCAAGAAGAACAAGAAGAAGCGACGGAAGAACTAACCATGGTGGATCTTGTTCGTATCCTTACTAAGTTCGGAGACACGCAGAGGGAACTCATACAAGCTGTGAAGGAACTGAAGAATCCTGTCCCCGCGCCAAAACCAATCACTGAGCAAAATGACACAAGGGAGAAAGTTTCCCAAGAAGAATCAGCAGCCAAAGGATCCGAGCAGAAGGGACCGTCTTTTGTCACGCAGGAGGATGTGGTTGCCATGCTAGAGAAGGAATTACAGCGCACAAATGAGGATTGGAAGTACATCCCTCAACCCCCTTATCCATCAAGTTTGACCTCCTTGCCTTACCCTAAGGGGTACGAAACATCGACTTTTATCCTCTTTGATGGGAGGAAGGGAAGCCCCAAAGAGCACATCAGTCGCTTCATCGATGCACTCGGACCTCATGCGGGGGACCATAACCTCAGACTTCGTGAATTCTCAAAAACACTCACTGACCGTGCCTATACATGGTACACCACACTTGCTGCAGGCTCTATTCGAACTTGGGAAGAATTGGCAAGTAAATTCTGCAAGAAGTACTTCGAGCATGAAGAAAGAGTCACCATTACACAACTCAACTACACTCGTCAAAGGACAAGCGAGAACCTCGTTGACTTTGTTCGCAGGTTTCGTGACCTGGCCCTTGATTGCTATGATGAGAAAGGAGAGCAGTCTCTGGTAGAAATTTGTGTCAGCAACATGCTACCAGAGTATAGAGTCTATCTGGAGAATGTTGGTATCGGCCAATTTTCTGGGCTAATGGATGCAGCAAAGAAGACAAGCATGTCTGTAAAGGCGCAAAAAAGCTGGCGGTCTGACAAGAAGGATGCACATCAAACCCTCGCAATTGAAAATAAGTCTTCTTATAAAAGAAAGAGAGAAACATACCCGGCCATTCCTTGTGGCAATGAGGAGTTCCATGCCATACTAGATTCCATGTTTGCTGATGGTGTCATCAAGTTACCACGACCACAAAAGCCTCCGTCAAAGGAAGAAAAAAGTGATCCCCGCTACTGCCGTTACCATCAATTCGTTGGACATCCAAGCCCAGCCTGCCAAGTCCTGCGAAGAATTCTCCATGAGAAGATAAATGATGGGACGCTTGAGTTATCTACCAGGCCACAAAAGATTGATGAAGACCCGTTGCCAAGGCGAAGAGGAAAGGAGACATGCGCTGTGATCACCGCAGCTAATGATCATATGGAGGAAGATGTGAGGCAGTACCAAAGTGCAATATGCCAGTACCAAGGTTCACAAACCTTTGATCAGTCTTCTTGGAGCAGGTACGCTAAGCCTCAGGGTTATAACACCCCGTGGCTGCACTCGAATGAATACGAAGGGAGTTCTCCAACATTTGGAAGAAAGGACTTAGGGGCTACAACTGACCGTGCTGGCCAAAGCAGGGACACAAATCAGGCATATCATTGCAATACGGCAGGCATGGCTTATTTCCGTGGTGAGACAAGTCAGGCATTTTATGTAACTGAAATTGATGATGTAATGGAGCGTTATCTTGAAAAAAATCGCCAGCTCCCTGCCACGCAAGTACTCCAACAAAATCCCAGGTTCAAATCTTTATTTGATCAGTTGGAGTATGGTCCGCAAGCCAGGGATGCTGCTGCTGAAGCCCTGATGCGCATCTCTGAGGAATACGGACCGCAATGCTTTGCTACGGAAGCAAGGAGAACAATATCTATGTTGGAGAATGACAATGCCGTAATCTTCACCGACGCAGATATGGAGGTACCATATCCAGACCACAGGAGACCTCTCTACTTGGAGGCTCAGATCAATGATGTGTTTGTGAGAAGGGCGCTTGTGGACACGGGATCTTCGCTCAATATCATACCACTCTATGTCCTTAAAGCCGCAGGCATCCCACAGTCAAGAATTGTGAAAACAGAGATGAGGATATCTGGTTTTGCGGAGGCAGATGAGACGTCCATAGGCTACATACAGCTGGATCTTAAAATAGGACCAATCCGGTCCTGGACCAAATTTCAAGTCTTGAATGTGGACACGAGCTACCATGCCTTGCTAGGACGACCGTGGCTCAATAAGCACAGGCTGATACCATCCACCTACCACCAATGTGTCAAAGGGAGAATCGGTCTTAAGCCTATCAGAATACCGGGGAATCAATTGCCGTTCCATCAGAGTGAGGCTCACTTTATTGAAGCTGAGTACTATGATGATTTCACAACTGATGAGGGATCTGTTCCTTCTAAAGTTTCAGGCATGACTCTGCCATCATGGCCAGATATTAGAGATATAAGTGATGGAGATTTTTCTGCAGTGGTAAATCAAGAAAGGCAGGCCAATGCATGCGCTCAAGCTCCACCGCGGTGTTCCAAAGTTGTGTTGCCTAATGGGCGCACCATCTACCGCTTATGACGGGTTGCGGGGCCTGGCTGTAACCCACAGAAAGGCCCCATACAGAGAGGTGTCATGGAGAATAAATGCAGCGCAGACGAAGGGATATCCATGACACCTAAATCTCCTACCCTTCAAGAAGCTTTGCCGGCACCGAAATGCATGCAAGATGGGTCCACCGCAGTGGCTGAAGAAGTGGAGGCTGTGAACCTGAGTGATGACCCTGCAGTACAAAAGCCCATACTCATCAGTAAGAACCTGTCACCCCAAGAAAGGGAGCATCTTGTGGCATTGCTCAAAGAATTCAAAGATGTATTTGCTTGGGATTATGAGGAGATGCCGGGTTTGGATCCAAATCTTGTATGTCATACGTTGAATGTGAAACCAGGAACTAAACCAGTGGTGCAAGCAAGAAGAAATTACCATCCAAACGACGAGGTACAAATCAAGCAAGAGATCGAGAAGCTCCTAGCTTGTGGTTTTATCAAGCCCATCAAGCACCCCACGTGGCTTGCGAATGTTGTTCCAGTGAAAAAGAAAAATGGTCAGGTCAGAATCTGCATCGATTACAGAGATCTGAACAGAGCTTGCCCAAAAGATGAATTTCCATTGCCAAACATGGACATGCTCATCGAATCGACTTCAGGTCAAGGCATGCTATCCTTTATGGACGGCTTTAGTGGTTATAACCAGATCAAGATGGCCACTAGAGATGCCGAGAAGACTGCATTCCGTACCCCTTATGGAAATTTCCATTATACCGTCATGCCGTTCGATCTAAAGAACGCCGGCGCGACCTATCAACGAGCCATGACCGCTGTTTTCCACGACATGATGGGGAAGGAAGTCGAAGATTATGTTGATGATCTGGTGGTGAAGTCCAAGACAAGAGAGGAACACTGGGGTATATTAAGAAAAGTGCTAAAGAGGTGCAGGCTATACAATATCAAGATGAACCCTAGGAAGTGTTCATTTGGAGTGTCAATAGGGAAATTTCTTGGCTTTGTGGTGCATAGCAGAGGAGTAGATGTTGATCCAGACAAAGCAAAAACCATAGCCTCCACTCCACCGCCATCAAACCAGAAAGAATTGAAAAGCTTTTTGGGCAGGCTATCATACATCAGACGCTTCATTCCAGGCCTAGCTGCGGTGATAAAAGTCTTCACTCCTCTCCTCAAGAAAAGTATCAAGTTTGTATGGAGTGAAGAATGCAAAAAGGCTTACAAGAAGGTGCAAGAACTCGTCACCAAGCTGCCAACTATGAAGGCACCAATCCCCGGTGTCCCTCTCAAGCTGTACCTAGCTGCAACTGACACTGCGGTGGGGGCTTTACTTGCCCAAGACGACCAAAATGGACAAGAATGCGCCGTGTACTATGTGAGTCGCTTGTTGGGAGAAGCTGAAGCACGCTATCCTAAGACCGAGAGGATCTGCCTTGCGCTTATCTACGCAGCGCAAAGATTGCGCCACTACTTCCTGGCTCACAAGCTCCATCTCATGGTGAAGACTGATCCAGTAAGGTACCTACTCACAAGACCAATCTTATCTGGCCGATTGGCTAGGTGGCTGCTGCAGCTGGCAGAATTTGATATTGAGTGCGTAATGCCCCGCGCCATTAAAGGGCAAGCAGTAGTCGACATGCTTGCTTTATTCCCTGGAACTGAAGAAATTCCACTCATGCAAGACATTCCTGGGGAGTTACCAGAGATGGTAGGAATGCTCACCGATGAAGAATCAAATGACCATCAACCTTGGACTCTCTTCTTTGATGGGTCGGCCACGAGTGATGGAGGTGGAGCTGGAGTCGTGTTAATAGACCCTGCAGGCAACACCAAAGCTTTGTCATTCAAGTTAAGTTTTCCATGCACCAATAATGTTGCCGAATATGAAGCTTTTATTATTGGCATGTCTACCGCAGTGGAAATGGGTGTGAGGAATATCAATATCATCGGAGATTCAAACCTGGTGATTAGCCAGATGAGGGGCGATTTCGCAGTAAAAGAGGCAGCCCTGGCACCATACAGGACCTTAGCCCAGAAATTGATCAGAATGTTTGATCAGGCGACTCTGGAGCACATACCCGGATCCACCAATAGGTATGCAGACGCTTTGGCCACTCTCGGGTCCAAGCTGTCATTCACAAAGGAACAGCCAAATGTCAAGGTTACCCAGAAAAGCAAACCATCCATAGAAGCATTGGCTCTTTCAGAACTGCCCGAAGAAGATGACTGGCGAAAACCCATTAAAAGCAGCCTAATGTGCCGAAGCAATAGACACGATTTGAAAAATGTGAAGGAGTATGTGATCCTTCATGAGGAGCTGTACAAACGACTCTCGAGCGGTGTTCTAGCCAGATGCATTTGTGAAAAGGAAGCCAAGCAAAGATTGAGCGAAGTACACGAAGCTGCCTGTGGATTAGAGCAAGTAGTCAGTCTATACAGGCGGCTAGAACGAAAAGGGTATTATTGGCAGAAGATGAAAGAGCAAGCTTCTGAAATACAGGCTGCATGCTCTAAATGTTCTATGTTACCTTCAGAAGGGGAGGCCCTTACAGTAACAGCGGCGGAAGATTGGAGAACCCCGTATTTAGAATTCCTGCTTGACAAAGTCCTTCCAGTGGATGCAAACCTTAAATACAAATTAAAGAGGACATCAAAGAGATACTTCATGGATGGGAGGGTGCTTTACAGAAGAGGATTCAACGGGAAACCACTGCGATGTCTTGGAACTGCAGAATCACAGCAAGTCTTAGAGGAAATGCATGCAGGAGAATGCGGTGAACATCAAGGGAGAAGAAAGCTTTACCGCCAGTTGTTGAGTCTTGGCTATTATTGGCCAACAATGCAAAAAGACGCCCACCTAAAGGTCAAGAAATGCCATACATGCCAAGCACACGCCAATCAAATTCACAAGCCATCAGCCATTCTTCAAGACATGCGAACACCTTGGCCCTTCCACACTTGGGGGCTCGACTTTGTAGGAAAAATCAATCCAGCATCCAATGGATGTGTTTGGATCATCACAGCAACAGAATCATTTACGAAGTGGGTCGAAGCCGTCCCTCTTCGCAAGGCCACAGGAGCTGCGGTGTGTAACTTCATAAGGGAATACATTGTTTGCAGGCATGGGGTCCCCTACAAGATTATCACAGACAATGGAACCCCTTTTGTGAACCAAGAAGTCAGCAAGATGCTCAAAGGATATGGGATCAAGCATCGTAAGTCCACTCCTTACTACCCCCAGGGAAACGGACAGGCAGAAGCTACGAACAAGACATTGCTAAGAATTTTGAGCAAGATGGTGTTCGAATATGAGCAAGGATGGAGCACTCATCTTCCAGATGCCTTATGGGCCTACCGCACCTCACACAGAACTGCTACAGGTTTCTCCCCTTACTCGCTGGTGTATGGACCAGAGGCTATTTCTCCAGTAGAACTAGCAGTCCCGACAGCCAGAGTACTGACAGTAAATGACACAGAATGGGATGCGAAATCTTGCTCTGATTGGCGGCTCATAGACTTGGAAGCAACAGATGAACAAAGACAGCAAGCTGAAGAAAAGATGGCAGCATATCACAAGAGAGTTACTCAGGCCTACAACAGGACAGTCAAAGAAAGGATGTTTAAGGAAGGTGACCTTGTGCTCAGAACAGTCGACTGGGTGAGAAAGCAAGTTTCTGGCCCTTCAAAGTTTGCACCGCAGTGGGAGGGGCCATTCATCATCAAAGAATCTCACAACAACGGCTATTTTGTGCTTGCCTCTATCACCGACGGAATTCCCACAAGTCCTATTAATGGCAAGTGGTTGAAACTATACTATTGCTAGTCCCATGATTTCAGTTGTTTTATTTTCTACAAGAATTGCTTCTTTAGTACTTCAATTCCAGAATTTTTGGGTGAACACACCACCATGGTGATGTTACAAGATTGTAATCTTTCCAGCAAAGAAATAGAGAAGCACTTATAAATAAGAACACCTCCCTCATCCTGCTTTCTTGTACCTGCAAAAAAAAAAAAAAAAAGAAAAAAAAAAGAGCAAGTGCAAAGTCATTAATGCGCAAAGTTGTGACAGAGTCAATTAGACCGAAGTCGCATTAGCAACGACAAAATCCCTATTCAAAGTCTTACAAAAAGGAAGGGGCTGACAAATTTCACAAAGCAAAACTAATACAAGCCTCGAGTTGCACGGCTTTGAGCAACCCAAGAAGATCCTAGTATGCAGGACATGCTATCTGAGCTGATATCATCACCAAGTCTAGTGCATAAGTCTCCTCGCGCCTTTCCTAATTGTTGTTCAAGGTGCGAAAGCTCTTTCCTCAACCTGGATACAGCCTCCTCCATTTGAATGATCTCCCTGCAGCTACTTTCTGATCCACTAGGTCTGAGCATATAACCAAAGAAATCCCTAGCAGCTTGCTTCAAATGATCGAGCATAAAGTCGACTTTAAGCCCCCAATCTATGATGTCACGGCATGCATCCCTCCAAATTAAAAAAGTCTCCTCATCTTTCACTTCTTCAATCTCCATGCTATACAACACAGAACCAAACTCCTTAACCAATTTTTGTTTCTGACGGGCACTCTTTCCATCTGCAAACAAGCTAGAGAAGCTACCTCCACCATACCTTTCAGCGAATTTAGTGAGTGGAGCCACGAACTCTGAGGGGACTTTTCCACCCTCAAATGAAGATTGGATACCACTCAATGGGCGGGCAATATCGTCAATAGTGATACTCAAGCGATCCTCGGTGTCAAAACAAGCAACAAACTTTCTAAATCGCATCTCCAAATCAGCTTTTGACACACTTTCTGATTTATCCGAGTTAGAAGCAAGAGAACAAGCGAAAGTAGCACAAAGCGGTGTCCCTCTACTGACCAAGGCTGCCACAGTAACGTCGTTGTCCCCCGATGCTGTCTTAGGGAGGCGGGGCTCAAATGATGTCCCTGTCAGCAAAACTGATCCACCCTACAAAAAAATTTTTATGAGAAAAGCGCAGCAGGACATGAACACAATATGCGAAACTCACGCAAAAGAAAAAAAAAAAAAAAAACTTGATTATGTGGATTCTGTTCCCATACTCCACATAATCATGGGGGCTAAAGTTGTTTCCAAAACACACCGCAGTCAGCGTCAAGTCATGCAATAACAATTCAGAACACTCGTTATGGTCATCCTCGCAAAGACGATCGTCTGCAGCAGATTCTATCACCAAATCATTGATACCAATGTCCTAACAAGTCACATACGAGCAGAGCATCATAAAAAAAATGCAATACGAAACTCACTGCAGTCAACACCAAATAATGTTATATCAACTCACAACTTTGCGCACCTCCTTGTTACAACTATCTGCACAAAGACCAACATTTACAGCAGATTCCTTCATCAGAGCACTAGCACCAGCTACCTGGCAGGACACATGCAAAGGAAATTTGAGTAAAATGCAACTCTAGAGAAGAAGAAGACAAAACATGCAAAGAGCCTTGGTCACATATCCCACTAACATTACGCTCGCAATTCCCCATCGAGATAGTAGCATGAGCTCCCTGCAAGGCAACAAATCAACCTCTATGCAAAAAAAATAATAATAATAATGATAACTCATGCAAGAGTACAGAAGCCCGGGTTTGGTGGCATACTTGGTTATCATAGCAGCCATCCTCTTCCATTAAAGCTACGGTTGGATTACCCTGCAAAGTAACAAATTATCATCCAAGCATAGGCACCACACCAAAAGCAAAGCAAGATGCAAGATGCAAAGAACCAAGTTTCCGCACACAAAATTCTCAAGCATATACAACTCACCCGACCATCCTCATCTTCAAGGGACTCCGCCTATGAGGAAAAGAAAACAGCAAGTAAATCGCACGTCATGCAGCCAAAAAAAAAAAAAAAAAGAAGAAAAAAAAAAAAAAAAAAAAAAGAGAGAAAGGGGTTGCGCTAGAAAATGGTACCTGGCTACCGACACCGCAGGTCTTTCCCTCATAAGCATCAGACTCATTCTCCTCATGTTTACTGACGTTATCACTAAGGGGGCTACCCTCCCCGTCGTCGCTTGGCGCGTCACTAAGGTCGACATAAACAGCACTCTTAGACGACGATTTACGTTTAGAAAAGTTCATGTTGGCAACGCGAGAACTCCGCCTAAGGACAGCAGGTGAGGCATCATCTGCAACCTTTCTCTTAGTAACCCCACACGGTCTCAAGGTAGAAGTAGCTTTCCTCTTCTTCCCTTTTTCACCAGCCAAACTGGATGGCAGTATCACTTTGACACCAAAGGCACTCTTGATTACTGGAGGAGGGATGCGATCCTTTGCCACCTTAGGTTTGAAGCGGCAAACTTTCCTTTTACTTTCTCCTCCACCCTCGGAAACCCTGACTTTACCCTTTGTCACGCTCTTGCCACCTTTCTCCATTCTAGCAGTTGGCAGCTCTACTCCAGGATCATCTCCACCTTTGCCACCCTTGAGATGACCAACCACACGCTTCATGCCATTCGAATATACCTCAGTATATGGAAGGTTCAGTCTAGACATTACACCCATGACAGTGCTACTGCGGAGTAGTCCCTTGTTCTCACTATTGGCTTTCGGACATAACCTAGTCCCGCCAGTCTGAATAAACCTCCTGAACTCGCACTGCTGCAACTCCCAAAATCTCAAGAACATTGATGTAGGGGAGCCAACACAGTCCTTCTTCCCGAGACTATCGGAAAGCATACCCCTGCAAGAAATACCATCTGTCCGAGTGAAACCCATGATGCAATCCCCAAGGTGTCCGCCATAAGATAGATGCGATGGCACATCCTGATCGATGCCAAATTGCCTCTTAACTCTATGAGGGGAATACTTTTCCATCACAGGGTCAAAGAAACCGCCACATGCTATTACGGATTGCGCACTAGTAGCTAGAAGCAGCTCAACTGATTCCAAAAACGGTAATGAGTTACCCTCTGGGTAAAAGAAAGGAAATGTCTGAAAGCCGTGAGCGGTAAAATATGGTCTGAAATTGAATTGCCTAATGTCATCTAGAACAGCAGGCCTAAATGCACCCTTCTTGGCCTTCCTTCTGAACCATCTGCAACACAACGGGAATTCTACTAGATTGAAGTCTCTTTTACCTCCCTCAAGTTGGTGAAGGGACTCAGGGGTTACAGGTTCCACAGCCAAACCTTCGAATCTCTCCCATACAAACACTTGAAGGAAGAAGCTAGATACTAAAGAGTCAATGCCATACTGCCCCGCACCTTCTTTATCATCCTTTGAAATCTGATCAAGCTTCCTATATAGATGACCGAGGAAGAGAGGAGCAAGAGGGAAACAAGTACCGGCTGCCAGCATAATGGCCAATGGGAAGACTCGCTGCTGCACATTCTCATAGGGAAAATCCGCAAAAACGAACCTGCTCAACCAATAAGCAAACATGGCCTCCACCCGGCAGCCAGATTCAAAACCTGCACCATGCTCAAACTTGCCTCCATCCGTTGAGCCCCAAAAGTGTCTCACCCAGTTACAAAAACGGAACACTTCTTTAGAATCATAAGCACCCTTTTCTAGAATCTGCAGCTTCTTCTTCTGCGCCTTATTCAGCTCTATCTTGAAGGGATTACCATCTCCAACGATCGGGATTCTCATAATATTGTAAACGTCTTCCAGAGAAGGAGTAAATTCCCCCCAAGAGCAGATGAACGTGTGAGTTTCAGGGCTCCATCTTCGCACCACATGGCGAAGGCAAATGTCATCTTTGTAAACCTCACAAAAGCCAGAAATAAACAGTGAGATTTTCACTCCAGCTCCAATAAGGGCCTCTTCAAACTCTTCTTGTTGTACCTCAAAGCTGACCCATTCAGGCCAACCCGTAGGGGTCCTCGCAGGGTACCGGAAACATATAGGCACTGCAGGGTACTCTCCCCGCTCAATAAGCAACATGGATATGAACTTGGGAGAGACAAAGCACCCAGAAAACTCATGAGATGCCTCCTCTGAGATACCCTCACAGACCCCCGCAGTGGAAACAGTAATGAGACCATCTTCCAGTGAGAAGTGGTGGTCATGAAGTTCAGTAGGCTGAGAAGACTCAGATGTTTGTACCATTGCAAACAAAAAGGAGGCTCTCCTGCAAAAAAAAAAAGAAGGGAAGGAGGTGTACTACCTGTGAGCAATAGCAATCGGTTCTCTAATACATGGTAATCTCTATCTGACACCCACAAGCAGGCAGAATGCCAAGCGTAATCACACAATTAACAAAGCATGCGACGCCTTGCCGAAATATGTCACATCCCTATGGTATATTATAAATCCATCATCGATGCATCGCTTTCAACCAAAATATAACAACCAAGCAAACCACAGCCCTGCATACCGATGCATGCGACCATTCCCCTAACAAAAAAAAGGAACAGGAACATCCGAAGCAGAAGACAAATCGAAATAAGACAAAAAAAAAAAAAAAAAAAAAAACCATGGCAGTCAAGCAATGCACAAGCCAAGCCAAGATGTGACATATTCATGCCTTGCTCAAAATAGGTATATCCTGATAAGTCAGTCCATGCACGAATATATATATATATATATATATATATATATATATATATATATATATATATATATATAAGATACGAAACGAACACACAACAAAATGCTATCCTTGATCAACTCCAAGCATACACATGCCTATCCTAAGGTAAAGCTGCAAATGCCTTTTCCCCTTCATAGCATCAACCTCAAACACATGCACAACGGGCACTTACATATATATGCAAGCAACACGAAAAAAAAAAGGGGAGATGAATGACAGAGGAACTGCGTTTCCAAGAAAATTCCAAGCGCACATGCACTTATCTAGCAATCTCAAGCAATATTTGACACACATAAACGCTAAAGCCAAAATTGCACACCTATGTATGATACTTATACATGCTCCATAGGCACAATATACTTATTCATGTGTATTTACAGAAAGAGCTAGCTGCGGTGACCTTAAGGAAGTTAAATCCAAGAAAGGAAACAAGAAGGTTCGTGACGCAGGTGGACTGCAAATCTTCCTACAAGAAGTTGGGCTGCAGTGATTCCGGTAAAGGTCATGTAAAGAAAATAGAAGGACGCTATGCAGCCAAACGCAAAAAAAAAAAAAAAGAGGGGGAAAGACAAATTGCTGTTCTAAATCGATTGTGAAGTCTGCTGCAGCATTGCATCACTATCCATGAAACAAAATCGCAGCTCACCAAGTTAATATGATCAGATAGCAAAAAATAAAAGAACTCAAGTGAGATCAATCTAAGAGGAAGACTGGGCATGAACAAGCAGCAATCACAGCAACGAAAAAAAAAAGAGAGAGAGAAGGAAACAGAGTCAATCACCGTAAGGAGGAATCGAATACAAGCTGCAGCAAGAGTAAAGATCGATGCAATACCAAAATTAATTCAAACCATCACAAGACATCCATAACCCATCTGCATGCGTAAGCCATTCAACAAAAAATTTTACCCGATTCAACAATCCCAAGGGTTCGAGATTACCTTAGATAAAAAGGATCATGCAATCAAATCCGCGAATTGGAAGAAGTGTAAGATGGATCCCTACAACAATAAAAAAAAGAATCGTGATTCCCTACAGTAAGAGGAGGAAGGCAACAGTTACACGCTGAAGAAAAAAAAAAAAAAAAAAGAGACAAGGAGGAGAATTTTAGGGTTTCAAAAGAGGGGAAAGGAATACCTCGAATCCGAAGGCCCAGTAGGTTCAGGGATCTCTGGAATCTTCAAGGGACGCGAGCTCAAAGTTTCAGACAGAGCACGAAGAGTCCAACACTCCTTAAGCGGGAAGAGGAGGTGAAACTGTGGAGTCTTAACACGTTATTGTTCAAAAGAAAAAGAAAGAAAAGAAAAGAGGTAGAATGGGCCTCTCACGCTGACTCACCTTGGGAATTGTAGCTTGGGCTGATTTTTCCTCATTTTGATTATGCGGCCCATTTCATGCTTCAAGCAGCCCACATAATCAAGGGGGCTAATGTTGGTACCCGAAAAATCACGCGACAAAATAAATATGTCGTCACGACATATTTTAGCATAAACACGCAATTTGTATAAAATTCCGTAAAACTATGGAATTTTATACCCATCTCTCGACTTTAACCCGCCAAGCAAACACACCCTAGATGTGGACCCAAGCCACATCCACGCATTTCTGGGGCTTGCAGAAGTGGGTATGGTGTGGAAGGTTACGGAAACATATAATGCTCGCCTATTAGTTTAACGTCATCGGTGGTCTCGATCTTGGGCTCGAGATCCAAGCCCGGTAATTTAAACTTATAGCGAATTGGTGAAAATGAGGTTTGGGTCAACCTTTTTTCCTCAAAACCTAAAGCCCAAAGAAAAAGCCCAAACCCAAAAGAAATAGGGTAGCCCAACTTTCACCGTTTTCTTCTATCTCCCTTTTCTTTCCCCGCAGCTGCTAAATACGTTGCAACTCAACCCAAATATCCAGGAGAAATATCAATTCTCCCGGTCAGTTGGCAAGGAGGAAACTTTCTAACTGGTAGGCAGATATCCCCTTCCCTCTTGAACGATGAGCTCACAGCTCCCTAGCTGCCCCTTCAACCTCGTTCCAGATTTTCTGTCATCGCAGCTATTTCTGCTGCAGTTTTTGCGCACGGCTGCAACAATCCTCCCCTGTTTCCAAGACTCTATATCTCAAGTAAGCTCTGATATCCCAAATCTTAAGGCAGAAATCCTGCATGAGCTAAAGGAGGAGCGTCTTACCCAGAAAACCAAAGGGTTTGAGCCACCATAACACCCCTCCAATTGAGCCTATAAAATGAGATATTTGAAACTGAAATGATCATCAAGCAACAACCCAGAAAACTTAGAAACATTAAGAAAGCTTCCAACTCTTCAAGCTTCCAGGCCTCTAAACACAAAACCCAGCTCTTGGCCCTTTTTCTTCTCCCAACCTCCCTTTCAAGCTTATCTTCCAGAAAACCAAATTCAAAAATCCCCAAATTCTCTCACTGCAGTATGTTTCTAGCTCCCACACCATCCTCACGCTGTCAAGCCTCATTCAGTATCTGAATCACGCACAAGATTCTCTCATTAACATCAAGTTATTGAGTTAATTTTGGCCTAGTCTTGCTTAATTCAAAAGAACCCTCACACATATTCAGTGATCGAGTTTAGTAGCTGCAGAGATGGAATCCATGCCAGTAATTGCTGAAGGTAAGTCTTGATTCTTATGTGATTGTTGTCGGGCTTGTATGCATATGATCGTGAGCATGTATATGGTTTTACAATTGGTATCAGAGCATAGCCTCACA
The DNA here is from genome assembly GCF_958449725.1 of Rosa rugosa. Classification (NCBI taxonomy): domain Eukaryota; kingdom Viridiplantae; phylum Streptophyta; class Magnoliopsida; order Rosales; family Rosaceae; genus Rosa; species Rosa rugosa. The sequence goes on from NC_084822.1 coordinate 34,074,476, forward strand.
AATATGAATTTAGTTTTTGCTTGACATGAAAATCGTTTTAGGGTTTTGCGAAACAAAAAAAAATAATAATAAAGGATTTTTGCTTTACGGGTTAACAGGCTGAAACTCTAGGCCCGGTCACAGCACGCGGAGAATCCAAGCCCAGACCTGACCAAAACCATCAAGAACAAGTGATCGTTGTATCACAACGGTTAGTTTTGATCAAGAACGAGGTCTGGGATTAGATTCGGAAACGTGCGAGATGTTTTCATCTTGAGATGGGATTCAAAACCCCAACTGTTGTGAATCAAGAAGCCAATAGAGTCAATTAATTGCTGCATCTGGTTATCTAATTCACGCTTCCGCTGAGATTTTTTGCAGCAAATTGGGGGAAAAGCAAAATCAGGTTTTTCTGTGAAAATTGTTTTCGATTCATAGCATGATTATTAAGTTTTTGATTGTGCTCAAGAACCCTAGTAGCTTTCCCGGCGTGCGTTAGACTAGTGTAGATTGTGACCGGATGAAATTTACAATTTCTTGATTGTTCTGTGGATTTCTTGGAATCGAAACAATTGTGTTTGAATGTGTATGTGTGATTTGATATGCATGTTCAATTGATTGATGATATGGTATTGTATCTGTGATCGTGTAACAATGTATAAAGAATAAAAATCTCCCAGAAATTGTTTACACATTGTTAAAATTGACAGATGCAAGAGCTTAATTTTCTTATAAAGACAATGATCTGGGTAGAATGTAAAGTTAAAAGCTCATAAGTTTTGTGGTTTTCTGTTGGCATAAGTGAACATGGTGCATCTCGAGAAGGGATTCAAAACCCCAACTATTGTGAATCAAGAAACCAATAGAGTCGATTGCTGCATCTGGTTATCTAATTCACGCTTCCGTTGAGATTTTTTGCAGCAAATTGGGGAAAAAGCAAAATCAGCTTTTTCTGTGAAAATTGTTTTCGATTCATAGCATGATTATTAAGTTTTTTATTGTGCTCAAAAACCATTACATATCCTCCCTCTACCATCTCTGGGTAGATAAAGAGTTTGTGGAAAACCACAGCGATACATAGATTAGGTCTAATCATTTGACGGCACCCCCCATGCTCACTTATTTAAGCAAGCCTACAGACTATGAAATAACATAGTAAATAAGCAAGTCTAAAGGTAAAAACTTATAGTTACCCTAAAAACAAAGGAAATAGAGTTCCCTAAACAAAGGGAATCATTGAACAAAAGACAAACTAAAAATAACCAGCCCAACAGCCCCAAGAAAGATCCAACTCAAGCCCAACAAAGAAAGCTTGACCCAAGCCCAAAGTCTATCTTCATCACACTGGTCGTTAATCGCCACAACCCAGTGCCAGATCTCGCTGCCGAAACCCATCGCCGGATCTCGCTTCTCAATTTAACGCCAGACCACACCACTAATCCAAAGCCGACCTCGCCGGACCAGACCACTGTAACCCACCGTCGAGGCACGACTGAGCCACGCCTCTTCGAATCCAGCCTCCCAAGATGCATCCAGCCCCCCCCCCCCCGCCATCACGTAGCCGATCTTGAAGGCGCCTCAACGAAGCGCGACCAGCGTTGCACCGCCACCCACCGCGCTAAAGACTTCGTTCGGTGCTCCTTGTCAAACCATCCAGCCAAACCCAAGAGACTTTTAGGCAACTGGTGTGTAAACACCCGTCCGGCAGCGACCCATTAATGACGAGGCGGACCTACGCCGACCATGAGAGCCGCTGGTACCTATGTTTTGACCAAATTCAAAGTCCATTCTTGATTCAACGAAAGTTACAAGCAGGGTCACAATGTAGTACAAAAGTCATAAAGATCTACTTCTAGTTCCAAGTTCTAATTTAAAAGAGTCAGATCATCGGACCTGAGCATATCTTCGAACGTTTAAAAAAATAAAAAACGGAGCTGAACTCTCTTGTACACCAATGAGGCTACAAAGATAACCACAAACCGACAAACCGACAAAATGTCATATAATTAATTCAAACCAATGCCGACAAACCAACTTAGTTGTGGCTTAGACCTAAGAAGGAAAAGAATGTGCACCAATTATCTCTGCCTCTGTTGGGGTGGATTTGTACAGAGGATGCTAGGATTACTTGATTGGCTTGATCTCCTCTATTTACCCCTTCTGAGTTCAAGAACTAGGCCCAAAGGTTCAAGAAGTTTTGTAGCATCTTCCCTAAAGTTCCCCTGCAGTAATGTTGGTCTGCTATGATGGCATGCTTCTAGTGATATATAGGCAGAAACTTTATATAGCTTTGATAGATGAAGAAAAGTACATGAAAAGGGTTGTAAGAAGGCATGTGGCGTGGGAGCTAGAAGCACATGAGTTACAAAAGATGAGAGATTTACTGCGGTGAGAGGTTTGCTACGATGTTGTCTACTGCAGTGAAGAAGGAATGGATTTTTGGGGATGGCTTATGGGTATACAGATCATTCAGAGCTTGAAAATGGTTTTGGATTGGAGGTTGGGAATGCTTGGCTTGTTGCTTGAGGCTTGCTTGAAAGATGTATTGTTTAGAGGATATGAGGTCTATTGCTTGGAGGTTGTTTTATGTCTATGGCTTGGAGTTCCCCCTTAGCAAGAACAAGAAGCCTTAATTTATAGACTAGAGAGAAGTGGAGTAAAAGTATAAGATCAAGGATAAAACTGCCATGTTATGGTTAAAACCACATACTAAGCATAGACCACAAGATCTAGAGTTTTTCCTTAGGTTTAGAACGTGCAATAAAGGACATACCCTCTACTGTTGTGATGTTATCTTTACTGCAATGATGAAGACCACCACAGTGATGTTAGTTTCAAGACCATGTGAAGGGAAATATAGTGTGTGTTTGGGGAAGAAGCTTAAGGTCCTTACCAAAGCAAGAATGGAAAGAATGATGATTCTCATAATCTTGGTGTAGAATAGGATAACTACTGCAGTATAAAAGAAAGTATTGAAATTTGTGTTGTTGGAAAAACTTTTGGGTAGATGATTGTGTTTAAGCTTATGGGTTTGGATTCTCTCATCTTTGTATGCCCATGTAAGGATTTAGATTGTCGGGCCTGGATTTTGGTCCCCAAGTCCAAATTAAATCTCCAACAACTGAAATCGATAATGGGCCTCATGTATTTCCGTAACCTTCCACACCACACCCAATCTTGCAAGCCCTAAAAGCATGATTGTGGCTTGGGTCCACGAGCATGGTATTATCCTTGGTAAGAAGAAAACAAAAGTTAAATACGAGATCAAGAATTGGGCTAAATACTAGTTAGTACCCTGTGATTTAGGTCTAAAATCAATTCAGTCCCTGGACTTCTAATTTCATCAAAAACACCCCTGCACTTTCAATTTTGATCTAATAGGTCAAATTCGTTAATATTTTGTTATGGGTTCAAGTTATAGTTGGATTATTTGTTGAAAAACTATTTATTTTTAATAGTAGGACTCACTCCTAAATTGACTATGCAGACCACCTCGACACCACATCATAAAACATAGGCCATATATGAGCCACGTTAACAAGTTAAATAACTCAATCGTCGGAAAACTAACAAATTGGACCTATTAGATCAAAATTGAAAGTGCAGGGGTGTTTTTGATGAAATTAGAAGTTCAGGGACTGAATTGATTTTGGACCTAAACCATAGGGTAGTAATTTGTATTTAGCCCTCAAGAATTTTATCTAGCTTAAAGCCTATAATTTATGTTTTCGGGCATTACTCATTTCATATTTTTGTATTGGACCTTGGATAACAAATGGGGATGAATTGTGGTTTTTTTGGGTATCAACATTAGACCCCTTGATTATTATGTAGGCTATGCAATGACTATGAAATAGGCTACATAATCAATAAGAAAGTAGCTCGAGATAAGTATGTAAAAGCGCGGAATTTGAAGGAGTTTTCTTGCATGAGAACTTGAAGTATTTGTGCAATTAGCTTTTTAAGGATACATGAAAATTGACTGTATGTCTTTAGGTATATGATGATAAAATAAGTAGGCATGAGATAATAAAAATGAGTTAATTAAAACTAAAATTGATAATGAATTAGAGTAAAATAAGAGTGAATATGAAAGTAAAGCATGTGTGTGATTGAATGAAGAGTGAGAATAATATGGTAAAAGCTCGTACAATAATTGTGAACACAAGAAAATGATCAAATTTTTAAACATAATGAAAAATGCGTGAATGGTCAAGCATACTTTGTGGAAAATATGTAAGCAATGAGCAAGCGAGGATAATCACGAGATTTAGGAAATAAGTTGTTCTTTTGAAAATAAAGGACATGAGGATTAGCATATGGCGAGTAGAAAAAATAATAAACTAAAGAAGAATAGAATTGTTTTTTGTCTTTAAAGTTGATGATAAAGAGCGTAATGACAAGAGCATTTGCAAAATAATTGACAAATGAAAAGAAAGTTAAAACAAAATAGCTAGGTAAGTATGTGTGTGATATATGATACGTGGTTTGAGTAAAATAAGGTGTGCAAGATGAAAATAGAGAGCATATAAAGTATTTAATAGATAGAATAGCTAGGCATTTGCATTTGGCATATAGATTTGCTTGATGACTTGCTTCGCATGATATGTAAAAAGATATACTTTCTTTGCTTGGCTTATACATGCTTGATTATGTGTTTGGCATGTGTAGAATGAGAGTTTGTTTGTGCTCGACTTCAATTCGCTTGAGCTTGTGGTAGCCATGCTTAGGCATATGCATTGATGGTTTTGGCTTTGAAGTTACCTTAATCATTTGACGGACCAAGGGAGAGTGCGTGGAATTTGAAATGTACATGCTTAAGCTTGGCATGATTCCCATATGATTTCGGATATATGCAGGACCTTGACAAAGAGGGGCTTGGCATTGTTTGTTAGCTAGTAAGTGCTTGGCATGAGCTTGTGTAAAGGCTCGGCATGCCTCTTTTGGTCATGAATCCGCTTGGCACTGTGTTTAGCTTGGCGTGGGCTTAAAATATGGATTAGCTTGTTGCATATACGACTTAGCATATGAATTGGTGATATGCATGAAAAGAAAAATGAATAACAAGAGTTCTCTTAAATATTCTGAACAATTAAGAGAGAAGGCATGGGCATGGGCTTGTAAGAGAGTGGCCTTTGTTTATGGACTACCTCATTTATTTAAAGAAATGAGGCAAACAGGTAAATACACTTGACCTGAGTTTTTCAATAAGGATATGTTCTTTTCTCATGTTGCTGCAGGGTAAATGAGGAGGTAAGGCCAAATTCCCCATTCTCACCAAATCATAGGTTTAAGATTGGGAAATGCTCTGGGGAATATATGCTTCTCTAATTCAATACCAAGGCTGATGCTAGGAGGTAAGATGAGATCCGTATGAGTACTGCAGTGGCAATTTTTTTCTCTGGCTTTTGAATGGGTAGGCTTCAAATGTTTGAAAAAATGCAATTAGAGCTTGATATCTAGGATGGTTAGGCTTGATTTATGAACTCATGGCAAGTGAGGATTTGAATATTGAGTAATTTCTTGTTGCATCATGGAATTTTGAATAGATTGCTCACATTTGTGACTTCCATTGGATTTTGCTTTAGGATTGTATATGAATTCACATTCATAAAGCTTGATTCAATTATGGGCATAACTGAGGCATGAAACTTTCAATTGGCGAGCGAGCAGCTTCAAATGGAGGTGTGCATCTTCACTTATTGCGGTGATCACCGTAGCAATTAGCCATGAATTGGGCCTTAATCGCAAAGCCCCCAGATGTATAGACAAAATTGAGGAGCAATTGGAACACAAGATCAAACTATGCTTTGGTGTTTCAAGTTGATCCCTTATTTGGGCTTCATCATGTCAGTGCAACTCTTAGATAGCCTCTGTGAGTACACTTGCTTGTATCCATCGATTACATTGAAAAAATATAGGGATTCCTTTTGTTAATTGCATATGGCATGACTCATGAAGTGGTCTCAATGTCTCTCCATGAGCTGGTTTGTGACTAGTTGCTTGACTTTGTTCTACTCATAACCTGATTGCAAAATCCATGCTGTAGTTACAACAGTGACTTGTAGACTTGTGAATTCTGCGAGTGCACAAATGTGAGTATGAAAATGCTTTTTGCATGATATTTAGCATATGAGCATAGATCCTTGTTTGACTAATTTACTACTAGACACTTGGTTCGTGGGCAATGTGTGATATCCCGCACCTGATTTTGATTTATTGTCTTTGAGTTAGATCTTTTATTTACTTGTTTCTTATTCTTCTCTTTCTATTGTGATATTTTTCTTCTTGGTGAGATATTATTTTCTTCTGGCATGCTATACGACATCGTTAAATTTCCTCGGCTTGATACTATCACAACTCGCACCTTAAACTTTGGAGATCATATAGTGGAACTACAAAGAACATAAGAGTCGTATTTTCAAATCAACAACCAACAATGAAGTCTATTTAGTCCATCACAAAAGGGAGCTAGTGACATGTAGTAGACGTTTTGACGATAAGGGTGTCTTCTTTCTGTCGCATGCATATGGGGACGACTAGTTTTGAGGTGTGCAAGTTTGACCAAAATAATAGCAAATTTCTTAGGGTTCACAGATGGGAGGATCCATTATTGTTTCTGGCAGAAGGTGGTTCTTTGTATCTCTGGGTGAGCGGTAACAATCCAAGAGTTGAAAGGGAACTGCATCTATTTTGTAGAATAGCTGTAAATCTTATGTAATTATGATTCTTATTTATTTAGGTTATCATGTAATTATAGGAATGATTGTTTCCTATTAGGGTTAGACTACTCCTCTTGTCCTTGTATATATACCCCTTTGTGGGATGAATAGAATTATTTTATTGAAAACCCTAAATCAAAGTATTCTTTTCTACTTGGTATCAGAGCAGGTTCAATCCTTTGAACTTGCCTGCATCCTTTGAATCCTGAATCCTGAATCCCAAAGCACACCACAAACCGCTGCGTACCACCACCATTAAAATCAAGTCATCCCTGAATTTTTTGAAACCCTAGAAAAACCAAACCTAAAAAAAAAAAACCCCCAAATTCCTCCATGGCCGGACCTACAATTGAAGGCGAACAGTCAAATCCCGAGAAGACAATGGTGTCAGCCTCACCGATCATCCATCACCACTACACCACCCAACAAGACAATTCTGCTTTCCCCACAAGTGTTGTCTTGAATGAATCCAACTACACCATATGGGCTCCTCTTATGCGAATGCGCATTGGAGCACGAGGGAAGGTTGGTTATCTGACCGGAGTAAAGGCTGAACCCGCCATGAATTCTGCAGAGTATGAAGCTTGGGCCACAGACAATGAAAAGGTGAAAAGTTGGCTAATTGACTCCATGGAATCCTCTCTCATGAACCGGTATATTCGTCTCCCTACTGCGAAAGATATTTGGGAAGCTGTAGAGAAAACCTTTTATGATGATTCTGATGAAACCCGAATCTTTGAGTTGAATAAAAAGTGTTTTGAAGCAAAGCAGAATGGAAGGCCCATTCCGACCTACTACAATGAGTTAGTGGCAATGTTCCAGGAGATTGATCAAAGGGTGGCCTCTCAACATGATAATGTTGCAGCTGTCGTTCAAGAAACTTCAACAATGTCCCGGATGCGTGTTCACTTGTTTTTGAGTGGACTTGACCCAGAGTATGATCAGGTGCGTGGAGAAATCCTACGCAAGGAGCCTAAATTCTCCTTGGAGCAGAGCTATGCTTACATTCGCAAGGTGCAATCAGAGAAACAAGCTATGGGGCGTTCGGTACCTACCGAATATTCTGTTATGGCCGTTCAACGCCGACCAGGTCCTCCTCCAGGCTTCTCAGGTCCTTCTCCACGCCGTCCTCATGACAAACCAAACCCATACGCAAACAAAAAATGTGTTGTCTGTGGGGAAGTAGGTCATACCAAGGAGCGGTGCTATGAAGTGATTGGCTACCCTGATTGGTGGGACTTCACTAGGAAACCGCGAAAGAATACGGGCAAGGCGGCTATTGCTACTACAGAGGAAGAGCATCTCGACAATGCCTCCGCTAATGTAGCGCAGTCAGGTATGAAGGGTAAGGCTACTTTGAATAATACATGGATAATTGATACAGGTGCATCTGATCATATGACCAATGACCCTAGTCTTGTGAAAAACCTTAGACGTTCCTCTCAAAATATTGTCTCTACAGCTGATGGTACTCCAACTCCGGTCACCGGAGAAGGTTCTATTGTTGTATCTGATACCTTAACCCTTGAATCTGTCCTTGTTGTTCCCTCACTAGCTTATAATCTCCTATCTGTTGGTCAGATTATTTTAGCACTTGCATGTATTGTGACCTTCTATCCATCTTTCTGTGTGTTTCAGGACATTCTGACTCGGCGGATTCTTGGTTATGGTGTTAGAAAGGGAAAATTATACTACCTGGATCTGACAGAGACTGGAGAAAACCAGAAGCATCTTTTGGGGCAAGCTAATCAGATTAATGGGGTAGAGAATGCAAAGGAAGCAGTATGGTTATGGCATCGCTGTTTAGGTCATCTATCTTTTAGTTATCTTAAGAAGCTGCAACCTCATTTGTTTTCGGTTGTCAGTGATTTGGATTTCCATTGTGACATTTGTGAACTGGCCAAGAGCCACCGTATTTCATATTCACCAAGTCTTAATAAAACTCCTGTTCCTTTTATGAAAATTCACTCTGATGTCTGGGGTCCTGCAAAGATTCCTTCTCTTTCTGGAGCTCGATATTATGTCACATTTATTGATGATTGTACTCGAATGACGTGGGTGTCATTACTGAAGAATAAGAGTGAAGTATTTGGGTTGTTTACCGAATTTCACAAAATGGTGACCACTCAGTATCAACAATCCATCCGAGTGTTTCAATCTGACAATGGTGGAGAGTTTGTGAATGGCCCTATGGTTGAATTTTGCCGGTCACAGGGGATTCGTCATCAACCCTCCAACTCTTATACTCCTCAACAGAATGGTTTGGCAGAACGGAAGAACAGGCAGTTGATGGAAGTTGTTCGGGCTTCATTGTTTGGCATGAATGTACCTCGGTCTTATTGGGGAGAAGCAGTGAAGTCAGCCGCATACCTCATCAATCGTACTCCTTCCCGGGTAATTGAGTTTCAGAATCCTCATCAACAGCTTCGTACACTCTTGACCATCCCCTCTATGCCTAATTTGGAACCCCGAGTGTTTGGGTGCACTGCTTATGTTCATATACCAAAGCCACACCGGAGCAAACTTGATCCCCGTGCAACGAAGTGTATGTTTGTAGGTTATGCCGAGTTTCAGAAGGGCTACAGATGTTATGATCCACTCACTAATACAATACATATATCTCTTGATGTCTCATTCCGTGAATCTGAGCCATATTACTCAGGGGGAGCTTCTCAATCTTCCCTTCAGGGGGAGAAAGGTTGTGAAGGGAATCCTTGTTCTATTATTGACTTTGATGTCTTTGAAGACTTGGAAAATTTGGAGGAACAATTTGAAGGTAGAAATTCTGGAATAGAGAATGCAACTGCCGAACAGAGTGTTGTGAATTCCGAAACAGAGAATGCGACTGCCGAACAGAGTGTTGTAACTTCCGAAACAGAGAATGCAACTGCCGAACAGAGCGTTGTGAATTCCGAGATAGAAGAGACGACTTTTCTGGATAGTTTGAATCAAAATCAAGATGTATCTGAAGCTCACACACAAGATATTCCCCCTTCTACATCACCAACCGAAGATTCCACTCAGAATGATCCACCTCAGGTACCCCTAAACTTTAATGAGTCTTCTGGGTTAGAAAGTGTCGAACCTAGGAAATCACACAGGGTTACCAAGGGAATTCCTAAGAAACAATATGAACCAGATATCAAAGCCAAAGCTAAATACCCTATAGCTAATTTTATGTCTAACCATAGGATTTCTGGGTCACATGCACTTGTTGTTGATCAATTATCTACTGTATCTATTCCTAGTAACGTGCAGGATGCATTGATGGATCCAAAATGGACAAAGGCGATGAATGAAGAATTGGAAGCTCTTCAAAAGAATGCAACATGGGAGCTAGTATCTATGCCGGCTGGAAAGAAGACTGTAGGATGTCGTTGGGTATTTACTGTGAAGCTTAATGCAGATGGAACTATTAATAGATACAAGGCGAGGTTGGTTGCCAAAGGATATACACAACGCTATGGGATTGATTATGAGGAGACTTTTGCACCTATGGCAAAGATTAATACTGTCCGGATTCTAATCTCACTTGCAGCAAACAAAGATTGGCCCTTACACCAGTTTGATGTGAAGAATGCGTTCCTTAATGGGAATTTAGAGGAAGAAGTGTACATGGATGTGCCTCCTGGTGTTAAGAGTTACCCAAGTGAAGTTGGCAAGGTGTGTAAGTTGAGGAAATCGTTGTATGGCCTAAAGCAATCTCCAAGAGCCTGGTTTGGGAGATTTTCAAAGTCCATGAGAGCCTTTGGATACAAACAGAGCAATTCTGACCATACCTTGTTTATCAAGCGCAAGAATGGTAAGATTACAGCTCTTATTGTGTATGTTGATGACATGATTGTTACAGGGGATGATCCAAAAGAGATGAATGAGTTGCAAAAGTATCTGTCAAAGGAGTTTGAAATGAAGGATCTGGGGCAACTGAAGTATTTTCTGGGTATTGAAGTTGCGAGGTCTAAGAAGGGAATTTCACTGTCACAGAGGAAGTATGTTCTTGACTTACTTGCTGAAACGGGGATGCTGGACTGCAGTCCAATTGAGACACCCATTGAGATGAATCACAGACTTGCCATTTATCCTGATCAAGTTCCAACTGATAAAGGAAGGTATCAACGTCTTGTAGGAAGGTTGATTTATCTTTCACATACTAGACCTGATATTGCTTATGCTGTGAGTGTTGTCAGTCAGTTTATGCATTGTCCTAGTGAAGAACATATGGATGCAGTTTTTCGGATTTTGAGGTATTTGAAGATGGCGCCAGGTAAAGGATTACTGTTTGAGAAAAAGGATGAATTGGAAGTTGTGGGATACACAGATGCAGATTGGGCTGGTGATAAAACTGACAGGCGTTCTACATCTGGGTACTTCACTTTTGTAGGAGGGAACCTTGTCACTTGGCGTAGCAAGAAACAGAAAGTTGTGGCCAGATCAAGTGCAGAAGCAGAATTTCGAGGTATGGCACATGGAGTCTGTGAAATGTTATGGATTCGTAATGTCCTGAAAGATCTAGGTTACAAGTTTAAACAACCTATGGATTTGCATTGTGATAATAAAGCTGCAATTGAGATTGCACATAATCCAGTTCAGCATGATAGGACAAAGCATGTGGAGGTTGACCGTCATTTTATTAAAGAAAATCTTGACAGAAAGGTTATTCGTTTTCCATTTGTAAACTCAGAAGAGCAGTTAGCTGATGTTCTTACTAAAGGAGTGTCTAGAAAGATATTCGACAGCTCAGTTGACAAGTTGGGCATGATAGATATCTATGCACCAACTTGAGGGGGAGTGTAGAATAGCTGTAAATCTTATGTAATTATGATTCTTATTTATTTAGGTTATCATGTAATTATAGGAATGATTGTTTCCTATTAGGGTTAGACTACTCCTCTTGTCCTTGTATATATACCCCTTTGTGGGATGAATAGAATTATTTTATTGAAAACCCTAAATCAAAGTATTCTTTTCTACTTATTTTGCAACAAGAACTATCTCCAGTATGTCGATAAACAGTAAAACTTCAATAAGACATCCACTATCTCATGATATTGGTGTATTATACTGAGCGTTTGTTTCCAATTGTCGACATGTCAATACTGTCTCAACTCGAAACTTCAATAGAAATAGGCTCCCATGACCCATGAGCTCAAAAATTTCACTTGGTTCATCCCAACTTTATAGTGTCGAGAGTAATGCTCAAGAATTTTGTACGTGATCTATTATTTCTTCTTCCTCTTTTTCTGTTGATTTCATGTTGGCTTACCTAATTTTAATTTTGATTCTTTCACAGTGTAGCTGTACGTAATTAATTTATTTAACCCAGTTTCAATAAATAAGTTCAGGTTACCTGCATTAATTCTCCACTTATTTGTTGCATTTTTTCTCTTCTTCTTTGGCATCCGATCCGGTCCAATGGTGATCTCTTGTTTCTTTGAGTCTTTCAGGGTTTTATTGGTGGTTTTTGTTATTCTTTGTGATAGTCCGACTACCTGTTTCTTAATCTTCGGATACGTTACTAGGAACAATTCGTGGCATGCATAAGACTTAAACTAGTTCTCTAGGTCGTCGTCCGGCCTTAAACTTCCTTATTAACAGCTTTGTTTTACAGCTGCGATCTGTAAACTCGATCTGCAACTCTTCTATAGTGGCTATGGTAGCTAAGGAGCTAGGGTGATTAGTTATGGACAGCTATGGAGCATTCGCAACTGTGACATATATGGTGTCTACGGAGACTAGTGGCTAAAGGTTTTGCAACGTTCTTAAGCCAAAGAAATCAACAGAAAAAGAGGTTGACATGGTGACATGGTGTTTGATACCTTAAATGAGGTTGGCAATGTATATTAATTCCTAAGTTTATCTCTTACCCTATTGTTAACAACTCCAAACCCAGCTACCTAAATCATATAAAACCTTTTCGCACCGAAATTGGTTGAGTTAAACCTAACTCCACGTTTGAGTAAATTCTCATGGGTAAAATAATTAACTCTAAACTCACGTAATGTGTATTTAGTGTGATGTTACTCGTTAGATCTCAATCATCTCACTGAATGAGGTCCAAGCTTTATTATTGTAAACTATATATGTCATTTAGAAATTCCTAGTAAACAATAGCGTGAGTGAAAAAATGGTGAAACTTAAGGAACCTAGGACACCTGGTGAAGGATTTGATTACCTAGTATTTCTTCACTCTGATTTGTTTTTGCCCTACTTCTATCTATCAAATTACCAATGAGAGAAAGAAAGATCACTAAAATTGGCAATTTAGGTGGTGGTTGAGGAATCCCTAACCTCCTCCCAATTCTACATTACAATAAAATTTGGGAGTGTCCCTCAAAAAAAAAAAAAAAAAAAAAATTGGGAGTGATTACCGTTACTACTAGCTAGGTGGACCAATCTAAACAATCCTAATTATGTTATCAAAGTCGCTTTTCATGGGAGCGTTGCATTTGGGCCCTCTAGTACCAGTAGCTATATAGTCTAGCTGATTTCTCAAATAATTAGCTTTTTACATGTAACATGTTACAGCTGCTCCTACCTAATTTCAAGTCCTCATGGCAAGGAAGACAAATACAGAAACAAGTTCACATATAACATCATCTCACAGCCCATTTCATAGATTACCATACAATGATTCGAAATAGAGTGGTGGTTTGAATAAGTAGCCAGCTTTCTGTCTCGATCTGTTTTCTGCTAGCTATCAATCTTCAAAGATTGTAAAGTTGGAGATGACAGAATCGTTTAAGTCTTTCAGGTATATGAATGAAAGATCATTCAGGAAGAGAGTGGATAGGTAATTGATGATGGTTTATATGTGAGATCGAGTAGTGAACTGGGACCAAATCATAAAGCAATCAAAGCACTACCAGTTTTGAATGGTCCAAAGTACATTGGTCTCTGATGTGGTTTTAATATTTCTTACTCAAGTGAGAAGGTAGGCTTAGGCTATGACTCTATGAGCTTGAACTGTTTTAATCGAATCGGACCGGGTATTTTGTTTGTTACAGCTGGTGCATTGTTCATCTTCTTTTGCTTGCATGTGGACGTGCTTGCTTGTGTTTCTATTGAGCTTTTGAACTACTGGTCAAAGAAACTAAAAGATAAAGGGTCGGAAGCCTTTTTCAGTTTGGTGAGGGGACATGAAAATCGACCCCTGATTAAACTGTTTTTTTTTTTCTTTCTTTCTTTCCTTTCCATCTAAGAATACCAACACTAGGTTAGTGTGAGTAAGAGTAGGTACATTTTAAAGAACTATCGCTTAGAATAATTAGACTCAATTACATAGGTCGAGTGATAAAAAAAGGGAATTATTTAGGTGGTATTTAGGTGAAAGATCGCCTAGCTCGACCTTTCTCTAATGTCTATGCTTTGTATATCTATGCAATCTTCTCAGATTTCGGTTACAGATTGGACGACATTAATAAAGAAAGAGCTTGTAGTAGTTGTCACTATGGCGTAGCTCTATTAAATTATTACATGCAGCAAAGAGTAAGTAACATTCGATCACAACGTCCATATATATGCTTTGAACGGCTAGGATTTGAAATTAGCAAATTACAACTATCTACACTTTTAGCCCATAAATTACCATCAGCAGGCATGTTTTTTTGAATTCCCATGCGCTAGTGTGCAAGGCCCATGCGCAAGGGTATAATACATTGCGGTCAGATTCCTTCCTTTTTTGAAGATTGTTCTATTGACAAATAAATTACGAAACTGCCTTTGTAGTTTGGATAATGTGAATTAACATTGCTGAATGTCAGTAGCATTATATATTTCATCTTTGTTTTTCTTAAAAACAACTCATTTATTTACTTATCCCAAAAACTATTTATACATAATACAATATGAAACTTGAACACTATATCATTTATCTCTGGCTTTGCTGCTTTCACATGCAAGTTGTTTTGAATTTCACCTCTTCTCATGGTGAAGAAGTTTCTCCAGCAGGATTTCCTCATGTGCTTGAGGCTCTCTTTGATTTCCTTTTCAATTTGTAGCACATTGTCTGCGTAAACACTTATATCCCTGACTCCTTGGTTATTTGCAACTTGTTGTATATAGTTTAGAATAAATATGCTCCACAGTCAAACTACAAAATGATAGAGAAATCTAAGTGAAGGTATTCATTTAGTTAAAGCTACTGACATTCAGTAAGGTAAGTAAAAAGAAATCTTACAGATAAATTGCTGCAAGCATAATACATATAGTAGCAAATTAACATTGGGTCCTCTTCTTTTATTGCAGCAGCCTTCCTCTTTGTCATTGCGATTAATCTGTGTATATGATAAATGCAAATATGAGTACTGACCCTCAGTAGTATACTGACCCCAGTAGTATACTAGCCCCAGTAGTATACTGACCCCCAGTAATATACTAGCCCTAGTAGTATACTGACCCTTAGTAGTGTACTGATCCCAGTAGTATACTAGCCTGGCCTTTTCGCGTTTGCTCACTTCAACATTGCTTTCATTAGCTCCATCCTGCAAGTCAACCGGCAACACAGAGCATAAGGGATGACAAAGTGTGCCCAAAAATGCTTTGGCGATTACAACAAGAAACCTCAAACAATTAAACAGTGCAAATGAATTTAACAATACCAAATGTTAAAATGAATTCATTGTAAAACTATTAAAACAAACCCAAAAATACCACCCTGGCCTTTTCTATGGGAAACAGAAATCATTGAGAAAAATAATGCGGGAAGAAAGCTGAGCCTAAAAAAGACAAGCAAAAAACAAGAAACAAAGGCAACAATTACACTAAGAGACTAGACAACTGCATTTCTCAAATTAAAAGCAATAAAAAAGTTAGCAAAAGTCCATAACAAGCTTTTCTTCTCCTCTGCTCAGTTCTAAATTCCGAAAGCGGAACATGCAGAAAAAATCAGTCAAAAAACCCCCAAGTCCTAGCATTTTTCTATCTCCCTCGCTATTACAATAGGCAAACCTAACCAATCCCTAAACTACGACTCCCCAACGCAACAAACTCAACAAACTACAAAAGAAAACAACTCTAGGGCACACAAATGCCAACACCTAAAGCTCAGATCCAACCAAAACAAACCGGATTCTCTCCTAATCGAAAATATACCTCTTCTTCAAAGTCATCGTCGTTCTCGGCCAGCGTGGCCTCGTCATCGGAGCTGCGGGAGTTGTCCTTGGCGGCGTCTTCGTCGTCGGAGTCGGCGGAGCGAGCGACGGCCTCGAGCTCTTCCTCATCCTCTTTGTTGTTGATCGGCTCCTTCTCCTTGGAATTGGATAGGGCTTCGTCGGAAGAGACCTGGGGCTTCGTTTTGGGGCACAGTAGCCTTAATAGTTCCTCTTCGCCTCTAGCTTCGCCGCCTGCTTTGCCGGAGCCCTAGATGTCAATTTAGAGAGGATTTTAATTTTGGGACGGTTTTGATTTTGGAACTGTGAGCCCCGGAAAAATGTATCGAGCTTAGTGGGGATCGTGTGACAAATTGTTTAGCGATCTCGATAAACGTCAAGGCTCTCGTGATAATTTTCAGAAATTTTCATAAAGTGGAGTCCTCAATCTAGGAGTTGATTAATAAAGTACACGACGTGACGAGTTCGTGAGAATTTTTAGAGAATTTTTCAGACACCCGAAGTATTTATAATGAATTTCCGAAGTTTGGAAATTATGGAAATTCATTTAAATAAAAAGAAATTTCCCCGGTGCAATCCTGGCCTTCCATCCACCCACCGCTTGATCATGGCCGTTCACTGTTAAAGGGACCAACCTATATATATCTAGGTGTTGATCATATCAAGGGTGGAGGAATACCCAGAAAGCTCGAGAGACAGAGCTCGGTGCTCTCTGACCTGAGACGCAGCACGACCCGGCCAGTGACCCGACTGGAACTTCCACGTCCGGCCACCCCAAGAAGGTGCGCGGCCACCAACGTCTTCGTCTCTGCGTCGCCTACCTCCCTGCATCCTCATATCGTCCATGCATCGACGGTGAACGGAGAAGCAACGACGGGAAGCCCCGAGCTTTCCCCTGCCACCTTTGCAACTTCCGGCGACCGATTAAGCTGCGTCTGGTATGAAACTTCATCTTCCCATCATGTCTACATGCCTGTGTGTTTAGTTTTAGAATTTGATTAAGTTTTGACTGATTTGAGTTTTGGGTAGCCACGGCTCTGCCGTGTTCTTCTAGTCCGGCAGCTTTCCGGGCTCTTCCCGGCTTTGTTTTGGCTTGATTGCATCTGTAGGAGGAAGCTGACCACAATTGGAGTAGGAAGCTTCGAAGATTACTGGGTTGTGGACGTTGAGGCCTGGATACCAGTTCATCTTCGGCAGGGGAGCTAGGGAACTGGGTTTGGATCATCAGGCTTGTTCTGGGAACTGAGGTTGGCTTGATCAAAGTCGATTTTTGAACTCGAAGGTATAATCTCGAACTTGAATCCTGTTTTGTTATTGTGTTAGTGATTGGCAGCTGTGGAATTGAGTTTGGTTGGTATGGTGAAATGAAAGACTTGCTATCGAATTTGTTACGTTGTCTTATTCATAGTGTTTTGGTTGGAATAGATGAAGTGGTGTGGTTTGGTGATTTGGGATTGTTTCTGGTTTTGCAAGTCTTGTTGGTGTTGCTAAGGCAGGTTATTCAAATGATTGTGAAAAGGTTGAGAAATGGGTAAGTTAGGACCTTGGGTGTCCTTGGTGTTTTGAGTAAACCATATTTGAGATTAGAATTGTGATATTGGGTGCCCATAGTAATTTCATCGAGTTACTATGCGACAAAATGCGAAATGGAAGTAAAAGATCAAGTGTCGGATGAATTAAGATAAATCGTTGACAAAATTGGAATCGGACATAACTTTCGTTGCTTGAATACCACGTGAGGTGATATTAAGTAAAAACAGGAAATTAATATATTGGGTGGCCTTGGTAAACTCTGGGTGCACCTAATGTGTATGGTCGATATTGTGATTTAAGTAAAATGTTCGGTAATTTGGGTTAATTATCGAACCTATTACGGTTGGTCAAAAGTGGTCAAACTGGTCAATATTGGTCAAACTAAGAAACGTTGGTCAAATATGGTCAAAATGGTCAACTCCTGGTTAAACCAGGAAAAGTTGGTTTGGACGACTTATTAATCGTCGAGATTTTGTATAATTGTTCAAAGATATTAACTGTCGTAATGTCGGAATCTAGGACTCCAGTTACCTGAGGAACGGAAGGTTCGCAACTCTCGGAGTACGTGAGAGAAAGCATCAGAATCCAGGTAGGGATTCAGGACTCTCCTCGGTTAGTTGTTTTCTTTTATGTTGTTATGCCAATTATGCATGCTAAGTGGAATGGTTTGGTTATGTTAAAATGCAATGCATACTAACCAAATCGTGAGAAATGTGATGGCTTGAGAGCGAAAGGGGCACTGACTTCCTTGGGTTCGATTCCCTAAACCTCCGGAGGGTTAGCTATGCCGGTCGTCCGAGTATCCATAATAATGGACTCGGTACGCGTGCGTAGCAAGATAGCGGACGCTCTCGCTACGCTTACCTGGTGATGAAGTAAATTGAGGTAAGGTCGTGTAGTGGGTCTATGGGACCGGCCATCGGGTAAGATTCAGTGCGCACGTCTACTTGAGTACCTTGCATTGATTTTCGAGTCAGAAAGCATTTTAATAAAGTTTGCCGTTCCTTTAAATATTTGGGTTAAGCATGTTTTTATACTGGAGCTCCCAAAACTTTATTTGTCGGTTTCAAACGTAGTCGAGTTAGAGTTCCTGTTGAGCAGCGAGGACGAAAGCTCACCCCTACAACAGTATGGATGCAGGTACTGTGCACTGATGACGGGACAATAGCGGACGGAGCTGGGTGTGCAGGACAAGTTCGGTAAACTATCGTCTAGAGTTTGTTCTGAATTCCTTTCCTTGAATTCCGTATTCTGACATTTGTTGATAATTTGCTTTGTGTCTAATTCGATCGAATTCTCATTTCCTGAAGTTCGTACTTTCGTGCGTACATTCATTTCAAGTTCCGGAAGAACGAAATAAATTCGAGTGATTTAAAGATTTTCACCTCAAAAGTACTTGTAGCTTCTGCTGTGTTTTTCAAAAAGTTTTCGAACTAAATGCCTAGCGGTTCTCTAGGATGTAAATCGATCGTTCGGTTTATGTTTTAGAGACTCGCGGCACTGTAACGAGCTTAAGCTGGTGAGGTGCAGCTTGGGGCGTTATTGGAACCGTTTTGATTTTTGGGAGAAATGGCTTATGTGGGTCTCAGTGGCATGTTTCATAATTTTCTTAATATTTGAGTGTTTTTTCTTTACGATGGGCTAAAGGCTCGTTGCAATTGTTGGCCTAATATTTGAGTGTTTTGGAGTCTGCTATTGGTAAATAATAGTGTCATTTTGTAGTTATTGGTGTTTAACTCATTTGAAATTTGGGGGGTCAAGACATAAAATATGTGGGGTATAGAGAATATAATGTTAAATTTAATATAATTTGACCTAAAAAAAAAAAAACTCATTTATCATATTAATCAACTTGAACACATCTTATTGACTTCCTAATAAGTGAAGAAGCTAGACATCAATTACAATAAATTGCAAAATCTTCTAAACCTTTTTTTTCATCAAGAAGAACTTCATTAATAATGAACTGCTTACAACGAGTTTTGGGCAACATCTCAAACACAGAAATGACCACTAGACTTCACACTGGAAACCTAGAATGACTGACTCAAGGAGTCAAAAAACCCCGACTCTAAACTAGCACTACAACAATATGGCAATGA
Organism: Rosa rugosa; assembly: GCF_958449725.1. Taxonomy (NCBI): domain Eukaryota; kingdom Viridiplantae; phylum Streptophyta; class Magnoliopsida; order Rosales; family Rosaceae; genus Rosa; species Rosa rugosa. Next base: position 34,093,919 of record NC_084822.1, read on the forward strand.
CAACAGGCGCCGAAGCAGTGAATCCTTGACATCTCAATTCTCGTCTAGTGAATAAGAACCCTGAAACTAGACGACTCATGCACTTGTGTCAACACTAACTCGCCACCCAGAGTCCACCTGACCAGTTTTTGATCGACCAAGCCTACACTCATTGTGACCTAAACCCGACCAAAAAGATTGCCGGACATTTAGACCTGAGACTAAAGTAAACCCATCACCGTCACCTCCCTATTGTCAACACCGTCAAATCATAACTGCTCGAAATCGCCATCGCCTCCGAACCAAAACCAGATAGGAACAACCCACTAGAAGGCCAATAATGCTCGTCTATGGCACAGCCAGACTTTTCGCTGACCCAAAACCAGATATGAATGCCCCCACTAGAAAGCCGAAGAGAAGATTGTCGCTGCCACATCCTGTAGTGTCATATGACCAACAAACAAAAACAGTAAAAAACCGAACCCTAAATCACTAGTAACAGTGGCCCACCCACAAGGGCCCAACAAACCAACCCTGCCCAACAACTGATCGCCGCCGCCAGTCTCACCCCATCGCTGCCCCTCATCTGCGTTCACCAGAGATCTGGGAGGCACCGATCGAGATCAATCTGCCCACCCCGAAACCCAACAGCCATCCATCTTCCTTGCCGGACCACCAGCTACGCCTCCCTGCCAGAGTTGCCGGACCTCTGCCATCAACACATCATCCCTGACGCGGCCTGGGTGAGCACCGCCTCGACCAATCAGATTCTCCCCTAGATCGGATCCAAAGGACCCAACCCAGAACGGAACAGCCCGACTAGAAACTCCCTGCACCGCCACGACTATATCACCACCACGCTGAACCCACGACACCAAACCACTCCGCCGACCATGGCAGCGAGAAACCAACCAAAACCCAACCTCCGCGACCTTTCTCTTCCTCACCGCACAAACTGCCACGAGCAGGATGTCGAATAAGGAACCCCTACCTCACCATACCCACAAGGGGTAGACAAAGGCCCGTCCGACGACGGCGAAAGGGCTCGCCGCCGGACAGGGAAGACAACCTCAACTTTTTAAAATCTTCTAAACTTAAGCAGCATTTCCATATTTTCTTATTACAAATTTGGGTAATTAGTACACATTAAATACTATTAACTCTGAATTATTCTTGGAAGTTGTGTTGCTCCAAGGGAAAAAATGCTCAAATGCTTCGGAACCTGGGTTTTTATTTATTATTTCAGAATCTTAAATTCAAACCTGATGGGATCTAACAACGCAGTGTAAAACCAGTCATGTTAACATCTGTCCAATAAATAAACTCGACAATTGGATCAAACCTTTAATTCAGTTATCTCCCAATCGGATCAGTCAGACCAGACCTTCTCCACGGCTCCAATCCCTTGCTCTCGACTTCTCCATCGATTTTCAGTAGTTTTATGTCTCAATCCAACTTTCAATTTCACCCCTCGCAGATTACCCATAGTTTGTTAAATTACCCATCTCCTCCAATTTTATCTGGTTGACTGAACCATCTTTTTTCCCAACACTGTTCAGTGACTTCAGTCTGACGGTGAACAGTGTTGGGTGGGTAGAAGAATTTTCTTTCACCCTCGCCAAATTGCAAGAGACTAAGCTTAAGGTCAAAACTGGACCCGGATATAAAAAACCTCGTCACATCATTTTGGTCGGTCATCCATCCATCCATCCATCCACCGGTTGAAGCTTCCTCTTACTAAAAAGTGAATTATAAGAAAAGGTCGGACCCTTTTTTTGGTAAAAAAGCAAAGAAAAATGACCTTGATTGGGAAAGGCTTGTCAACGCCAGGACATGGAAGAATATGGTCAATCACTTTAAGTCTCGGAAAGGGAGGGAGAGAAGTACGGCAAAGAATCTAAAATAAATTATAAAAAAATCACTCTTCTTTTAAACCCTAACCCTAAAAGCCTCCACTTTCCTGACATCCAGATAACACTTTTCTAACTTTGAGAAATGAAATCTAAAATAAAATAAATGAAATCCCATCAATCAGTTCCCAGCATAATCCTCAAAAGTTATCAATCAGTTCCTATATGTTGTGGGGTAGTTGATACTCATAAGACTCCTTCGTTTTTGAAAAACAAAAAGAACCAGAAAAACCCTAGATCAGCACCTCCATTGCGGAGATCCATCAGAACCATTCTCTTTAACAAATGCTAACAGAGAGAACAATGAAACACAGCAGGACTCATTACATAGAGTCTGCTACTTCTCCAAGTTCTCTATCAATCTCTATTTTTCTCTTTGTTATTCTCTACCTGTTTTCGTTGGTCTGTCCCTCTCAAATAGCACATCAATCCCAGAACAAAAGTAATACCGTTGGGATGTCACCAACTGCAATAGTTTTGTTTTTTTTTCCTATTTTGAGAATGATCCAACGACAGCAATTCAAACAAAATTGATATTAGATCTTATAGGCCAACTCTAGCTTTTAATGGTTGAATTTTTGAATTGGAATATATGTTCTCACATTTCATTATTTTTCCAAAAAAATAAATAAATCAGGATATTGCATTTAACTCTATCATCAGTGAATTATTGCACGACAACACACGCAAGGATGATTGGACTAATTAAATAAGAACTTTTCCAAAAGTAAAGACGCCGACTTTTGTAATTTAGTTTAAAAGCAATGGGCATCATCACTTCAACAGTAAAGCAATTATACATGCAAAAGGTTGTTTTGTGCGAATGGATGTGTTTAGATCGTTCTTGACCTCTGGTTACTTAAAACTCAAAACACATAAACCTCATAAAGATGGAGGAGGATACGTACGTCTCCAAATACAGAAAGTCCAACACACAATTCGAATGCAGCATCCGAATTTAAACCGAATATCTATTGTATTCATTATGTATTTGAATTTGGTTCATCTAAATTGAACAAGTCATGAAGTTTGTGAAGTTCATATTCAATGACTTTTTTTTTAATCAATATATATATATATATATATATATATATATATATATATATATATATATATTAATTTTCTCTATTAGTCCTCAACAAAAGAAATATATATATACACACACTTCAACCAAAGAAGAACAAAAGTGGTTACAACATACTTGCACGAACTGTATCCAACAAAAAGAAGAGTGAATGAATCTGATCCTCTCTTACAACTCTCCCTAATATTTATGATTTGCATCCCTATTTTGGTTTTGGAGCCGGATCCATAATGGTCGACAAAGCAATCAAGTGAGAATCTCATGCCAAAATGCAAAAGCCGCAAAAGCCTACCAAACAAGATCCATCTACAAAACATCATCCATCAGCTAAAAAAACACATCATCCATCACAATCAACAGTCTTCAGCTAGTGGCCCCTATGGCCTAGCTCTATTGTATTATTACAGCAAATTAAGGTTACCATTCGATCACCACGTGCCCATATATAAGCGTTGAAGGAAACACAATATACAATAACTTTGTTCTCATTTAATGACAATGATGTGAGAGTGATTAGTGATGGTAATCTTTGGAATCTTCACAGGTTCCGTTAATGGAATTACAGTGGGTATAACTGCATTTCTATATGTGCAGTACAGAGTAAGAAAAACCCATGCAAATCTGGTGAGATTTGTTGACCTTCAACAACATAATTCAAATTTTATGCCATATATTTTTACATATGTCGAACAACATAAAATACATCTCAGAATGAGAAGTTTTTGGCAATTCTCTAATTTCGTTTATTTTTATATGTTTCATTTGTATTTTTCAGCTTCTTATCTTATCTTATCTTATTTCTTTGCTGGGAAGGTCAAGTTAGTTGAGGGAAGAAGGAGAAACAAGGTCTCAGGTGCAATGCAGCTAGAAAACACAAAACCATTCACGTGCCAAAAGCTCTAACAAAGAAGACAAAATCAAAATCAGAGTTTATGTCCTCCTAATGCTACTTTCTTTTTTATGTCCCGGATGGAGACAAATGCAAAACCTACATTATGGCAATCTTGGTTTTTCTTTGGTAATTGAATCCTCCTAATTCTACTTTCTTTTTTATGTCCCGGATGGAGACAAATACAAAACCTACATTATGCCAATCTTGGTTTTTCGAGCCTCCATATCATTGTCATGTCATACCTTTTCAGGCTACTATATATAACATCCGCAGCACTCTGCCCTCTTACCAGCTAATTAAACCCTAAACATTCTATTCTCACCCACTCTACTGGTCTAAGTATACCTTACCCCTTCTAGTGTTTCTAAATTTTCTTTTCCGGTAATCATATCTATGGACTACCCCCACGGCCATGCCTGTGTGAAAACGCTGACGCCATCTGATGTGAATGATAGACTTGCATTGCCTACAGAAATGGCCGACATCATGCCTGTTGGAGAGCCAGGACAGAACATTCCAATCAGAGTCTTGGACGACTCCCGTCGCGTTCATCAGTTCTCTTTGTCTGTTCGAAGAAATGGATATCGGAAACCAGTTTTCCAGGCCAAAGAATGGAGAGTCTTCATCGAATACAGCGGAGCCGAAGTTGGCGACAAAATTTATTTCTGGCATCAGGTAGATGAACTTATGCAAACACAATATCGCATTTTTTTGTTCAAAAACTATCTTCCTCCCCACCCAGATCTTTGATCTATCGATCTTCAAGTTGATCATCTACAGCTAGAAGAAACCATAGCTATTTCTATCATTATGGAGTAGTACTACTATGTCGATCAGCCTGGGCAATAAATTAACGCCAGCAGACTTCTGCTTATTGTTGGGAATAGTCGGCTTGGTTAGTTCGTTTTCTTCCTCCTACCAGTGTGGGGTTCACAGTTTAGTTTTTTGTGAGGTTAATTTCTTGCTTTTGCAGTACTGTTGTGTCTTTGTCCTTTGTTTTGTGAGATCGAGTGTGGAGTGTATTTCCATACAGACTGAGGATAATTTTCTACATGTCCATTGTAAGTTATGCAGCTGTAAAATTCGTATTGTACTACTGTGCTTTTCTTCAATAAATAAACGGGTATTGCTGAAAATACTAAGAATACGGTAAAATATTGTCAAGAAGGGAAAGAACGAAGCAAAAAGACCGGAGATATCGCATAGTTTGTGCCACTAATAATTGTTTCTTAATTTGTACTGTGATCCAGATGAGATGAGAAGAAATAGAGAAAGATAGCACCGTAGATTGAGCTATAGAGTAGTTTTAAATAAATACCCAATTACCCAATTAGTATGGAGTAGTTTTAAATACATACCCTTTTATGCTTAACACATCCCTAATTCTTAGTTTTCATTTTTCCCATGAATTTCCCATTTTTCCCCGCATTTAGCATACATCTCTACAAGCGACCACTACTCCTCAATTTCTCATAACTTCATCACCACCACTTAGTATCTCAAACATATGTATAATAAATCAATTATTCACAATGCAAACTTTCAACAATCATCATTATACAAAAAGACAAAAGAAATAGACCAAACTGACCATCATTGTTTAAGAAATATACATTGAAATTTTTGAAGAAAAAAAAAATCTTCTAATGTTTTGAATAACATCAACTCATTCTGAAGATGGTGAGTACAATGACAGTTTCAGGATATATAAGTCAACTATGACGTGCCAAAATAATTGCGAAGGTTAAGGAAAAACCTAGGTTACCTTTGTTCAGTATCTTTGCTCAATCTCTTTGAAAAACCACCACTACCTTGATCATCCTCTATCTGTTTTTATTTTATTTTATTTTTTTTATCAGATAAACAACTCAAATGCTACAACTAGTGTTTCGTGAGTCGAACTCACAACCTCCCACTTATGAAGAGGAGACTATGCCACTAGACCAAATGATACTGGACATCCTCTATCTGTGACCAGATCCTGTCATCCTTCATTTGTTGTCGATATATTTCGCTGTTCTTCTAGTCGGAAAAACCCGAACAGTTGTTCCTCCTCTCTCTCTTACAGCGTTTCCCTTTCTAGCATCTTTGTCAATTCAGACGACCATTTTTTTATCTAAAAGGTTACTGTGGGAATTAATTAAATTTTTTTTTTAAATTGCTGAAAAGGGTGGTGTATTAATAAGCATGAGAGGTGTATATATAATTTCTCAACAGCTTATATTCTTCACTTATAATAATATATTCCTCAAAAGAGAAAAGATCAAATAAATTTGGTGAAAATGTGATAGAGAAACATTTCATAAATACTTTTTTAATTTTTCCGATGGCCTTCAAACAATTTAGAACTCAAGCACAGCTAAAATTGAATGTTAGCTCAGCCCATGAGTGCAAACTTTAGCTTTCTATTCGTGAATTTCTCGCTTTTGTAGTACTATTGTGGCTTTGCGTAGCAATTTGAGCATATGTAGTGTTCTCCACAACTACAGCCTTCGCATAGCTTCTTCCTGTTGACTAGTTATGCAGCTGTAAAAATTTGGCCAGTGAGCCATGCTCTATTGGTTAGCTAACTACTAGTGTGGAGGTAATGGGAATCTCACTGGCATTATAATAGGTAAGGTAAGATGTGGGAGGGTTGGGGTGGGATAGAGAAATGCAATATGTTCACTTACTGTCCACAACAGCCTTATGTTCAATTCCATCAACTAGGAAGCGATTTAGTGCACAATAACGTTATGCACTTCCTTTGAGTCCTATAGCTTGCTAGCTACAAAAATAGAAGCATTCCGTTTTCTCTAATAACTACTCCATGGCATTGATCCTGTTCAAGATTTTTTTTTTTTTTTTTAAAGGGTGGGTGGGAGGGTACATAGGATGGCCAGAGGCCGAACAAGAAAGCTACAACTTCATGAAAGATATTACAAGATCAGGAACTTACAAAGGCATCTTCAACAAGAAATTCCAAATAAAGTTCTACAATACATCAACATATCGATCCACCTAGTAGACTTAATTCAATACAGAGGTAGACTAAATACATAAATAGAATATTCTCAAACTAGTCTATCAATGGATGAAGTCAGTCTACCTCTGACACAAAGTAGTCTACTCTATGTATTGGTACATTGATATATTGTAGACGAAACTTTTTATAGAAAATGATTTGTGGCCTCAATGAGGCCTAAGATTTGTGGCCTCAATCTTAGGTGTCATGCCATGTCACCTATACACATCACCAATTTGTCAAATCATGACATGTAATTCTTGAGAAAAAGACCATCTTATCATTCCAAAATCTAATAAATCTAAGTTATTTTGGCTTTCTACTAAACAAAAATTATTTTGGATTTATTTCTTTTCATTTCTTCTTTTCATTACACTCATGCTTAGATTTAAACAACAATTTTTTTTCTTCAATCAAGAATAGAAAAAAATTCATGTAATTCAGTCAATAGATTTGCACATACACTCGATCAATAGATTTGCATAACACATGTATATGAATTCAACATTTGTTGGGTTCCTGTAAATTTTGAAAATATAATGTGAAAAATACATATTCATAGGATTATATATATTCTTTTTGTTGGTAGGCATATACCTCCCAGGCACAAGTACCGAAAGCAAAAGACTCGTCTAGCCACTATAAAGTAAGGAAAGAGCTCCCAGCTGAGGATCCCGATACCCCACGGGGCGATATCGGGAACCCCAAACTTCCCACACTGAAGGAAATAAAACCAATGTCCCACAAGTCTGCTACATTAAGGTCATCTCCAACAACCCAAAGAGGTAACTGTTTACTATCGCTTTCCATTATCATTATCTTATAACAATACTGACTTAGGCATTGGACCGTTGAAGGCCGGCACACCCGGTCTTCCCTCTAACCTTTGTTTGTCTTACAGATAAGCGAGACCGATAGCGATAGTAGCAGACCAAGACATCCCGTGATTTAGCTGGATCAGACCCTTCCCGAGATAGCTGAAACATTTGGCGCTAGAAGAAGTCCACTTGCTCCTTGCTGGCAGAACACACTACAGGAATACTGATCATTCACGACGCGTGATTTACGGCGTGCATTTAATGCGTGCAGTGAAAGAGTATCATTTACGACGTCCATTAAATGCACGCCGTAAAACTTGCATTTTTACAACAAAATTTAAGGCGTGCAAGGAAAGACGTCGTGTTTGTGTACTAAAATCCCCAGTATATTTGTTAAAATTAAATCTCTCTCGTATCAAAACTTAAACTCCTCCGATTTCCCTTCTCTCTCTCTCTCTCTCTCTCATTTCTCCTCCCAGCACAGCCGTGATGATGTTGACCGAGACGGTGGATGCTCCGCTGCGATCGATGACAATGACCGAGACGGACGACGCCGTACGTTGTTGCACTGCCATCACCGATTACCGCAAGAGGTTACTCCAGCACAAGGAGCTCCATTCCCGAGTCTGTGCAGGTCAGAGTCGCACTCCAAACCCTCGTCCTCTTCTTATATCGAACTAGAAATGTTTCGAATTATTTAACTTTTCGCTTTTCTAGGGTTTGGATTTCGATTTTCAATTGAGCCGATTGTGTTCTAGCTGTTAATATTTGTTGATTTAGTTTCTGTGTATTGTGTTATCGATAATTGAGAAATTTAGATGGTATGAGGAATTTGTTTGGGTCTGAATTGCTTGTTTCGGGTTTGCAGTGCGAGATAACTTGCGAGGAGTAAAGAAGGAGTTTGGGAAAACTAAAGATGATTTGAAGTCGCCTCAAAGTGTCGGTCAGATTATAGGGGATGTTCTGAGACCTCTCGATAATGAACGCTGTAAGTAAAGGTTTTATTTTAGGGAGCATGACTTCTGTTAGATAGATAGATCGAAATAATGCTCTGAGTTTCTAAATTCTAAAGTTTAAATGTTGTTTGATGTTATGTAACTATATATGAGTTTGGTTTTTGTTGAATTCTGTGGAGAAAGGAATTGAGTTTTTCTATGATTGAGTTATTTCTGTTGACAGGATTTTGTCAATTTGTAGGTTTTGTTAGACGACTTTGTCAAATGTCACATTTATTCACATATCTCATCATTACTGAGAAGTATAGAGTCATCTGCTGCAAGCTTAAGACATACAAAAGTAAGAATCATACTTGGTTGCTTACGTGAATTTGCTCAAATGGGAATAGTTGGTCCCTTCTTTACAGTTTTCAAGTCTTCGTCCTACTTTTGTAAAGCCTCAAATGGACTAATTGAGTTTCTGGATTGATTGCAGGTAGTCGCTATTACACCCTTTAACATATGTACAGATGTAGTCAAATAACTTCTTCCAATGGGTGACATCTTCTCTGAAGTAGTTCTCTTACTCCAGGTTAGCACTATTCTGTTGATCTATGATTGTAATTCTTTACATAAAGGTATACGTTGTAAAAGGCATACGCGCAGCCTTCTATTCATATTAATTCATTTTACTGTTTTGGTCATGTTATTACCATTGGGTGTCTAGCTAACGTTTAACAATGCCTCAGCTCTCAAATTATAGATCTGATATGAGTCTTGAACTCATGATATGATTCCTTTTGCTACAATGATATATTATTTTAGTTAGGAGACAGCTTTCCGCTGTCTCCTAACTAAAATAATGAATAAAAGTAATGCACGCTGTCTCCTAACTAAAATAATGAATAAAAGTAATGCACATACCTAGGGTGGAGTTGTTGTTAATTTTGATTCCTAATAGTGTGTTTGATGAGTTTGCTCACTTTTCAACTGCAGATGATGGCCAGTATGCACTCATTCTTGTTTTCCTCCTTGGTTAGACAATTTTGAATAGCTTGGTAAGTTTGGTTCCTTCTTTGTTTTAATGACATTTTCTCTCCTAATGTCCTAATTATTGACTTACATGAGTTTAATTTAATTTTGTAAAAACATGTGGTAAAAATTCATTTGAACAAATTAGTTAACGCTGCAATTGCCCAGTTGTAAAGACTTTTTGGTTCGTAATTTGCTTGAATGCTAAGAAAAGTAATTGAGAAGTTAAATCTATGTGTTCTGTATTGGTGATGGAGCTTAGTTTTCACTTTGTTAAATCTATGTGTTCTGTATTGGTGATGAAGCTTAATTGTGTGTTCCTTATGTTTCAATAGTGGAATCTCTATTGCTTTTGTTTTTCTTGGGTTTTCAGAGCTAGAAATAGGCTGGTTTAGTTTTTGGTCAGTCTATTAGTTTCGGAGCTGCCATAGGGTTCATATTTGTAACTCATGCTAGGCCTATTCACTGAAATTTAGGTTGGCCAAGGAGGGTTGTATGTAAGCTAAATCTGGCAATTCTTTCATGGCATCTCTCCTGCTGCTTGGCTCATCTTAAATTTGACTTACTGCTATTCTCACAATATGGGGTACATGTTTTAGTTACGCATATGATGCATATCTCTTGCACGTGTCCTACTTACTTAGACTACATAATAGGTGATCAAAGTAAATGGAAAAATGACTTCTTTCATGAATGGTTAATCATTCTTTTGAGTTAAAATGGCATATCTATTCTCTTACTCTATACATGGACTCCATTTATTTGAGTTATTGCTTTGAACTGCTTTTATCAAAGGAGACACATAGGGACTAGTTACTACTTAAAAACTTATCCTAATTGTATTGTGCTAAAATTTGGCTATTTGTCTAATACTGCATCTTTTATTGATGGCAGAGAAAATTGGAGTTTCAGCTAAGACTTCAAGAGTTTATAGAGTTGGTATGAGCTAAAAATAACTTGCGAGCTATCACATATGCCTAGAAATACCTTGCCCCATGGGGTACTACCTATATGAAAGAATTGCAGCGGGTCTTTGTAACAGTAGCTTATAAGAGTACTACTGAATGTGGTACATACAAGGTGATTCATGTTTCTAGTTCAGGAAGCTTCTTTTCTTTTTAGACTACTTTAATGCATTTTTCTTCTTCTTTTCTGATATGGTGGAAAGCATTGTTAGGTTTACTAGCAGCTCTTATGGGAGGTGAAGGATTAGATAAAGGTCCTTAGTCCTTTATTAGTCAAAGGATAAAATGATGTAATGAGGTTTAGTATATCATTATTACACTTTTTGTAATATGATTATTGTGGTTGATTGAGATAATTTTGATGAAGAGTTTCTTTTACATTGGGTATGTTGTACTTCTATTTTGTTTCAATAAGTGCCCGAACATGATATGGCTAATAGCTACAATGTTGGGGTGATCCTGGAACAACTGAAAATAAATTGATTTTTTTTTTTAAATTTTGCAAAAGACATTTACGGCGTGCAATGCGCGTCGTAAATGAAAATTTAAGGCGTGCTTCTAAGCACATTTACGGCGTGCATTGAAAATTTACAGCGTGCTTATGAGCACATTTACGGCGTGCAAAAGACATTTACGGCGTGCTTTTGAGTACATTTACGGCATGCAAATTGCACGCCGTAAAAGTGAAAATTTGAATTCAATTTTAAGACGCTGTCTATAAGAGCGTCTTTTCGCGTGCCGTAAAATGTCATTTACTGCGTTTTTTGCGCGCCGTAAATGACCAATTTTCCTGTAGTGACAACACATTACTAATGGCTACCAGCACTTCCGATACCAATAATGACGATCAGCCCCAAGAAGTCGCAACCCGCGAGGTCCAGCTCACACTCGAATTCATGAGCCTGAATATCGAGGCGCGCTCAGTCATGACGACGGATGCAACCACCGCACTCGAGATAGCAATGTGTGACCTCATGGAGACGTACACAAGCTGAAACCGAGCGTGCGGCGGCCGCGGCAGCCCGCCAAGAGATTGAGAACATGACAAACTAGAATTGCATCCTCCGAGAGGCACTCAATCAGCGAGTCGCGAACAATGAGACGTTAGACAGGGCCGTCAACACGAGACCCCGATACCGACCATTGGTGGCGTCCCGATAACTGGGTTTTGTGGTTGCTAAGAAAATTGGTTGTTTCAGACATGTGGGTTATCAGTGAACATCCTGTGGTGTTTTATTAACTGTTGGACTTTCCACAAACCCGTGTACGAATTGAAATTGTATTAAGTGTGGGCAGATGTATTATCATCATGTTGTTGGTGAACAAAGTGGATCTTCACTGTACGAGTTATATGAAAAGGTTATGAATGATACTATTCCAATTGAATATATAGTTTGTGATATTGATACCATGAGTTATCTGGACTAGTATTTGACCTAAATTTCTTGACGCCGGAGTTGTGTACTTGTGAGTATGTACTACTACATAGTTAGGTAAGACAAGGGTATCCAACTTGGAACATTGATAAATTTGGGGATTTAAGTATATGTTTTTAGTTGCTTGTGTAATTGGGATTGTCGAAATTATCGGCTACTCTAGTCGTTGACTTAAGATTGCAAAGGGAAAACTTAACCCAAAGAAGATTTGATTTTCGTTATGCAGTATTCAAGGTGTAGTTCGTTCAGGTTGCTTCAAACATAATGTTTTGATGTTGTTCTCCCTCAGTTGTTAAGGACTGTCAGTAATGAGTAAAAGTAAATCTATCTCCTAAGACACTGAATTTAATAAGAACGCTGTGGGAATTATTCAAATCACAATGATTGGCTAGATTTCAGCTAGATGATTGTTTCTTATAAGGGTTAATCTCCCTGTTCTAATTGGTCAACTTTTGGATCAGTTTTGAAGCTAATTTCTACATGATTTGAGCAGACTTGCACATCTTTTCTGTGCCTTACCATCGCCACTGCTGTATGATTGATGTGTTATTCATCTTCGTGAATGTTTACTACGGATTGGTGTGTGCACCCATCTCTACTTCAACAGTATGAAATTTCGAGGACGAAATTTTTATAAGGAGGGGAGATTGTAACGTCCCGAACCTAAATTTATCAGTTTACGAGTCTTTCGATCGGTAAACGACATTTACATTTACTTTTTGGCTCCGTTTCGACATTTTAGGGGGCCCTAAAAGTTGACTTTTTGTTCGGGTTAAAATTTGAGAAAATATTCTTCATGAAAGTCGTAGAGGACGTTAAACCTAGTTCGTGGACACGCAGCACGTTAAAATCGGAGCTGTAACGAAAAAGTTATATAAGTTGGAATGCAATGGCAATTTTGTAAATTGGGGGATTTTTTTTTTTGGTATATGGGGGTTTCCCGAAGGGGAAACCCATTATTTTCGGGGGCTTCCATTTCTGGAAGCTGAGGAGAGAGAGAGAGGGAACTCAAGAGAGAGAGGGAGATAGCCGGCAGTGGGCTTCCCGGCCTCACCACCGGCGTTTCCGGCCACCCTCGGCCGTGCAACCGGGCTCCCATGGACGTCTCATCTTCCTCTTCCTCCCTGTGGCAACGATGCATGATGATAATGGTAGAATACGGCGCAACAAGCTTGATTTTCGGCGAGCTCGTTTTTGGTATTCCGGCCAATTCGCGATTTTCCGACCATGTTAGACGACTCCACCGTCTGGGATTTTTAGCCCCTTCCTCCACGGTCCTAATCCACCAAGTTTCATGTTCCAATTCAGCTGGAGGAAGGTGAATCGAAGATTTGAAATTCTGGGTTACTATTCACAATTCGGGTTCAAACTTCTCCTTAATTGTTGAGGTACTTCTAGTCGTTTTCTGGAATTGTTGTAGTTGTGAAAGATGCTTAGAATGTTGAGATGATGCTATGGATGAAATTTGGTGGCCATCGGAGGTGGTGGCCGGCGGCGTGTGGTGCCCACGTGCTGCCACTGTAGATGGCGCGTAGAGCAGGTTTTTAATTCTTGTTTTTAGCCAATTAAATCCTATAAATATTGTAGAGCTTGTTTATGTGATTTTGGTGGACATTGGAGAAGTTTTGTATCGATTGTGAATTTTTTCGAATTTTAGAATTTCGGTTAACGATTTACGAGAATCCGACAGCCGGATTTCTCTTAGTTCTGCCCTAGAACCTTTAAATTAATGAATTGGTGTTAATGGTGAAGTTTGGGTTAAATTGGAGAAGAAATGAAAATGTTGATTTATGAGAATAGGACATTGGAATCGTATTTAAACTCCGGATTGTTATTCACGAATTATATTGATTGTTCAGGACGACGGATATGCGAGTTGAGGACGGGAAAGTTGGACGGCCGTTGTAGCCGCAAACCGTGAGTGGACATTTATTTTAAATTAATTGTGCATGCAGTATATTATTATTTTCTAATTGAGGTTTAATTTATTATTTGAATTATTGAGTTTTATGATCTTATAAACTTTGGTTTATTGAGATTTATTTATGAATTACGAGGGCCAGTATTGAAATTCCTTCCCGAGGGCTTTTAGTAGATTTTCAAGATAGTTAGTTATGAGTTATTGAGTTGGGAAATGATTTCGGGAAGTGATTGATTAAGAAAATATTATGAGAATTATATTGATTTCGAATATCGATTTATATGATGATATGCGAATACGAATGATTTATCAAATATTAGAGCACGATGGAATTATCGAGATTTCTTGAGTTTTGAGTTCTGCACTTATCAGCTTTGAAGTTATATTGAGAATTCTTTCCGAAAGCATTTATTGATTTATCGAGTATGGGATTTATGCTTTCGAGGATTTATTGAGATATTGAGGTTTGAGTTATCGAGATATTCCTGAGTTATGCTTTCGATGAATTATTGAGGATTTAGTGAATTAATATCGAGTTTCTTTCCGAAAGCAATTATTTGAAAGAGGTTTATTCCAGTTTATTGATGACAGAACCCGACCCAAGTTTCACCCCGAAACCCGGTCTCGAGCCTGCGGGGCCCACGTTAGGTGAAATCCTACCAAAAAAAAATCGGCAGAACCTCCCCTAAAATGGACTACCCAAGAGTTTACAAAACCTGGACATGCTTTAAACTAACTCACACTCAAAGATACATTCTAACATTTAAATTCCAAGCGTATATATTACATTCCAGAAGTACGAATTCCACGTTAACCTCCATAAGATAACATATTCTCAAGCATCAACATTCTCCAAAATTTGAAAGGGTTATCAGAGCAATTCTACATAACTAAGCCGATATCATACAAGGTAGGTTAAGTAATAACCTACGAACAAAACGGAAGCACTGATTTCCAAGCCTCTAGTTCCTGGACGCGATCTCGGCCAATCTGAAATCTGGGCATTAGAAAACGAAGGGCCCAAGGGAAAACATTTAAAAACCGTTAGAGTGAGTGGACGAAAAATAAGTAATTTCGAATTAATAAGTAAAACGAATGTTTTCCCAAGTTATTCTCTAAAATCTCGCATGCAGTAACAATCTTGAAAAAAAAGACTTTTAATCATCATCTTTACTGCAATCTTAATCGCGTAGAAATAAAACATCTTGAAAGGATCTCATCCTCAATCCTTATAAAAAAAAAACATCCTTTTCAAGAGGCTTGCTTGCTGACTAGAAAGGACTGCTGTCTAGTCATCTCATGCCATCTGGGAGGGACTACCACCCAGATGACGCATCGGAAGGGACTGCCAACCGGAATAGGAGGCGGTGGTAGAAGGGACTGCCAACTAACCACAGGTAGTAGACGGGACTGCCGACTAACTACCTCATGTCATCTGGAAGGGACTGCCACCCAGATGACGCATCGGAAGGGACTGCCAACCGGAATAGGAGGCGATGGATAGAAGGGACTGCCAACTAACCATCTCATGCCATCTGGGAGGGACTGCCACCCAGATGACGCATCGGAAGGGACTGCCAACCGGAATATAGTCTGGAAGGGACTGCCAACCAGATTATTACCTAGAAGGGACTGCCAGCTAGGTAATATGCGCATGCGCCGTAAATAGCCTCCCCAATAAACTGAATAGCCTCCTCAATAAACTGGAAACAACCTCTTTCAGTTACTTGCTTTCGGAAAGAAACTCGCTGTTACTTCAATAAAACATTAAAAAAAATTCACCGAAAGCATAACTCAGGATTATCTCGTTAAATCAAACCTCAATATCTCAATAAATCCTCGAAAGCATAAAATCAAATACTTTGTAAATCAATAAATGCTTTCGGAAAGAAAACTCAATCTAACTTCAAGGCTGATAAGTGCGGAGCTCAAAGCTCAATAAATCTCGATAATTCAATAATGCTCAAATATTTGCTAAATCCTTCGTACTCGTATATCACCATAAAAACTGACATTCGAAATCAATAATTCTCAAATATTTTCTGAATCAGTCACTTCCCGAAAATCATGTCCCAACTCAATAACTCACAAATAATTAGCTTGAAAATCTATTGAAAGCCCTCGGGAAGGAAATCCACTAAAAATCCCATAACTCATAGAGCATAATAAATCTCAAGAAATCAAGCTCATAAAATCATAATACTCAATAATTCAAATAATAAATTAAACCTCAATCGGAAATTAATAATATACTGCATGCACATTTAATTTAAAATAAATGTCCACTCACTGGTGAATCTCGTAGCTAATCCAGCTGCCTGCTCGGCTCCTTTTCACTCGAGGGTTCAGTACGTCCTGAAATAGTTGGCAGGATATAATTAACCTCAAATCTTCAAGGAATTATACTCCTTCCTTTGAAATTTTACGATTGTTACTCAAAAAGAATTCTTCCAAAAATCCCTCACTTCAATTTGGGATTTAACTTCTTGCATACCGAAATTCTATTATAAAACAACACCTTAATTTAATCTTCAAAATGATTTTTCACTAACTTAGTCCATAAATTTAAATTCCTTAACCACCAAAAATAAGATAATTCTCTTTCCCAAATTCCAAATTCTATCTCTTATTTCCCTTTTTCAATTCAAAATCAATTCTCAACACAATTTCTCAACACAACATCACTTCTCTTAACTTCTCAACATACAATTTTTCCAACAAAAAAAATCAATTCTCTTAATTTCTCAACACCAAATATCCATAACACTAATCAAGGGAATTTAACAACCAACATCAATTTTCCATGAACTTAACAACCAAAAACTCTTAAAACTCATAATAAGCCACCAAAATTTACCCACACATTCTCCACAACACACCCAACACTTCATATACCTGCAACAACAACCAAAAGCAAGTGGAAGTGGCCGGAATTTCAACCCAAAGACATGAAATCCGGCCAGTTACTGTTCATCGTCACCCTCACCTTCAATTCTTCTTCCTTGGGTCAAAATGAGCTGCAAGAGTTCATGGAAATCATCAACAACACCCTAGGAACCTTAAACCCCGAAGAAAATCAACCAAATCCAAGTAGGAGTATCCAGAAAAATCAAACAAGAACCCAAGAATTCGACAGTTACTGTTCACGTACTGTTCACGTACTGTTCACAGCTTCAAATCTTCCTCCACCAATCAAAACAAGCTGCAAGAGGTTAGGGATGAAGGTTAGCATCGTCCCAGCCACCAAAAACCCAAAGAAATCCGGCCGGAACTGCCGGAAAACCGAAGATCAAGGCAAAAACCCAATTTTTCCATTTCCGAAAATTCCTCTTCAAAACTCAAGAATCCATGGTACCAAAGAGGAAAAACTTACATGACTAGGAGAGAAGGAGGAGAGGATCACGCCATGCCAAACGATTCGTCCTGTGGTGGCCGGACGGCGATGAATTTTGTGGGAGAAGGCCGGCGGCGAAAGAAAAAGAAAGGGGGAGGGAGAGCTCGGGCTTGTCCCGATTTTTCCTTGATCTGTCACTTTTCTCTCTCTTCCCAAAATGGAAATCACTTAAATAAAACCCAAACTAAATATAGTAACTCTTATTTTTAAGTCATAACTTTCCCGTCAAAATTCGGATTTAAACAAACTACGTGTCCACGAACTCGATTTTTCGTATACTATGGCATTCTCAAGGAAATTCCCAACTTAACAGACAAAATAGAAAGTCAACTCCTCGGTCAAAACCGGTAAATGTAACTAGTAAAAATTTTAAGGTACGGGGCATTACAATTGAGGAGGTAAATAAGTCAGAGCATGCATGCATTACCTGGTCGGCAGTCCCCTCCAGGTAAGTCTGGTCGGCAGTCCCCTCCAGACAATATTCTGGTCGGCAGTCCCCTCCAGAATATTCCGGTCGGCAGTCCCCTCCAATGCGTCATCTGGTCGGCAGTCCCCTCCAGACAGCATGAGGTAGTTAGTCGGCAGTCCCCTTTAACTACCTATGGTTAGTCGGCAGTCCCCTCTAACCATTACCTCCTCGTCCGGTCGGCAGTCCCCTCCGATGCGTCACTGGTCCGCAGTCCCCTCCAGGTGGCATGAGATGACTAATCGGCAGTCCCCCTTAGTCATCGTCCATGTTGAAATATGATTTGAGATATGAGTAATTTAACGAGAGGTTTGAAATATCATTATGGATTTGAGGGATTTGAGATTTTAAAGAGATTTCGAGATGATTAAGATTACATAATTGAGATTTCAATAAAGATGATGTTTAAGAGTGTTTTTAAGATTTTTACTGCATGTGAGGTTTTAGAGAATAACTTGGGAAAGCATTAAGTTTCACTTGTTCATTCGAAATTACTTATTTTTCGTCCACTCACTCTAACGGTTTTCAAATGTTTTTCCCCTGGGCCTTTCGGTTTCAAATGCCCAGTTTGCAGGCCAGTTTAGCTTGAGGTCGAGCGTACTTGGGGTTGAGGCATAGCTGTCATAGCTTCCGCATTATAGAAGTACCGGTTTTTTTATCTTGTATTCTATCTTCTTGTACGCCTGTACATTAGATTGCTCTGATAACCTATGTGATTAATATTCTTAAGTTCAGAATTGTTTTGTGAATTGGGAGATGTTGTGATTTAGGGAGCAGGGTGGTTCCAGAAGATTAAGGGCGGATTATTTTAGAAGTGTAAATGTTTTTCTACAGGTTTTGGGTAGTCCATTTTTAGAGGAAGTTCTGGCAAATTTTTGATAGAATTTCTTCTAAGGTGGGCCCCGCAGGGCCACTTTGGATTTCAAGGTGAAATCCGGGGCGGGTCCTGTCTGTTGGTATCAGAGCCATGGGTTGTAAGATTCTGTACACTTGTTTCGATCTAGTTACCTTATATGCTTGATGTTGCTCAGTACCTCCCGAGTGATGGCCCGACTGCAGCGGTTCCCCATCGTTTACTCTTCGGTGCTGAAGTATTCATCAAGTGTGTAAGGTACAAGGTTAGTGATTTTCCTTCAGGTGCTATGCCTCTTATACACCGACCTCATAGGGATTTCTCTGCGTATCTGATTGTTTACGTGTCTTGCACCTTTTCCTGGTGATGGTAACGTTAGATTACTTTACAGGTTTGAGTTATGCTACGAAATGTGATCCGAGGGAATGTGGTGGTTATCTCTCCCTCGATGTCAACAAGTTTGTTGGGGCAAGGTTTAAGGTGCAAGACTGGAGTTTGATTTTGTGTTTGATTGTTAGAGTTGAGTGGGCATAGCTTTGGGCTGTCTCTGACTGCTATAATTGCTTTGGAATAAGAATTGTTGATGGAAATGGAATTAGTAATATTAGTGGTTCTGACGTTGAACCAAGTTCCAGGAGTTGCGTTACATGATGTGATATGTCATGTAAGTGACATTTGGAATATCATTGACAGTTGTTGGAGATTACTTGGAAATCATGACTGGTTATCTTGGGCCTTTGACCTGACCATGATATTTGGATCTAGTTTTGTTTGGACTGGAATAAATTGATTCTAGATGCATTGACTTTTAATTGATCATTTTGAAGTTTTGGATTGTATTGAGTAAGGAGATGGACAGAATCTAAGTTTTTGAAATAGTTTTATGTTTGAAACTTGAGTATTTAGTTGGACGCTTAGAGCTTTACAATCGAGTTACGATCTTTGACAGTATTTAATTGAGAGATTAGAAACAACTTTTGTATATGAGATTGTACCGATGCGTGTACTTAATTGGTTATCCGTTTTTGGCTGAAATGGTTGTACCTAAAATTGGAGAATAGCGGTAATGATAATGTTGGGTATTCATAATGGTGCAAGTGGAATTACTTGTGATACGGAGTATGATTCGAGTTATAAATTGTGGAGCCTTGAAGATTAATTGTGATAGATTCTTGGTGAAGTTTTTGCTAGACAGTTGGATTGTGATATTGTAAGAGTGGTTAGTGGAATAACTTTGAGGAAATAAGTTTCTCAGTTGGCTCCGGAAATATTTCTAATTGAGGTTTGACCAGAATTCTTGTTATATGTGGGTCAAACGTAATGCGGTTTGTCTTTGCAGTGATGTATTTCAACGGTGATTAAATGGAGGAATTGGATCCCCATGTGGTTCGATTAATTTCAGATCCAGGTACCGTTTCGTGTGATACGAGATGTTGGACGGGTGTCTGTTTTGCATCAAGGTTGTTGTTCGAGGAAAGACTCTGTGAACGGTGTTTTATCATTTAGGAAAATTGGTTGTTGCTTGAGTTGAATATGTATATTAACAAATTGCTTTGGAGGAATTAAGTGAGTTTTACTACCTTGGTACTGTTATTGGTGGTAATGGGTTAAACAGTTTGAAATTTAGTTTTCACTTTGATCGATCTTTCTACCGTATGGTGGCCCTTGATTGGAGAAGTATAGAAAGTTCTTGGTACGATTGATATTCGGTCACCATCACGGGTTTATAGGTACGATGACTTGGCAAGATGTTGGAGTTGAGTTTGGAAATTGTTTGTTTGGACTTGGGTTTTATCAAAGGTTTCAACCGACACTTGAAGTATTAACTGTTGAGCTACTATGGTTGAGTTGTGTTGTTGGATTAATGCTTAGCGAGATGAGGTTTAGGAAATTTTGGTGCAATCTTAGTTAGCGCAGATTAGTTTTTGGAATTGTTGTTGTAGCTGGAATATTATTGAATAAGTGTTGTTAGAGGGCGGATCTTCAGCTACTTTATCCTCAGTTTAGCGATGACAGTGTCGCTTGGGGATATCGGCTTTGAGCCATGCAAGGAGAGTTGGCTATACTCAAATACTTGCAAGTTTGACGTTGATTATTGGAATATTATGGTTTGGAAACGCGGAGAAGAAAGAATGGACTACTTTGCTAGCAGTCTGGTACAGAAATTTTGAACATGAACAGGTGTGCGAAATGTGTCGCCTTATGGCCAGCAGGGTATATATCAAAGAAGTTTCTCTAGTTGACTTAGATGTCATCTCAAGGCTTTGATCAATGTTTTAGTTAGGTATCAAAGTAGCGCAAAGGAAGTGTAGTGGCCCCATAACCTACATGATTAAGAACTTATAGGTTGGTTCGAAGCTACTCTTTGATATGCTTGACAACTATGGGACCTCTACGTGCACGACATTCGATCAGAAATTTAAGCACAAACAGACAAAAAGCAAGTGCGGTTTTGTGGTTGCTAAGAAAATTGGTTGTTTCAGACATGTGGGTTATCAGTGAACATCCTGTGGTGTTTTATTAACTGTTGGACTTTCCACAAACCCGTGTACGAATTGAAATTGTATTAAGTGTGGGCAGATGTATTATCATCATGTTGTTGGTGAACAAAGTGGATCTTCACTGTACGAGTTATATGAAAAGGTTATGAATGATACTATTCCAATTGAATATATAGTTTGTGATATTGATACCATGAGTTATCTGGACTAGTATTTGACCTAAATTTCTTGACGCCGGAGTTGTGTACTTGTGAGTATGTACTACTACATAGTTAGGTAAGACAAGGGTATCCAACTTGGAACATTGATAAATTTGGGGATTTAAGTATATGTTTTTAGTTGCTTGTGTAATTGGGATTGTCGAAATTATCGGCTACTCTAGTCGTTGACTTAAGATTGCAAAGGGAAAACTTAACCCAAAGAAGATTTGATTTTCGTTATGCAGTATTCAAGGTGTAGTTCGTTCAGGTTGTTTCAAACATAATGTTTTGACGTTGTTCTCCCTCAGTTGTTAAGGACTGTCAGTAATGAGTAAAAGTAAATCTATCTCCTAAGACACTGAATTTAATAAGAACGCTGTGGGAATTATTCAGATCACAATGATTGGCTAGATTTCAGCTAGATGATTGTTTCTTATAAGGCTTAATCTCCCTGTTCTAATTGGTCAACTTTTGGATCAGTTTTGAAGCTAATTTCTACATGATTTGAGCAGACTTGCACATCTTTTCTGTGCCTTACCATCGCCACTGCTGTATGATTGATGTGTTATTCATCTTCGTGAATGTTTACTACGGATTGGTGTGTGCACCCATCTCTACTTCAACAGTATGAAATTTCGAGGACGAAATTTTTATAAGGAGGGGAGATTGTAACGTCCCGAACCTAAATTTATCAGTTTACGAGTCTTTCGATCGGTAAACGACATTTACATTTACTTTTTGGCTCCGTTTCGACATTTTAGGGGGGGCCCTAAAAGTTGACTTTTTGTTCGGGTCAAAATTTGAGAAAATATTCTTCATGAAAGTCGTAGAGGACGTTAAACCGAGTGCGTGGACACGCAGCACGTTAAAATCAGAGCTGTAACGAAAAAGTTATATAAGTTGGAATGCAATGGCAATTTTGTAAATTGGGGGATTTTTTTTTTTTTGGTATATGGGGGTTTCCCAAAGGGGAAACCCATTATTTTCGGGGGCTTCCATTTCTGGAAGCTCAGGAGAGAGAGAGGGAGATGACTTGATACACATTTACGCAAGCGTACGTATTATTGTCAAGATAGAGAAATATTATGCCCAAAGTTATCGTACCACGGGGATTAGTGGCTAACCCACAATCCTTGGGTAATCGGAAATAAAGACACTTAGCAAACAAAAGCAAAAGAAAAAGAAAATAAATAAAAATGCTAATCTAAGGCTCCAAGCCTTAGCAATGCTCGGCTTTGGTTTGCACCGAAGCCTAATCAAAACTAAGACCTAGTGATGACTATTTACAATGAGTCGAAATTGTCACCGATAATTGTAATTTGAATTTCTAATAACTAAAGTGCAAGAATTTAAATAGAAACTTTAACCAACAACTAAATTAAATAAAGGAAAGAAAAGTAAAAAATGAATATAGATATGGGATTGGTAGTTAGGGATGAATCCTAACCCTAATTCAATGCTCTAGATGCTAATTTGATTTACGTGCAATTTATTAAAAATGGTAGAAGTCGTACCCAAGGCTTTTCAAGGCTCAAGGGCCGAAATTTCCTTTCATGGTATTCCTACTCCGGTTCAAGGGCCGTAGGAACTCACTTGACATGAATTAGAGCCGGTTCAAGGGTCACTAATTCACATCAAGAGGCCTAGAGTTCGAGGAATTAGGCAACTAAGCTCACCATAATTGCGATCAAGCTAATCATGTAGTGAACCATGCTTGTACTTCCCATGAATATTAAATCGGGGTTCTAGCTCTAAAATCTAAGGATGTCATCCCCTAAATTTTAATCTAGACTTATTAAAACACATACCCAAGAGTTGACAATTCCTAAGCATGCATTCTAATCAATTATCACAAAACACAAGCATCCAATAATTAACAAATTTCATATATAAATTAAATTAAGCATCCATTACATCAAATTTGGGCTAGGGCACTCAACCCTAACCCCCAACAAAGAAATTACTCACAACCCATAATTATAGACATCAAAAATACAAAATTCGAAGATAAAAGAGTAGAGAAGTGTGGGAGAAAACAAAGATAATCACAATTAGCTAGGAAGCTAGCATGACTAGCCTTGAATTATAGCTCCCACAATTACCCAAATCTCGAATCTAGTAGAGGTTGATGTCTCCTTGAAGCTTGTGTGAGAAATTCTACAAATACCCAAATGAAAACTAAAACTACTATGAAAAAAATGGAGGAGAGGAGAGGAGAGAGAGCAGCCCAAAGGGCTGCCTCTGTTTTCTGGTGGTGCGGCTACTCTCCTGATAGATCGATGTAGAGGATGATTGATTGAATGAATATATATGGGTCCATTCGTGGCTACTGTTTGTGAGAGAGGAGAAAAAGATAAGGGTTTGGACGATCCGGTGCGTTTTGGAATTAAGACAAGGGAAGGAAAAAAATGAAAGGATCCCACGTGATTAGCTGCTGCATAATTTGAATGAAGACAAACAAGGTCCATGCCACTTGTCAACTCATAATTGGTCAGACCAATTAAAGTAGACCAAAACGTGCATGCCTGCTTAATTAATTAACAACAAGTTAATTAACCAATTAACAATAGGTTAATTAACTAATGGTTAATTGGTTAATTAAGGCAAAATAATTTTGTCCTTCTGTCGAGAATTCCGACTTTCACCATTTTGCATCATTTATGTGTCCATTTTTCCTCGATTTCCGCAACTCCGCTTATTTCCTACAAATAAATAAAAATATATTAACTACATATTAATTTACTAAAGGATTAGCTTATTTCACGTGTTTAGAATACAATTACGTGCATAAAAATGCGTGTAATCAGGAGATAGCCGGCAGTGGGCTTCCCGGCCTCACCACCGGCGTTTCCAGCCACCCGCGGCAATGCAACCGAGCTCCCATGGACGTCTCATCTTCCTCTTCCTCCCTGTGGCAACGATGCACGATGATAATGGTAGAATACGGCGCAGCAAGCTTGATTTTCGGCGAGCTCGTTTTTGGTATTCCGGCCAATTCGCGATTTTCCGACCATGTTAGACGACTCCACCGTCTGGGATTTTTAGCCCCTTCCTCCACGGTCCTAATCCACCAAGTTTCATGTTCCAATTCAGCTGGAGGAAGGTGAATCGAAGATTTGAAATTCTGGGTTACTATTCACAATTCGGGTTCAAACTTCTCCTTAATTGTTGAGGTACTTCTAGTCGTTTTCTGGAATTGTTGTAGTTGTGAAAGATGCTTAGAATGTTGAGATGATGCTGTGGATGAATTTGGTGGCCATCGGAGGTGGTGGCCGGCGGCGCGTGGGGCCCACGCGCTGCCACTGTAGATGGCGCGTGGAGGCGCGTAGAGCAGGTTTTTAATTCTTGTTTTTAGCCAATTAAATCCTATAAATATTGTAGAGCTTGTTTATGTGATTTTGGTGGACATTGGAGAAGTTTTGTATCGATTGTGAATTTTTCCGAATTTTAGAATTTCGGTTAACGATTTACGAGAATCTGACAGCCGGATTTCTCTTGGTTCTGCCCTGGAACCTTTAAATTAATGAATTGGTGTTAATGGTGAAGTTTGGGTTAAATTGGAGAAGAAATGAAAATGTTGATTTATGAGAATAGGACATTGGAATCGTATTTAAATTCCGGATTGTTATTCACGAATTATATTGATTGTTCTGGACGACGGATATGCGAGTTGAGGACGGGAAAGTTGGACGGCCGTTGTGTCACTGGTCGACAGTCCCCTCCGATGCGTCACTGGTCGGCAGTCCCCTCCAGGTGGCATGAGATGACTAATCGGCAGTCCCCTTTAGTCATCGTCCATTTTGAAATATGATTTGAGATATGAGTAATTTAACGAGAGGTTTGAAATATCATTATGGATTTGAGGGATTTGAGATTTTAAAGAGATTTCGAGATGATTGAGATTACATAATTGAGATTTCAATAAAGATGATGTTTAAGAGTGTTTTTAAGATTTTTAATGCATGCGAGGTTTTAGAGAATAACTTGGGAAAGCATTAAGTTTCACTTGTTCATTCGAAATTACTTATTTTTCGTCCACTCACTCTAACGGTTTTCAAATGTTTTTCCCCTGGGCCCTTCGGTTTCAAATGCCCCGTTTGCAGGCCAGTTTAGCTTGAGGTCGAGCGTACTTGGGGTTGAGGCATAGCTGTCATAGCTTCCGCATTATAGAAGTACCGGTTCTTTATCTTGTATTCTATCTTCTTGTACGCCTGTACATTAGATTGCTCTGATAACCTATGTGATTAATATTCTTAAGTTCAGAATTGTTTTGTGAATTGGGAGATGTTGTGATTTAGGGAGCAGGGTGGCTCCAGAAGATTAAGGGCGGATTATTTTAGAAGTGTAAATGTCTTTCTACAGGTTTTGGGTAGTCCATTTTTAGAGGAATTTCTGCCAAATTTTTGGTAGAATTTCTTCTAAGGTGGACCCCGCAAGGCCACTTTGGATTTCAAGGTGAAATCCGGGGCGGGTCCTGTCAGCTGCAACCACCAATATACCTCAACCCGATCCCAACACCCGGTTGCTACTCCAGATGAGCGAGACCATCGCCGCCCTACAAGTGCGAATCGAGAGTGTAGAGAGCAGGTCCGGTTGGCAACTGATTACGGTCGGATCCCAAGGAAAGATGCGACCATTCACACCCCGGATACAAGCAGAGAAACGTCCACAGGAGGCAAAACCTTTCAAGATTGAAAAATATAATGGCACCTGAGACCCGTACCACCACTTAGAGGTCTTCCAATCCCTCCTGCATGGAACCTGATACACAGACGCCATGGCATGCAATGCATTCGAGGAAACCTTGACAGAAGAGGCCTTGCGCTGGTTCCTTAACCTCCCCGCTAATTCCATCGACAGCTTTCAGGAGCTCGGGGACAAATTCCTCCGTCGATTCATCTTGTGCGGCAGTGGTTATCGCACGATGCCTGACCTGTTCAGGCTCAAGCAAAGGCCAAATGAGCAATTACGAGACTTTGTCCGCCGATGGCAGAAGCATGCCACACAATGCTGCTCCC
Organism: Rosa rugosa; assembly: GCF_958449725.1. Classification (NCBI taxonomy): domain Eukaryota; kingdom Viridiplantae; phylum Streptophyta; class Magnoliopsida; order Rosales; family Rosaceae; genus Rosa; species Rosa rugosa. Next base: position 34,120,327 of record NC_084822.1, read on the forward strand.
TTGACTCAGCCCTAGCGACATCAGCATTCAAACAAGCCCTTCAGCCGGGACACTTCCTGTTGCAAATTAACACCAACCCTCCAGCGACATACGATGACCTTCACGATGTCGCCACCTCTTTCGCGCAGGCCGAGTATGACACCTTTGGTCGCGACATCAGCACCAATACACACCCAGTCAATGTACCCTAGCTCAACCACCCCATCGGGACCACCGATAGCAGGAATAAAGATGGCAGCAGGGACAAGCCTATCCAACACAACGACAGAACCCCACGAGAGCGCCCAAGTTACAATGATAAAAGGGACAAACAATACGGGAATAACCCCAAGAAGCCAAAGTACAACTCATCGGGCAGTCGGTATCGCGATACACCATATGGCAGTACTTGATACAGAGAAAACCTGACGTATAGTGCACCTCGATACGAGATCTACACCACTCTCCCAGCCTCATACGAAGAAATTTGGAACAACCATAAAGATATCATCCCACCCCCGCTGCGGCGCAAACCTGGTCAGGACAAACCACGAGACAATGGCAAGTACTGCACATACCATGAGGAGGCTGGCCACCCCACCAACATATCCTGGGCATTGAAAAATGCTATCGAGCACCTCATTCAAAACGGCAAGCTCTCGCAGTATCGTACCCCCTCAACGGGAGCCAACACCATTAAAGTCTACGGACAGATGCTAACGATACATGGAGGCGCCCCAAGGGGATCCGAGACTCTCCACCTACCAAAGCGGCAATGCCCTCGGGGACAGGAAATATTGGGATTAAGCCATGGTTTCCACACCCCGCAGGTGGAGTGGGACTCGATTGCCTTTAATCGCAATTTAAGACACGATACGGAAATACCATAACGACCCCTTTCTGATCACTATGGTCATCGACCACTACCGATGCCATCGGGTCTTGGTCCACAGCGGCGTGGTGGTCAGTGTCATGTTTGGCAGTTGCTACGAAGGTTTAAACCGAGACAAGAAGAAACTCACCCAAGATCACGAGCCCCTAATCAGTTTTGCAGGAGAAATCACGCAGCCCCTGGGATACGACAACTTGCGGATCACGCTCGGTGGAGGCAACACTATCCCCACCATGACGACGCACTTTATCGTTGTCGATTGTCCCTCTTCTTACAACGTCATCCTAGGGCGAGACGCCATTTGGGGACTCAAAGATTCGTCTCAGGGCACATGTAAATGATGAAGATACCTACCCTGGGGGGCATCCTCACCATCTGAGGCGACCAGGAGCTAGCGAGACAGTGCAACTCCTTGACTGTAGCGAGGGGACACGGCAGGTGAGAGGTACTCCTAACCACGGACTTGCCCTCTCCATCCGATAAGCCTGACGATCCAAGGGAAGACCCCGAGACCCCAAATGCTTGCGATACACGCAATAAAAAGGAAGATAAACAAAAACTTAAGCACCCGAGACCAGATGCCTTGGAAGACTTGATATCGGTCTCAATATCCGATACAAAACTAGAAAGAAAGGTAAAGATCGGCTCTAAGACGGACCCACACTTCCAAGCAGAATTAATCGCCTTCCTCAAGACCAGGCAGGAAGTGTTTTCATGGTCATATGCCGACATGCCAGGGATATCGCCAGAATTGTTGACCCATAAACTCACCATCTCACTAGACGTCCCCCTAATTAGGCAGAAGAGAAGGGCCTTCACAGAAGAAAAATACAAAGCCATCCAGGCCGAAGTCAAGAAACTCCAAGATATCGGGTTCGTCAAGGAAGTATCCTACCCTACATGGCTATCCAATGTTGTGATGGTAAAGAAACCCAACGGCAAATGGCGCATGTGTGTCGATTACACCAATCTCAATAAGGCTTGCCCAAAGGACAATTTTCCCCTGCCAAGAATTGATCAGCTAGTCGACTCCACCCCAGGCCACAAGCTCCTTAGCTTTATGGACGCTTTCTCGGGTTACAACCAGATCGCTGTGGAACCCTCTGATCAAGAACACACATCCTTCACCACTGACAAGGGCTTATATTGCTACAAGGTAATGCCATTTGGCCTGAAAAACGCCAGGACCACATACCAGAGACTAGTCAACGCCATGTTCGCAGATCACATCAGGAAGATAATGGAGGTATATGTCAACGATATGCTTGTCAAGAGCATCACCATCGAAGATCACATCAAAAACCTGGGAATTGTCTTCGATATCTTACTCCAGTACGGTATGCGACTCAACCCGGACAAGTGTGTGTTCGGCGTCCTTGGCGGAAAATTCCTGGGCTTTGTGGTCAGCGAGAGAGGCATTGAAGCAAACCCAGAAAAGGTTCAGGCCATCCTCGACATGGCACCGCCAAAGACGAGGAACGAAGTGCAATCCCTCACCGGAAAGGTTGTTGCTCTCGCCCGGTTCATATCGCGCTTATCCGACAAATGCGCTCCCTTCTTCAAGCTCCTTAAAACTCATCACACCGAGAAAATAAACTGGGGACCCTAGCATGACAAAGCTTTTCAAGGAATTCAAGACTACCTGGCATCAGTGCCCACTCTTTCCAAATCCATCCTCGGGGAAGTCCTGTACATCTATCTCGCAGTATCAATCACAGCGGTCAGCACTGCCCTGGTCAGACGCGAGAGCAGTGATGAATTGCCAGTCTACTATACTGGCAAAGGGTTCAACGATGCCGAGTCCAGGTATTCCGACATCGAAAAATTAGCCCTCACACTCCTCACAGCTGCTCGACGACTGTGACTATACTTCTAGCCACACACCATACATGTCTTGACCAACCAACCCTTGAAGCAGGTCCTCCAGAGACCAGAATCCTCGGGACGGTTGGTAAAGTAGTCCATCGAGCTTGGAGAGTTCGACATTCATTACATGCCACGTACGGCCATCAAAGGACAACCTGCTGTAGACTTCATTACAGAATTCGTACCTCGAGAAGACAACGAGCCCCCAAACGAGATAGTATCGGGAACCAGCACCACCCCGACATGGACACTTCACGTCGACGGATCCTCCAATAGTAAGTTCAGCTGAGCCGAAGTGGTCTTGACTAACCCAGAGGGGCACACATAAGAGTACGCGCTACAGTTCAAGTTCAAAGCCTCGAACAATGCAGCCGAGTACGAAGCACTCATAGCTGGCATCCAGTTGGCAAAATAATTGGGAGTAACGAGCCTAGACATCTTTAGCGACTCACAACTTGTCGTAAACCAGGTCGGTGGCGATTTCCAGGCCAAGGAACTACATTTATCCCATTATCAATCACTCACAAAAACTCTACTCCAGCAATGCCTCCCCAGCCATACCATCGCTCTGATCCCATGGGCACAGAATACCAAGGCAGACGCTGTAGCCTGGTTGGCGACATCGCCACCAAACACCGATATCGAGAACCTCAAAATGGAAGTCTTGGAAAAGCCAAGTATCGACAGACCATTCTCAGAGATATTCGCTACAGAGAACCAGCGCCCACCCGCAGAAGGGCAAAGCTATACACAGTTCGAGAGGGCAAGTTGTACAGGTCATGAAGGTCATTCCCCCTATTGAAATGCATCTCCCTCGAGGAAGGACAACGAGTTCTACTATCGTTGCACAGTGGGGTCTGTGGCAACCATGCAGGAGTAAGAAACCTAGCATTCAAGGCACTACGTACAGGATACTACTGGCCCACGATTGAAGAAGATGCAAAGCGTATCGCTGGCGCCTGCCTCAAATGCCATCAATTCGCCAACTCCCCTCTCGCACCATCAGTACCACTTTTAATCATCATCGCCCCTTGGGCATACTGCCAATGGGGACTCAACTTCATTGGAAAATTTCCCACAGCACCAGGACAGCTAAAGTTTGCCATCGTTGTCGTGGATTACAACACAAAGTGGGTGGAAGCCGAGGTCCTTGCCACCATCACAGTCGCCATGGTCATCAATTTCTTATGGAATAACATTTACTGCCGATTCGGAATCCCTGAAACAATCATCACCGATAACGGGGCACAGTTCAATAACGATACACTGAGGGAGTTTGTCGGCCAATACGGCACAAAGATCCGATACGCTTCACCCGCCCACCCACAGACAAACGGCCAAGTCGAGGTAGTCAACAAGATCATCAAGCAAAACCTGAAAAAGCGGTTGGACGACACCAAGGACCTGTGGGCAGAAAAGCTACCTGAGGTCCTCTGGGCAATCAGAACAACCCCAACGGAAGCCAATGGCGAATCCCCCTTCTGCATGTCGTTCGGCACCGAGGCAGTAATCTCGGTCGAGCAAGAAGTGCAAAGCGATAGAGTGGCTTGCTTTGACTTTCCCACCAACTCGGAGGGACTGAACCTCAACTCTGACCTCCTGGAAGAGAGTCGAGAGCGAGCCCACCTCCGCAACATCAACAACAAGAAGCGTATCGGCCGATACTACAATGCAAGGGTAATGACTCGCCTCTTGTCTGTCGGGGATTGGGTGATGAAAGAAAAGATGCCAACCCTAACAGGGCTGAAGCCCACATGCGAAAGGCCATACGAGATCACCGAGGTCGTTGGACCAGCTACCTTCTACTTGAGGGGAGCAGACAGTATAACTCTCCCACACCCATGGAACGCCCAACACCTCCGCTACTACCCCAAGTAGAGACAGACACCTAGGCTACGCGTGCGCCACCTCAGTATCGCCCTGCTCCATGACAACGTGAACACCACCACCACACTCACTCTTTTTTTCATCTTAACCAAATGTACTTTGCAACTGCCTTAGCGCAACAATGAATGAAATGCTCTTGCAATGAATGAAACACTTTTATTGTTATTGTAGCTTTTTCTCAATCACATTTAACGAGCGCTAACAACTATCGCCATCCGACCCTTAAATGATCAGTATCGCATTCAAATATCGCCTATCGCGATCAGGCCCTAAGCTGGCCATTACAATGATTCAACAGGCAAGGGCACGCTGTATAGCAATCCCAACTTACTGCCTCCGCGTTACCAGTAATGTAAATGCGATATCGCTTACGGCCGGTTAGGCTGACACAGCAGGACGCTGTCACTCGCAAACCCTTGCGTTGCCAACCGCGATCATCAACGATAATGAATTTCGACGATACGTGATACATCGCAGCAAACGAATAAAGAATAAATGCGATACCAGAAAAGTAATACCCAACGAAAGTCAAACGAAACAATGACAAAGGCTCACAACACGCTCTCGCCATAGGTCCCGATGCAATACTAAATGCTAATGCTATAGTATTACTACAACAAGGAGTGCATAACGATACACATCAACAACCAAAAGCAACGCCCAACGCCAAAAAACACCAACCAAATGAAAGGCGATACATAATGAAAGGCAAGTAACGTAATGAAAGGTGATACATCCATTGATCAAGAATGGTACAAAGGAAATTTATTACAGGCTTTACGGCCAATAGCGATACACCAATCTTTACCTATAACGTCCCGAACCTGAATTTACCGATTTACTAGTCATTTGGACGGTAAACGACCTTTACTTTCACTTTTACTGTCGTTTCGGTACTTTTAGGGGGCCCTAAAAGATGACTTTTTGTTCGGGCCAAAATTTGAGAAAATTTTCTTTATGAAAAAAGTAGAGGACGTTAAACTGAGCGCGTGCATATGTGGTATGTAAAAATCGGAGTTTGTATACTAAAGTTACTGTTCACGGTAACTTTCTATATATATAGAAAGTTACCAGGGTAAGTTTCCATTTCGGGAAACCTACCCCTACCCCGATTTCTCTCTCTTCCTCTCTCTTCTCCCTCGCGTCGGCCTCTTTCTTTCTTCCCTTCGTTTCGTCGCCGTCTGGCAACCAAACGGCGAACCCCCAAGCAGCAGTCGACTCATCTCCTTCCTCCCTACATGCCTGTGGTCATGGATCGTCCGGATTTGGCCGGAGAAGTGAGATATGGAGCTGAGAAGTTTACTGTAGCAGATCGAGGTTTCCGGCGAATTCCCCCAATTCCGGCCATCTCCGGCAATGAAACCGGGTCTAATCGGAGCGCCTTGAGTCGTGGATCATTTTCCCCCGAGCCTCTTGCCTCGATTTGCAGTGTGGAGAGGGAATCGAAGAAATATCGTTTTTTTAGAGTCTCGAAACTTTCCTTACATACTCCCATAATATCGGGCGAAACTACCGAAATTTCGCGATATTTCGGGAAATTTCTGAAAGTCTGGAGAGAATCTCGGGAATATTCCGCATATCACTGATAAATTCCACTCAAATTGCTAAAAAATCCAACAATGCGGTTGACAAGGTTCGAACCTTGATTGATCGTGAAACGCACAAGCAGCTCAACCAACTCCGCTGCCATTCCATTTGATTCATAGAGGTAACTTATATATTTATATAACATCTTTTTTTTTTTTTTTTTTTTGACGAATCTGAAACTTTTCTAAATTTAATCAATAACTAGCTTCCAATTTTCAAAATTCACCAATATTTCTAGATTTTTTTACAATTTTCCATATTTTACACCTACAGGTAATTATAGTTATGGCCAAAATTGAGCAATATTTGTTTGTAATAATTATTAGCACAAAAACCCGCAGCTAATTTCCTCTAAACCATATTGTTCACACACACACACACACACATATATATATATATATATGCAAAACTATAAGAGCGAGGTTCATTTAATGACTATTTCCAAAATACATAGGCTCTATAGTGAGAGATGATGAAGATAGTGAAAATTTTAAATCTCATATGTCTTCTATGTGGTACTCATGTAATTCAATGTGCAGTGTTCGATTTCTATAAAAAAAAAATGCATATATGGCTTGATGGCCTACTCTCCCATTAGGTTCCTATCCATAAAAAAATAAATAAATAAATAAATAAAAAATTGAGATGTTTGAAGTGAATTTTTAAGAATTGTTAACGACTCAGCATATATTATATCACCTTATATTACTACAACTCACTATGTAGTAATATTTATTCAAGGTTTCATTTAAAATTTCCACGTTTTTCTTCAAATTTCCATCATTTTTCTTGATTTTTTACAGATATCGATATATCCTCGAAATTTCCGTCGAAATTTCCACTTTTCGAACAATCGATATTTCCTCGATACTCGAAATTTTGGTCATTGATTTATGAGAATCCGACCGCCGGATATCTTGTTGTGAAACTTTAATTAAAACTCGCAAGCGCACGAATTGTCGTTAGTATAGTGTGCAAGTACGAGGTCGTTCCAACTGAGGATTGATAATCAATTTAAATCCTAACCTAATTAATCCAAACACAAAATCACATAAACAATCAAACTAAAGAAAATATGGTTTTAAGGTTTTCGACTAAACAAATAATGTGAAAATTAAAGAAAGAAAGAAAGAAAGAAATAATGATAAAACCTAGGGTTTCAGAATCAACCACTAACAATCCTACTTATGTTTCAATGCAATTAACAGATTCTTTATTTCTTTTGATGACAATTCCCGTATCTAAGTCCTTCTCAGGTACTCTCACTACTAGCAAAAAGAGCTATACACACTGATTGAAATCAGTGGGTATAAATCCTAATAGCTACTGAAATCTGTGTGGGAAGCCCAATAGCTACCCTACACTCACAGATGTTACGTCTGTTCTATTTGGTGGGGTGTGGTCTTTGGCCTTCCCCCACAGATAAAAAAAGTCAGTGTGAATATTTAGTGGGACCCAGCTCTACACCAATATACCATTAAAATTCTTTGGTATTTAACATCAGTGTGAGAACTGATGAGATTTTAAAAAATAAAATAATTTATCTCGATAATAATTAGATCTCGATCTCGATCTCGTCTCTCTCCCTTTTCTTGAGCTTCCTGTAAGTCTCTTCGAGGTTTCCGATTAGGAGGAAGGTCTTGGCAAACTTATCGATGTTGGGGACATTATAATTCTGAGAGACGTTGATTCCGACCAAAATTTCTTCAAAGTAATCAAAACCCACAACTTGGTAACCGTCTTCAATCTCAGCTTTGTGCAACCCAAACTAAAGAATCCGACTAGATTTCTAGATCTATAACCTTATCGGAATACTAAGGACTTGTTGGCAACAAGGAAACTAAAGAACAAAGCACAAAAAACATAAACAGAAACAAAAGAGAGATGCAGCTGATATACGACTTCAAAATGCCGCGAAACATGCCGATCCAAGCATCACGTACTATCCCAATCGTCCAACAAATCGGACCAAATCTAGCCTAACACAGGTGGGATCTGAAACAAAACATTGATCGACGGTATCGGCAATCAAAGAGGAGAATCAACCCGAAACATTTGCACCCTTCGATGATATCATCCACCACCTTGATCAGAGCACCGACGCAATCTCCTTTCTGATCCAGCAACACGATTCGCCTTCAATGTTTGGTGCCTGCTTCTTCTAGATCTATCCGCGCAGGGGTGGAAGAGAGCTGCATCGTCAGACTCTTCTCTATGAGCGTGAGGCTGGGAAGAAGATGAGACTGAAACTGGGAAGGGGAAGATAAGCTATGGGAAAAGAGAGATATCTGCACTCAACTCAGATATGTGTGAACTGTTGAAGATAGATCTCATAGCATACTGGGAAATGGGAATAGAGAGAGAGAGATGCAGATTTATTACACAGAAAACGGTGGAGTCAGAGTTTTCATCGACATTTGTGTACTTAGTTAATTCAAATTCGTTTAAATTCACACTGATTTCGGTGAGAATTAATGTTTACTCACACTGACCTCGGTGAGAATTGTTTACTGACACTGATTTCGGTGAGAATTTTTTACTCACACTGATTTCAGTGAGAATTGTTTACTTACTCTTATTATTGTGAGTAATTGTTATTCATAAATTCTGTTTTGAAATTCAAAATCTATTAATTTTTTTTTAATTTTAGGGAAAGAATTAAAAAATTATAATTGTCTATGAGTATAAAATTGTTTAATAAATGATATTTTGTTATTAGACACAGATGACAGTGAGTATAACCTTTGTCACAGATATCTATAAGTATATATTTGTTTAATAAATCATATTTTTGTTATTAGACACAGATATTTGTGTGTATAACCTTGTTACAGATGTCTATGAGTATACAATATTTTAATAAATCATATTTTTGTTATTAGACAATAGTTTAATAAATTATATTTTTGTTATTAGACACAGATATTTGTGTGTATAACATTTGTTACAGATGTCTGTGAGTATACAATAATTTAATAAATCATATTTTTGTTATTAGACACAGATATCTGTGTGTAAAACCTTTGCTACAGATGCCTATGTATATAAAAGTATTTGATAAGTTATATGTTGTTATTACACACATATATCCGTGTGTAGAACTTTTCCCACAGATGTCAGTATCTGTTTAATATTTGAGATACACGGATATATGTGAGAAACTTTATGTCACACAGATTTCCGTGAGTAATATTGGCAACATGTGCGTTGTAGGGTCCAGTTGATCATCTCACACTGATGTCTGTAGCTAAAGATCAAATCCCACAGATTTTTTATCAGTGTGAAAGTCAGTAAGTTTAAAATCTGTGTGTATTGCTCTTTTTGCTAGTAGTGTCTAAACCATAGTTTTCCTTAAGTGCATGATGCTCTCCCTCTCGGGTAAAGATCGTATATCCTAACTATGCAGTTTATCCTTCTCAGGTATAAATTTAACATGCAAGACTTATTACGCTTTAGAAAACAAGGGAATCAAGCAAACCATTAGTCTTTCTCAAGTAATAATGTAATTTACCACACTTAATCACAAGAAGCTAATCAAATTATATTGCATCTCTGCTTCAAATTTGTCTTCCAATTACTATATGCAAAGCCCTAAGGTGATCAATCAAAGAACTTAAACATAAAGCATCAATTCAAATAGTGATTAAGCATTCATCATAAAGAAACTATAAATCCATCAATAAAACATCAAAGTACATAAACAATCATGATAGGGCATTATCCTAACCCTAGAAAAGGTTTAACAAAAGATAACTAAATAAAACATAGGAAAAACATGAAAATAATGGAAAGGAAAAGAAAGGGAAGATGGATGAGTCGTCTCTGCTCCTTAGGCGTCTACATTGTGCTCCCGAGACTCCCTCTCATGTAAATTCGTGCTCCCTTATATAGGGAAGATTTCTGCTCATCTTTGGCTTCATGTTTCTTTGTAAAACTTGGATTTAGATTCCTTTCTTCATTTGGAATGGGAAAACCTTGAAATATCTCTTGTAGAAGTAGGAATAAGTTCATCATTTAATCCTCATCTGAATTAACTTCCTTGAAACATTAGGATTGATGATCTTGTGCCACGGAACTTGAGTTCTCCACGAATGGTTGTAAATTCCCGAGCAGATTTCCTGCCAGGCCTATCTTCACTCAAATAATCATAACTTGCTCTAGAAGAATCGAAATCGAGATCCGTAAAATTCTACAGAAAGTTGACATCCGTAGATTTCCAATGATATAAGGCTCATTGTCTGATTCGATCTGAGTAACTCCCAGTAATTCGGTGAAGTTGGGTGTTCTGCACAGACAGATTCTGGGACCTGGGCGTCTTTCAATCCTAGTTTAGCTCATTTTAGCTTCTTTTCTTCTCTTTATGAGACAAACCTACAAAAACACTATAACAACATAAATGACTCGAAATAAGAAGGACTAGCATAAATACTAAGATTAAGAGGCAAAGAAATATAGGAAAATATGAGCACATCATATCTCTCGGTTCTGCCTTGGAACCTTTAAATTAACGAATTGGCATTAGTGGTAGAATGTGGGTTGAATCCGAGAAGAATTGGAGAGATGATTTATGAGGATTCGATTTTGAGAATCGTATTTAATTAGAATAGTTATTCACGGAATATATTTGTGTACAGGGCGACGTACCGAGCTATTGCTCGACGAAGGAACTCGTACGCGTGAACGCCTAAATAGTACTGTGAGTGGACTTTTGTTTTAAATAATGATGCATGTGTTTATTTTCTTGAATTAATGCTTTATTTAATTAACATATTACTTTTCGAGTATATGAATTGATTTCGGAATTTGATTTCGGTTTATCTCGTGGATTTGCTTTCAATAATGATTTTCATGAAGTGATTATGATTTACTCCGGTTGTGAATTTCGGATATTAATTTTGTTATGCTCGGATTCGAAACTTTGATTTATTTTGTTTTTCAACAAAGTATTTTCCATGGCATTTTTCCAAAATGGAATATTAGTTCATTATTGAACTTCCTTGCTTATTCATCATTGACCCGAAAATATTTTGGCGTGTGGGACACGCCGTTGATTTATTGTTTTTCTTATTTATTTATCGACTTTCGGTTTTGGCATTGGGAATGCCTTAATGATGATTTTGAGATTTTCTGGAATATTATCGGAAATGAGATTTCCTAAGGAAATTATAATTATTTATTATTTCTCGCCCATTTGTTTATGACTTCGAGACTAATTTGGCGTGCGGGGCCACGTCATTGGAATATATCTTTTTCTCGTGAGATATTGGGGAAGCTTTATGGATTTACTGGTTTTCGATTGTTTTCCTCACCATACTCGGGTCGTTCGGATTGTGTCTCCTCCTCACTTACTTTGTGTTTGTGAGTGGCAGTCGAGGTGATTTATTCTCATCCTCACGTGAGTGGTAGTCGAGGTTATTAGTTCTCCTCCTCACACAATCTATGTGTGAGTGGCAGTCGAGGGTAGGTGGAGCCTAAGGGGCTCATTTACCCGTATGGTAATATCTCTTCCCCATATCCTATTATTACTTGACTAGCGGGGCCTAGTCCGATTTCTCTTAACCAGCGGGGCTGGTATGTTTTCACGAGATTTTGAGTTTAAAGAAATATGTTTTATAAACATTGCATGCATCGGTGTTTTATAAGTTTAAATACGTGGGGAAAGTATTCAAGTTTGCTTCTTTTAAATTATCTTGATTATTTATTTTTGTCCACTCACACTAACGTGTTTTTCAATACTTTTCCCCTGGGCCCTTCGGTTTCAAATGTCCAGTTTGCAGGCGAAATTAGTTGAGGTCGGGCGTACACGGGTTGAGGCATAGTTGTCCCTGCTTCCGCATTGTAGGATCTATCGAACCTTCACCCTCTTTACTTTTATTTCTATTATGCCTTTCGTTTTAGAATTGCTCTGATAACCTGTGGGATTAATTTTATTAAGTTGAGATTTGTGTAATGTGAATTGGAAGATGTTGTGATTTGGGGAGCAGGGTGGCTCCAGGAGAAAAAGGATGGATTGCGTAGAAGTGTAAATGTCTTTCTACAGGTTTTGGGTAGTCCATTTTTAGGGGAAGTTCTGCTAAATTTTTGTAGAATTTCTTCTAAGGTGGGCCCCGCAGGGCCACTTCGGATTTCAGGGTGAAATCCGGGGCGAGTCCTGTCATTACCCCATACAAATGCGATATATATACTCCATAAAAATGCGATACACATACTAGCTTACAAACGCGATATACATCCCAGCACAAAACTGCGATACACATGCCTATCCTTGACACCCCTCCAACCAAGTATGATTCTTTGGAATATGAGGAGCTCAGGAAGAAGATCACTGGCACTGGGGTTGACGGGCTGGTCAAACTCTGGTGGGAAAGACTGGGGGGCTGTGTCACTCTCTGCCCCATCGCCGGCCGATCTCCACCGTTGTAGCCCCGTCGCACCGCCAGCAATTGGTGCCCTTGGGTCTCTCACTTGGACCGGGACTCAGTTCCGCAGGAGCACCGATTGCTCAACCCCCCCAGTGGTGGCGGAGCCGAGCCCACCTGAGATTAGGCTATAACGCCTATAACCCAGGCATGAGATTAAGCTATAAAGCCCAGAAATCTGGAAAAGAAAACCAACGAAAGGGAGAGAGGATTTCAGGAGCAAAAGCACAATGAAAAACAAGGAAAATGCCATGCTGAGAATGTGATCCACCCCACACTCACCTTGCCTATTTATAGGGAAAGGCCACCGCCCCAAGATGACCAACGGTCACACTACTTTGATGACCTGCATTAATGAACGTATCGAAAACAGCAAAGAGTAAATACATTCAACGCATGCGGGACTATCGCCCAACAAAAGGTCTGCCCCCAATAAATTTCTTATATTCCCAATGCAAAAAGGGAACAAACCAACATACCAATGTTCCAACAAAATCCAAGGTATATACACGTCAGCAGGCCTATCGCCAGCAAAAAAAAAAAAAAACAAACAAACAAAAACAAGGAAAACGAGAAGCTATGTCTCGCCCTCGGCACTGTGCACCCGCTCTACCGTCGCGTCTCGCTCCCTAACATTCTTGCCCTCCTGCACATTCCCGACATCCACGCGCACTCCCCCTTGCTCGGCCACATTAGCACCCTCCGCCTCACGATGGCTAGTCTGGTTGGAGACGTGCTCCACGGCAACTGATGGCTCTTGGATCACAATCCCTCCCCTGCGACCACCACTGGCAGCGCTGGTTTGTGATCTCGCCGCCTTCTTTGCCTGCATATGTTGGTCTTTGAGCAAGACAACAAGGCTAAAAGATGGTGGAGCGGTAGAGCCTTGGCATTAAGAGATATGTTGCCATATAGCCACCAGCATATCGCGAACTATCTTGTCTTGATCAATCAAACCAGCAGCAATACCGTCCCGAATTGAATGCAAAGCCCCATCCGAGAAGGCCTTATTTGTCTTCTCTTGGAAATTGGACGACAGAAGGTAATGATCCACAGCCTTTGCCGCACCATCTCGCTTGGCCTTATGGAGATTGTCAACTTGCGTATCGGCTGCGGTGCAAGCGAATACAATCATCGGCAAAGGTACTAGCCTGAGATCGCTCCTCATCCACCTCCTTTCTTAATCGCTCCAGCTCCGCATCCCTCTCTCCAGCTTGGCGCTCAATAACCCTTAAGTGGTCAACCTCTCTTTGCAAAGTACTAAGCTGACCCTCCAACTCAACAACGTGATAGGGATACGGAGCCAAACTTTCCAAGGCCGCGCCGTGAAGCTCCAACTCGGCATCGCGATCCTGGACCTGCCTCTCCAGCTCTTGCAAACGCTCTTCAATAGTACGAACCTCGGCCCTAACCTCTTCTAGGGCTTTCAAACCAACTTCAGCCCACTGCAACTTGCCGGTCAGGTCCAAGGGCAACAACATCCTGAGCATCCCGCCGCCGAGCCTCTTCCACTGCAAGCGAGCGCTCCAATTCCATCCTTCTCGCGATCCCATCATCAATTGCTCGCCTTACTCCTCACGATCCACTTGGCCACGATCCAACGTGCTCTGAAGCTCACGTGCCCGCTCCTTCTCGGCATTCAGCTCCCCCTGAAATAGAGCGATCTTCCGATCAAAGTGCAAGAGCAACTCGACGGAAGCCTGATAGTTCATGTTCACAGCCTACATCGCACACTAAGCAATCAGAACATTTCAAAAAAAAAAAAAAAAAAAGTAACGACACGTACTTGGGCGTCCCGATACCCAAGACGAGGATCCTCGGTATTCACAAGGCTACGATCACGATGGCAATTGCGTAAATCGGCAACCATATGTAAAATAGCACCATCAGTAATCCCAATCTCGCCAAGGGTACATGCGAGACCCCCAGCAACCTTGTCGTGGGAGCCTCGAGAGCCTCCACTTGTCGAGCTCGAGAGCGCCACATCATCAACCCGGGACCTCTTTCCTCCGCGGGGATCGAAATTAACACCTACCGGGGGACTCCCAAGCTGAAGCTGCGAGGCAGCCCTCTTCCTCGACCCAGCCCCATCGGTACGAGCACAAGTGTCAGACACTCGGGTCCCATCCACCTCGCCAGCCAGAATAGGGGCCACCGTCTCGGCAACTTGAATAACCCTGACGTCGCCTTCCCCAACTTCTTGTTGAGCATCAGGAACCTCCACAGCCGGAATCGCATCACCAACGGCCTGGTTAGTAACCTCAACCTCCCCGCTGTCAACTGTAATAACTTCCCGCGATCCCGGACAACCGGTATCGTCACCAAAAACAACATCTAGCTGCTCCAACACGGCATCCTGCACTAGGCGAGCCCTAGCACTGGTATCGCTCTGGCGCCGTTCAGCTTCTTCGAACAGCTCCTCGACGGATATCTCCACTTCAACCCTCGGCTCTGATTGCTCGTTCACAGCACCACGCTCCACTCCTCCCGCTGAAGCTCGGGGGGTCTGCCTTACATCTTCCTGAAACTTGGGGGACTGGCGCTCCCCAGCGAGTGCTCAGGAACGCTGACTCACCTCATTCTCCCGCCCCCGAGAATGCGCTGTCACCTAGGCACCCGGCCTTTGGTGGCCCTGCGCTACGTGCCCCTCAGCACCTACCTACTCTTCGGCTCACTTGTTGAGATACTCCAACACACTATCGGGAAACCTCAAGTACACCTCATTGGGCAGCTGCATGTTCACCCGATGATCGGTCACACAAACATTCTTATCGGGAAGATTGAAGTTGCATAGCCTCACCGTCTCCGCCTCTCACAGTAGCTCACCGATAATAGCATCAGTGTCGACTTCAGCATATGGAGCATCGCTCTTGCTAGCGGCCTCACTAGGCATATCCGCTACAAAACGAATGAGCAATATTAGCAAAACCAACAATGAATGAACGACTGCATATCGTAAACGATGAAAAACAACCCCTCACCCGGACGCCTCCCCAACTCAAACCTCTCATATATCGGAAGCCTACACAGGCGATGGAAACCCCTCTTCCCCTTTAAGAACGCACTCAAAACCCTCGCAACACGCTTCTGCTCTAACGTGGTTAGGTTAAGCTCGTGCCTCACTACGATACAAAAACACGCTGTTAGCACACATCAATGGCAAAATTTACCAAAAACGCGATCATGATACTCACAAATGGGCTGGAAACAAGTGGGAGCCTGATGCACCATGTCCGGGTTCTGCCAAATGTCTCCAACAAGGCAAGGCTTACTCCTTCACCGAGCGTAAATGTTAGACGGAAGGTCCTCGATAATCGCGCGACCGCGCGCCCTAAAATTCACACAACCGATGTCGCCAGACTTCATTGAATACTGCATCTTGAACATAGAATTGAATTCATTGATGCTGGGACATTGCTGCCTGTTAAGCTTCCACAACAGCAAAACCCCCATCAGCTGCCTCAAAGCATTAGGCGACAGCTGTCCCAAGGAAATATTAAGACACGACAGCAAATACTGCATCTCCTCCGGTATCGAAAATGTCAAGCCACACTTAAGCTGATGCTCGTAAAAGCACGCCCACCCCATCTCGGGTGGCTAAAACACTCACTACCTCTCAAGGGGCGCAATAGTACGTTGCCCGGAATACCCCAAGTCGCCCTCGTATCGGCAATCTGCTCCTTGGTCATGCTCGGCCCCGGCTGGTCAATGGGCATGTCCCCAGGAGCAATGAGCAACAGCCCACCTGGCGACTAAGGAACTTCCAATACCTCGACATCCACTACCTCGGGAACCCAGGACCCCACAACCTCCGTGAGATGCTCAACCCTACTCGGGACCCCGCGGGAAGAACCCTCGTCACCTCCACGAGAAGCGCCTTTACCACCTGCACGGGAAGAACCCTCGCCACCTCCACGAGGAGCGCCCTCGCCACCACGACGAAGAGAAGAACCCTCTCGCCTACTGCGACCACAATGCTCCCGCGCCATACTGCGAACGATACCCAAGATAAATCAATCGACTCCCACCTATCGCCTTCCCCGACCCGCCCCACAAAATTTCAAAATCCAATGGCTCAGCTCGGAGCCGCAACAAGGAATCCGACTAAACCCAAAATTCATCCTCCCTAAAGCCTAACCGAACCCACGACGTCCCAAAACCTACCGGCAACTCTCAACTCTGGCTAACGAGCCCTCAGCAAACCCATATTCCACCACAAAATTTTATCAGAAAGAAACCCAGAAAAGTTAGGAACAACGTACCTTTTCACTCCAACTGAAAAACACAGACAACAACGCCAACAGCCCGGAATTCCAACCACCAAACGAAAGAATAAAACTTTCCGAACACCAAAGGCTCAAACTTTACTCACCTCTCCTTCAGGTTCCAGTCAAAACAAGGGAACAGTAACCGCCCCCCATCTGCCTCAACTATCTATATATAGGGACCTCAAGAGTACAGGGACCGTTGGACATGTAAGGACGACGACACCAGATCCCACCACGTGTCCGACATCTCTGAGCATTATAGAGGTCATGCGCCGTCGCCTCGACTCCCTACCACTAAGCCATTATTACATGTTACGGACTCCAGTACACCGGACTTCCCGCACACGAAAAACGAATGACAGCGGCACACGTGTAACCAGGGTATAGCATATGCGCCAAAAGACGCATGACACCCTACCACAGATACGCGATAGCGATACAACGACGATCTCCTCACCCCAGCCAATACTCCTCTTAGGTGGGGACCTGGGGGGTAATGGTCGTACGGAAGCCACGTGGCCAGAAACTCGCCTTGCACTTCCGATACTTCTACCAAGGACAAACTCCCCACCCAAGAGAACTCTTGACCGGGGACTTGGGGGACTTGTTGGTATGCATATACCTCCCAAGCACAAATATCGGAAGCACAAGACTTGTCTAGCTACCATAAAGTAAGGAAAGACCTCCCAGCTAAGGGTCCCGATACCCCAAGGGGCGATATCGGGAACCCCAAATGTCCCACACCGAAGAAAATGAAACCAAGCTCCCACAAATCTGCTACATTAAGGTCATCTCCAACAACTCAAAGAGGTAACTGTTTACTATCGCTTTCCATTATCATTATCTTATAACAATACTGACTTAGGCATCGGAGCGTTGAAGGCCGACACACCCAGTCTTCCCTCTGACCTTTGTTTGTCTTATAGATAAGCGAGACCGATAGTGATAGTAGCAGACCAAGACATCCCGTGATTTAGCTGGATCAGACCCTTCCCGAGACAGCTGAAACACTTTTGTTCATTGTTTCTGTGTGAGAATACGGAACAGGAACTAAGTATGGATCATGATGGGGAGAGAGAGAGAAATGACACAAGCATGTATAGTGGTTCACCTTGCCCTTGAGGCAAGGCTACGTCCACTTAGAGATTCCATTAGTAGTGAGGCCAAGTACCCTTTGTAATGATACAAGTGTGGGGATCATGGATCCCATCCCTTTCCAAGAAGGGGAGGACTTCCTCTTATAGCTAAAGGAAGTTCTATTCTATTCTATATTTCCGATGTGGGACATAATACACATATTTACTTCTCTTGAAGCCTCTTGGAGATCATGGGAGGGTAGCCTCCCTACGAGGTACCGGCCGACCTCCACCATAGCGAGGTAGCTCGGGTGTCGGACTACCGGATGCATGTCGTAGGTGGGACTAACCATGTCGCGGGGCCCACCTATGAGGTCATTGCTTATGCTTGGCGGTATGTAATATAAGTGATATCAACATTCATTTTTTTCCTTCTCTTTATGTAGCTAGGGTTTACACGTTATATTTGAGTTTATTATTTTTTGTTTTTTTTTTCCCTTATATTTAGATTTGTAGATGATAATTAATGGCTGGAATTTTTTCTTACCTCTTAATTTAGACATACGTATTTTCCAAATTTAATTTATTATTGCTATTTTTTCGGATGAAATGAATCAATATTTGAAAAGAAAAGTTAATGCTATTATAAACTAGAGAATAAGGGAGAGATAAAAGAGAGAAACAAAATATAAAGGAGGTAGAAGTGTGTGTTTCATTCTCATTACACCCCTTTATATAGGAGTAGTGTTTACATAATAAGGACATAACTAATGAGTATTTACAGTGGACAGCTACATATATATAATATTTACAACACTCCCCCTTGGATGTCCACCACTAAATGATATGGTGTTGGTCGCTCTTAATGTTGTCTCGTCAAAAACCTTGCCAGGTAACAAAAATCCATTGGGACAAAATAACCCTAGTCGAAGGAGAAAAAGAGTACAACGCGCATATGTCGTAGGTAGCATATTTTGAATGCTCCCCTGATGAGAATCTCCCCCTGATTGTTGCAATCTTCAATCATGTATGTAACAACATACATGCACCATGTATATTGGATATGGTGTGTCGATCACATAGGTGAGACCATTTGTGCTTTGCATAAAGGGGACTCATCATGAATTTCAATTCCTGCAAAGGTTAGGGTAATACCAATAAAACTATGATAATAAATCTTACCTCACATGATAAAAGTAGAACCAATTTCACATGCTCAAATTATAGATAAAGAAATTAGCAAAGAATAACAATATAAAGGAAAAACAATTGTTACATTTACCTTTATACATTATTCCGAGCATTGAAATTTAGGTATGGCATATTTAGCCATAAATATCAATTTGTGTAATTGATAACTTCATATAGGCTCAATATGAGCTCTAGATAACTTCATAACTTCGCGAAAGTTAGAATATGTTGCAACATTGTGAGCATGATTCGAATTCGATTTCTTAGTCTTGTCATAGTACTCATTGAGGCCATAAGTCACTTTGACCGTAAATGAATGAGTATATATGAACTTTAGACTTTTTGATTCCATGAGTGAGCTTTAAGCTCTTTCATTCATTCATGGACTTCCCTTTGGCAATATGAATCCATTAAGGATTTGGTTAAGTAATATGCTTATAATGACACATAGAATTTGAGGATTTGCTTTTAGCAATTTGCCTTTAAGTTCTTCATATTAACCAAGACAACATACCATGAGCCTCTCGTCAATATAACACCGATATGTAATAGTGTACTTATAGAAAAGTTGTCGCTTAGAGAAGAATGATAAGCTCATGTCTCTATAAAGAGACTTGTGTCATAGTGATTTCAATTCACTTTAGTACACCCTCTTGTAATTTTTAGGGTTGATAAAGTCCAAGTATATCATCATGTTTACAATATTCAAATTCATTGGAATTGCCTCTTTCCAATTTGGCCAATATTATAGTTTGTCGACACAACGAAACGTGGTATAGTATACAGCCCTTGATGATTTTCAGTAGCACTACTATAGATGAGATATCATCAAATTTCGATCTCACACATTCATATATGCCTGCATTAGTTATAATAAGCTTTGTTGATATCAAGTACTCATTCCTCTTTAAGGAAATGTATTGTCTCTCTAGGACAAATTAATTAGAGAATGTGGATCTTCATATAACCTCATGAAGAGCGTTATAAGGCTTGTATAATCTTCCCTTACAGGGACCTTAAAACATTGGATTTAGTGGATATATTCCACGTAATTCACGCTGTTACATTAGTCTTTGCTCCCCCTAACAGCGGGAATACTATCAAATTTGACCACACAAAATATGTGTTCAGAAATATTGGATTGAAAATCCATTGGTGGGTGGCAGGCCCAAACCAATTTTTAGGTAAAAAAAAAAGATAATGAATTAAGATTTTTTCTCAAAATTAAAATGAGACATGGTAGATAAAATCTCACACCAATTCATATTTTTCATAAACGATATTTCTCACCCTAATGGCAGGAGGATTGTCCCATTATAGTGACTACTCGCAACTATGCGATAAATTATAATTTTCTTGTTATGAAGGTTTGCAACTGTTGTTGTATTATACAACAATGTAAACAATGTAAAGTATGTAGATAACTCTACATGACATAATGCATAAAATAAAGACACATTGGTCACGCCAAAATAATTTCATTTGGCCCAATGAAATTTTTTAATTCATGATATAGTATACAGTAGTATACCTACAGTTAGGTGAAAATTTCATCACCAATATATGCAATGGTATTCCACATAGGTAACATAATACGAGCTCACTTGGAGCCATCAATCAAGATCTGCAACTCTTGAGATGATTGTTACCTAGCTTTCTGAAGCATCAATTGTGAAAAATTATCAACAATTGCAATGGATCATGTCCATAATTGCATTATATGCAAAACAAATATGTTTGTCATTATGTTTATTATGAACATTCATAGTTCAAATTGAATTTATTGATGAACACGTGATTCATATTATTGTTTGACAATGAAAACACATGCCAAAATGATATACTCGAATGTCGAGTATGGGACAATGGTCCATATGGGTATAAGCATATACTCCAATAATAATACAATGAAGGATCATAGCCTCATCAAATTTCATATTGTACTCAAAGCATTGGGCTTGAGTCTTCACAATTAGAAACTTGTTCTAAAAGTGGGGCGAACAGAGGTTCACATGTACTCATAAAGAGAAGAGACAAAAATCCTGACATAATTGGAGATCAAGAAACAAGAAGTTTCGATCTATTTGATTGTATAACAATCAGTAGGAATTTTAAGTCCTCATGAAATTGGATCAAGAAACATGTAGTTTTGATCTCTTTATAAATTGACAATTTTATATCAAATTATCAGATAAGATAATAAGAGGAAATTAAATTGAAGTCGTCAAACTCATAACAATACATACCTCTATTATGTTGGAAACATAATTGATATTGTTGATACCGATTCGTGAGTACCATATGCCAAAATAGAGAGATATTCAATTAGAGTCAATAATTGATACATGCATTAATATAACATTATAAAAAAATAATCAAAAAATTGTTGTAGTCTAGGGACCAGGGTTCAAGTCCTGGTAATGGAATGTATTTTGTTATTTTTTCACAAACGACATAATTATATGAGGTAGATATGACAAAAATAATCATAAGTAATGTTCATTATGATCGCATAAAATAAATAACTATGATAAGTATTAAATAATGGTAATAAAATTAGTTATTTATAACAATAATTATCGGGGAGAATGTTAATAAAATGAGTTATTAATAACAATAACTACCAGATAATGGTAATTGGAAACATTATCATGATTTATTTTTTTTTGATCAAAAGAGGTCAGCCCATTATATAGATTCAGCAAGCAGTACAAAAACGAAACACCCCTAAGGGGTCGACAGAAAGAATCGTTCCTTAGAGAACCCTAAAACCTATTCTAAAGACAAGAATAAGACCCAGGATACCCCCAGTACACTCACCTTTTAGAAAACCCACGCACCATTATTTCAAGCAAAGACCTACGAACTCCGAAGCAGAATAAAAAACCCTCAAAGAAACTGGTCTTTGCGACCAAGATCAAAAATTAAACAACATTTGGAGTAGATGATGATGTATCACCATCGACTCCGTCTTCATTAATCAGAGTCGTCCAAATTGACAAGTTCCAATCAACCTCAGTCCAGCAAGAAACCCATGCAGCCCAATATCCAGCCCACAGGAAGCTCAACATCCAAGCACGGGCCCAACAGCCCCACCCATGAACAAAAATCCATCTCAGGCCCAATAACTCTGGAACCTAAATACCAGTCCAGTAGCCCGTTGTTGAGTAAAAATTGTACACAGTGAGCGTAAATGTCACCTAACATAATTTCACTCGTATTCATTTAGTGAATAGAGTTTTAATTATTTCGGGTTCGACCCATTCAAGACAGAATGTGTCTCTTAATTACAATCCCTTGTTATAGGGAAACACCCTTTGATTCCATTTATGAAGAAACCAATTGTGGATGTGTGTGTTTGTTTGTTTTTATGGCTGCACCCGAATATCTGAATGGGTTGCCTACGTACCTTTGGAGAGGGATCAAGCCATTCGTAGTTCAAGAATTCCAATGAGTGAATGACCCATTTGAGGGTATTGCTTTTTGGAATGAGAATAGTGTTTGGACAAATTTGGTGTGAGTGAACCAGGGATTCTATTTGTGAGGTCATTTTGGGAATGATTTGACCTTTATGGTGTTTGGATGAATTTGACTGGTAAGGTCAGGGATTCGGATTGGATGAATTTGACTGATGGAGTCAGGGATTCGGTTTGGATGAATTTGATTGGTGGAGTCAGGGATTCGGATTTGATGAATTTGACTGGTGGAGTTAGGGATTCAAATTGGAAGAATTTGACTGGTGGAGTCAGGGATTCTGTTTGGACTTGCGGTTGCATCTAGTGGGTCGCTAGATTGCCTACATACTCATTGTGGGATCAAACCGACCGTAGTTCATAAATTGTATTTCTGGTTTTGTACCGACTTTTGTGTTCGACGGATGTAAATATTTTTTGAACCCGTCAAATGTATTTCTTTTGGACACCCAATTTGATATCCGCTGATTTGATTTGGGCACCTGTCGTGCCGAGCTTTGCAATTGGGCACTGAGACTTGAAATGGACCTCACACTGCTCGATTAATCCTGAAACTCCAAAGAGTGTAAAGTTGATTTGGACAACCATTGCGAAGAGCTGAGCTTTAATATCGAGTCACTAGTTTATTGTTTGACAAGTCGAACTAAATTTAGGCTCAGAAGTTGGAGTAGAGTTTTGCAGATGGCTTGCTTCCACTTTTTTTGTATGAGGCCCAATGGCTGATTTCATTTTTAGTGTACACCCAATCATTTACTTTGAACCGGAAATGTAAAATGGACTTGTTTCCTATTGTTGTCGAGGAGGTCCAATAAACCGGGATGATCGAACTATCGAAGACTTTTCCACCATACTAGTCTTTAAACCAAAGTTAATGGGACATGTTGTTTTCCGTTAACTTATTATTTTTTTTTACACAATAATTTTGAGAGGTCCCACTTGATCAATATGACTCTACTGGCGGTGTAGGCATAGATTAACAAAAAGCAAAGCCAATAATTTCATGTTTTTTATTCTCAATGTTTTTGTCTCAGACCCACTGAACCTCTTTGCTTCGCACATTAATTGGAAAGGGAATTTCTCCACCGTTTTGGCTTTTCAAGTCGGTGTCACATGCCACAAGAAATAGAGCTTGAAATTTATGCCTTTCAAGGTGTGATTAACCAAGACTCGTGGCTCTGTTCAATACTTGTTTGAGCAATTAGAACCAAACCAGATGCCGTCTCTTTTTTTTTTAACAGAGAAGAGCACTGAAGCTCTTATTCACAGGTGGAGAGTCGCATGAATTGCTTGTTGTCCATATCATGTTGTCAACTTCAAAGCTTTGGACTTCGTAGCGGGAGCTTTTAGCATTAGAATCCGGTTGTTCATGAACAACTGATTCCAATTCGTCAGGGGGAGCTTCGAGCATTGAAACGAGGCCGTTCGTGAACAACCGTTTTGTTTCAATGCGTTACGTATTTGAGAGCAGCAACGCTATTTCAAGGGAGCATTGAGCATTGAAACGAGGTTGTTCGTGAACAACCGTATTGTTTCGATGCGTTAAGCATTGGAGCATTTGAGAGCAGCAACGTCATTTCGAAGGGTTTAGGAAGACTCTAATAATTTTGGTCGTTCATGAACAGCCTATTAGAGCTTTGAGCTTCGAGGCACCAAAAGACACGCGGCAGAGCCATTTGGATTAATTGGAGAAATTTGTAGTGCAGAAGAGGCGTACATCTTTTTTCTGTCATGAACATCATCTGGAAAATTAATGTAAGAAAATTAACCATAGATGCAGCCATATACCTGCAGCTCTTTGTTTCTTCTTTCTCCAATGAAATTGGCCTTTTTGCTACGCGAACGTTGCACCTGTCATCTTCTCTATGACTATATTATCTTTGCTGCGTATTCTCTGCTTTTACTCTCCGTGTATTTTTTTTTCTTTTTTTTTTCTGCTCTCCTCTATGTACTTTTCTGTCTTCCTCCTCCTTTGCTATAGACGACGTGCCTTTTTATAGGCAACAATAGATAAGCTTGATTAAGATAGCTATCAATTCAATTCAAATTAAGGTTATAATCACCTTTGTCAATTTGAATTGAAACGATTATAGCAGTAGCAACTTCTATCTTCCATGCACGTTTAAAGTTTCTGGTGTCTTCTGTTCATTCAAATCTTGGATAAATCTTGACTTGGCCTTGAATGAAGATTATCCAAGATTCTGAATTTGAAATTTGATGCCTTGAGTACCACTCCACGTGATGCATGCATGATTTGTTATGTTGCTTCCTTTTCTCTTTTTTTATTTGAAGATAGAGTTTCTGTTATGCACTATTTGAAAGCAACTAGAACTCTACCCTCTTTGGCCACAACCAACCAAATTTGAAAGCTGCTGGACTCTTTCATTGTTGCATTAGACCCATATTTGCATTTTGGGTTCGTGAAATTTTGATCTCAACACCCATAACCCAGAATAAGGCCCAAAGCATTGAGACTACTGTGGGTACCTCAACACCACCACCCAACAATTTCCGGCCACCAGAACCATGAGCCCGCGCTGTCGCTGCAAGGTCTCCACCACCGAACGCTCGCACCGACGCTGAGAAGCCTCCACCACCATGTCCCGGTGAGACGCCGTCCCAGCCGCCAACAGAAGCAAACTGGGTCAGATCTCCACACCCAGTCGCAACCCCATAATCGACCCAATCAGATCGCAGCAGAGTTAACCCCAGACCTTCGCCGTCCTTGATCGACCCCCTTTGAAAGCCAACTAACTCTTCCAGCAAATCTCCAACTAGCCAATTCCCAGTTGGATCCTCCATTGAGCTACGTCCCAAGGTCGAATCCAGCCATAGCAAACGCTCTTCAGAGAGTCTGAAAAACAAGCTGTCCACCATATCACTCTCCCCCAGTCGAAACGCCGAGACTAAATCGACTACAGAGGAGGAAAGAAAAGCCCCAGACCAAGGCGGCTCTCCATAACCCAAACCAAACACAGCAAGCAGGACGACACAATTAGCCACAAGACTAGTGATGACGATGGCCATCAAGGTTTGGAAAATTTGAAAGTTTTGTCGAAGGTTGGAAGCCGTCTAGTAATCCCTAGCAGAGCGCCGCTAGGTCGTGGAAACATTATCATGATAATTGTAACTCTTGCCAGAAATACTCATGACAAATTCAATTATGTAAGAATTGTAATAAAGGTAATTTAAACGTAATAAATGTGATTAAACCAATAAAGATAAGCAAACGTAATTACGTTTAACCGGTGTCAAAATATGGCTTAAAATGACTAATTAAATAAAATAAATAGAGACACAAAAATGCCTAGACATAGGCTTAAAATTAACCGGTGTCAAGAACACTGCCGCTAATCATGTCATCAACATATTTTCCATTGTCCACAAAAAAATCAGAGACGTTGAGCTTGTTATCTTCACTGACAGATTCTCCACATAATTTTAGTTGGGAGGTAATCTGATGCATAGCAGAATTTAAAAATCAGTGACATAGTTGAAGTTCTGAAGGCGCAAATGCGTCCATTCATATCTTGCTCTAGGTAGAACAACGGTTTTCTGATGAGCAAATCGATCAGTCAATGCTTGCCAAAGCTCAAGTGGGTTTTTCACCGTAAGGTACTCATCTTTTGAGTTCTTGTCTAGATGACTTATTGTCAATTTTTAGGGCATCTCAAATGTTGTTAGCCATAAGGTGAATTTCGGCATCAAGAACACAGCTCAAATAGTTCTTGCCAGAAATTTCAAGAGGATCAAAGTCCAATTTTGTTAGATGCGTCATCTTTCTACAAAGAGAAAAGACGAGATAGATCAGGATCCATAAGTATTAGAACAGTATGTTCTATGAAAAATGATAGAAAAATCATATATGAAACAAAGGTTTCGAAGTGTTCATAAATATGAACAATGAATCTCATAGGGAAAACACGAGAAAAACATTTGTGTGATGTCTGTAGAACCATAGGTTCTAAGACTACTCGATCAGCGGACTCAAGTCTTGACTATTGGAACATGTAGTTCTCAATGTCGTATATGAAACATAAAATTCAACAATTACATTATAGATACATACAAATATATAAAAATTGTATGATTGCAAAAAAAAAATTGATGTGCATCTAGGAGAGAAAGAAAAAACTCATACCAGAAGGCGGATCATCATGGACTTCAAAGAAGAAGAAGAAGAAAAAATAAGAGCAAATGCGTGCTGATAACGTGTTATAAACTAGAGAAAGAGAGAGATAAAAGAGAGAAACAGAATATGGAGGAGGTAGAAGTGTGTGTTTCATTCTCATTAGACCCCTTTATATAGAAGTAGTGTTTACATGATAATGACATAACTAATGAGTATTTACAGTGGACAGCCACATATATATAATATTTACAACAAATGCTTATTTCTTGACTATATTGATGCTATTTGGAAAGAAAAATTATAGGAAAGAATTTAATTAAATGAAGAAAAATATTTGTCAAAGAATTTGTGAACATATCTCTTAAATTGATACATAATTAATAGCTTATCTTTTTTTTTTTGTCACGTAATTTAATTAATTAATGTAATTGATTCATCCCCTAACATCTAGAAGGAAATATAAAAGGGTAAAGTTGGTGTTGCAATGTATGATGTGGCAAGATTTATTATGTGGAATTGAAAATAAAATTTGTATTTACTTACATGGCATGACACCTAGGATTTGAGGCCACAAATCTTAGGCCTCATTGAGGCCCTATATCATTGCCCTATTGCCTAATAATTATAAGGAAAATGATTTGTGGCCTCAATCCTAGGTGTCGTGCCATGTCACCTACACACATCACCTATTTGCCAAATCATGTCATGTAAGTCTTGAGTAAAAAGACTATCTTATCTTTCTAAAATCTAATGGCTCTAAATTATTTTGGTTTTCATCTAAAAATAAAATATATTATTTTCATTTTTTTTTTCCGTTATATATATATATATATATATATAATTCGTCCAAGAAAAGTGTGAGTGTCAGTGTGTGTAATATATATATAATTTGTACAAAAAAATTTATATATATATATATATATTTGATGTAGAATTAATATGGTATAAATATATATATATATATATATATATATATATATATATATATATATATATATATATTAATGTCATAATTCTAACCCAGAAAAGTTATAAAAAAAAATTGATAAAAAAGAAGGTCAAATTTAAAATTGATTCCACAAAAATGGAAAGAAAATATATTAATATCTTAATTATAACCCATCAAATCTGGTAAATTGAAGTAATATTCTATTCTTTTAATAAATGAAATTTAATAAAATTAATGGAATATTAGTTACCTTACACTAACAAGTTAATTAAAAAAGTCAAAAATTAAATTGGATCCACAAAAATGGAAAGAAAATGTATTAAAATCGTAATTAAAACCTATGAAATCTGGTAATTGAAGAGGTAAGAAAAAAACAAAATAATATATATTTTTTAGAAGAAAGCTAAAATAATTTAGAGCCATTAGATTATCTCGATCCCCGTTAAAGTGACGAGATCACACAAATATGCTGCAAACATGCCTGCAAGGAAGGACGTCCCAACGAGAGGACGTAGTGTCACCCTACACGGAGGTAGGCATGGCATCAATGCCAAAGTGAGTGGCATTCTGGCGTTACAGGCCATGGCCCCAGCTAGGATGCATGGGAGGCCCGTGGGTTCAAAGGATATTTTGGCACACTCCAATCCTTTGATCATCGACACTCAAAATCCGTCTCATGAGAATCTTCCGGATTATGGTTATCGTTGGGGGACGCCTCAATGTCAGAACCTATTCTTGAGAATATAGAGCTCTTTGAAAATTACACTAGTGTACGTGAGACGTGGGATAGAAACTCCATCATAATTGATGATGTTGTTGCGCATTTCGTTGCACATGAGTTTGTTGAGTCTGATGATATCGAACCACGCTCCGCTGATGAATGAATACCAACATAGAGAAATTTGGCCTAAATGGAAAGATGCGATCCAGGTTAAGTTGAATTCTCTAACGAAGAGGAAGGTTTTTGAGCCAGTGATGCCAACACCTCCTGACATAAAACCTGTTGACTAATGGGTCTTCGTTAGAAAGCGTGATGAGAAAAAGAGATGGCAATCTCGCCTTATAGCGCAAGGCTTCTCACAAAATGCCCTGGAATCGACTACGATGAGACATATTCTCTTGTAATGGATGTCATTGCACTCTACTACCATGTCAATTTGGTAGTTTCCGAATAACTGAAAATGCAGCTTACAAAGGTGGTCACTACGTATCTCTATGGGGATCTAGATACGGAATATACATGAAGGTTCATGGTGAACTTCATTTACCCAAGTTAAGTGGCTCCAGACCACGGAGCGCGTTTTACAAAGAGGTTGAAACGCTCACTAAAGTGACTACTTGATTGGGAAGGGATATGCCCGTGCGTTTCCATAACAAGTTTCGGATTCTATCGCGGTTCATGTTGGACATGATCTTCATTGGAAGCCCTTAAAGAGTTAAGGGAAACCGCTGAACACTTGAAATCCGAGTTTGAGATGAAGGATTTTGGGAGAACACGATTATGTCTCGGTTTGGAACTTGAGCATCGTGTTGATAGATGCTTAGGCATTTTGACAAGGTCAAACCTTCAAGCACCCCCATGATCGTCCGTAGCCTTGATCCTGAAAAGAATCCTCTTCGTCTGAAGGATGATGACGAAGATGTGGGGGCAGAAGTGCCTTACTTGAGTACAACAGGCGCATTATTGTAGTTAGCTCAATGCACAAGACCGGACATCTCATTTGCCATGAACTTGTTAGCTAGATATAACTCTGCGCCAACGCAACGCCATTGAATTGGTGTAAAAGATATCTTTCGATACTTGAGATGTATGATTGATATGGGCTTGTTCTATCCCTACAAAGAGATGATGAATTCTGACCCATCACACACTAGGAATGCCGCCAACACTGGCCCGCGTCCTCTATCCCCATCTCAAAACAACATGTGTTTTGGAAGGTTTTGCTGATATTGGGTATCTCTCTAACCCACAGAAATGTCATTCCCAAACTGGTTAAGTGTTCACCATGGGTAAAGATCGTGATATCTTGGAGGTCTACAGAATAGACCCTAGTCGCTATATCTTAGAACAATGCAAAGATTATTGCTCTTCACGAAGTGGTTCATGAATGTATATGGATTAGATCCATAGCTACGCATGTTCGAACAATTGTGGTTCAGTCTACCACAGATGAGCCTACGAGCATTTAAGATAATGCTGCTTGTTTTGAATAAATGAAGCAAGGCTACATCAAAAGCGACAACACCAAGCATAATCAGCAACAACAGACTCTCCTCAAGATCAAAGTGAACTAGGTTCAATCTGAGGACAGTGTGATAGACTTGCTCACTAAGTCATTGCCTAAATTTCACTTTCGAGAAACATGTTGGTAGCATCTTTTGCGGAAGTTATCCAAACTCCCATGACCGTTGTCATCAGGGGGAGATGCAGACATCAGGGGGAGATATCTACATGTATGGTCTCGAAACGTGAAGGGTGTGTTGTGCTCTTTTTCCCCTTCGACCGAGGTTATTTTTGTCCCACAGGGTTTTTGTTACTCGACAAGGTTTTTAATGAGGCAACGAGAGAAGCACCACGTTTGGGCGACACAAGGGGGAGTGTTCAAGTAAATCCAGAATATGTGTCTGGCCCAAACTCGAGGTTACTTGCTCTAGTTGAAATATGGTTTATATTACAGATATTCTCGGAGAATCTTAGGAGATATCCAATCAATGTACGATTATGTTTCCATGTACAACTCTATCTCTATGCTTGTAATCCTCTATATAAAGAGGCCCCTATTATCAATGAAAGTATGACTCAATTCTCTCCCAATATCAGTTTTCCTTAAACAAAAACGAAGTTTTCTACATTTTTTCAGCACCAGAAGCGTAGTAATAAAGCAATAAGAGTAGGAACTGAAAGTGGAGAGAGAGAGGGGTTAAAAGTTTGAGGTGAGAAACCAAATGTTGGGTAAACTAGTCTGCAGTCCCTATCATCCCTAGTGGTAGTGTATTTTTGTTTCTCTTTTTTCCTGGATCCTTATCTGAATATGGTAATTTGTATACACAACGCGCGGGATTGGCGAAGAAACGAAAAAAAAGCTTATATGGGATGCACAAGTGGTCTAGTATTGCTCTCTACTTTTATTTTAATCATCAACTGGTTATACTCTTCAACTGCTCACCAAAAATGCAACATCATAATTGCCAGATCGTAAGTTGTCTTTTGCTTGATTCAACCTCTTCTAGCGATTTTCTCAAAAAAAAAAAGAAAAAAAGAAGAAGAAGAAGTCGATAATCATGTAGAGGTTATACATGAGCTACCTTGAGATATTGGGATTTAACTCTACTTGTTGCTAGAAGCTAAGTTATTGCCCTGCAAGTAGGGCTGTAAATAGGTTCGATACAGCTCGTGTTCGACTCGTATTCAGCTCGATTTTAGCTCGTTCGGCTCATGTTCGTAAGATAAATGAGCCGAGCTTGAGCTCAATTTTAAGTTCGAAAAAAAAACAAGCCGAGCTTGAACAAGGATATATTCGGCTCGTTTAGCTCGTGAGTAGCTCGTAATTTTCAACAGTAGCTCGAGCTTGTTAAAACTCAACTTATGAAGATTTATAGCATAAATAAAAATATAATTTTTCTATTCTCAAATCTTTAATTCTTTTTAATACATTCCTTTTCAATTGGAAGAGAATCTGAGAATTTAAGTAAAATTATTACAATAAAGAACAATAAATCCAAATTTGATGGATAGACATCAAATTTGGATAAATTTTCTTTCTTCCATTTTTATTTTTTAAATTTAAAATCAAATGAGCCAAGCCGAGTCTATTCAAGCTCGAGCTGAGCCAAGCCCAGCTCGGGCTTAAGAAAAATATTCAAGCCGAGCCGAGCTTGAGCATAAAAAAAAAATTCAAGCCTTAGCTAGGCTCGAGTTCGACAAAAAGCAAATGAGCCGAACATGAACACCTTGATATTCGCTCCGACTCGGCTCATTTACACCCCTACCTGCAAGTGAGATACTAACTCTATTTCAATTTTTTTTGAAAAATGCTAGAGATTCCAAAAATTTATACCAAAATAGGATCCCAAATGACATTGCACATCATCACCCTATAATTTCCGCATGGTGTATGTTCTTTACAAAATTATATTTCTCTTAAGAAAAAGAAAAATAGTGTTTTGATAAAAATAAAAAAAATTAATTAATTAATTGTACAATAGCTACAAATCTCAAACTTTCTCCATGGTATCCCACCAAGTCACCATCACAAGACCTTCGCTGGTATCACTTGCTTTAGAAAAGGACTTCAATTGAGATCCATATTCTTTTAAGCTAGTTCTAAATGAGAAAATCTCTCACAATCAAGAATCTTCACTCTATATGGATGTCTTCTTTACAATTGTGTACGTTGCAGTGAAAAGATGTGAAAAAAGCTTAGAAGTCCTTCAATTTAGATCAAGTGAGGTTTTTGGTGCTATCACTTTTTCTCTAAAGAAGAGGAATCAGAAAGAGAGTCAATCACCACCAAGCATCCATTTTTTGATGCGCAAGTCTGCAAGGGCGACAAAAATCTCATGATTTTCCTTGTTTACTTACACTAATTAGGGCCGGTCCTGAGGTTTTTGATGCCTAGGGCGAATTTTTTTTTTTGGTACCCAAGGCCGGTCTTGAGATTTTGTTGTTGACAATTCTGAGATTAATTCGACTTTGAAAAATTACAAATTAATAACAAGTTTTTAGAATAATCAATAGAACCACACAAAATAAACAACAAAACTTCTAATATCCAAAATTTCAAAATTAAAGAACACTCAATATATATTTTGATCTATACCTCAACTTGCATCATGAAATATAAAAAAAATATGTATGCTCACCGTAGAAGAACATAAAAATAGAGAGGAGAAAGATTATTGGGAGATGAAAAGCAGATAGGAGAAAAATTGGAAATGATAGATGATGCAAGTGAATTGAGAGATTTCATAACCACTGAAACCCCTAATTTGAGGAGAAATTTGTTTGATTTCAAGGTTTTAGAGAGAGTGAAAGGCTCTACTATAATGATGCTTGACTTTTTACAGTTGTCCGTAACTCGAAGAGTCGAAGAAGAAGAAGAAGAAAACACGCAGCTAGTGTCATCTAGAATTCTGACATAAAAGATATACACACACACACACACACATATATATATATTTTAACGTTCCTTAGCATATATTGCTGTTTATATATTATATATCAATAATATATATAACCTTATATTCAAGAAAATTGTGCCCTATCTTCCCTTGGGCCCTGGGCTGTCGCCAAGACTGCCCTTGGGCAAGGCCGGGCCTGAGTCACTAATATTAAAATTTCTAAGTTGTTGTCTAAGATTTGGTTGCAATTTTCAGGATTTGATATGGGAACTATGTACTTATTTTGTTTTCTAATATTCGTTTCTATGTGAAATGTCCAAGGTGGACAACAAGAATATATAGAAGCATATATTCTCGTTTCCTCGGACTACTCCATTGGATTGATCTTGTTCCAAATTTTTCTATTCTTTTATACATTAGACGGCCAGAGGCCAAACAAGAAAACAACTTCACTAAGTTGTTACAAAGTCTGGCACCTCCATACAATGGCGGATCCAGAATCCGGAAATAGAGTGTGCTAATTTTACGTGCATAAAAAATAGGGATTTGAGGTATTAAGTATACTTGGGAGATTTTTGGCCTAAATTAGCCCAACCAATCCTTTACATGGATATGCCCTTGCCATCGTAGGCATCTTCATCAAGAAATTG
Source organism: Rosa rugosa (assembly GCF_958449725.1). Lineage (NCBI taxonomy): Eukaryota > Viridiplantae > Streptophyta > Magnoliopsida > Rosales > Rosaceae > Rosa > Rosa rugosa. The sequence goes on from NC_084822.1 coordinate 34,153,814, forward strand.
CAAATTCCAACCAATTTAAAAGTTCATACGTTCTCTTTAAAGTTCATACGTTCTCATTCACATTCCCATTCATGCTAATTCCACTGATCATCATCAAATACCATTTGAGTTCTTAGAATTTGGATTCTTGGAGTCACGATTTGGGTTTGATGAAAGATGCTGCCACCCAGCTTCGAGGTCTTGGCTCCCAGATATGGGTCTCCAAGCATAGTCGCTTTATGTTTCGGCTTCTTAATACGTCTAAATGAGATTATGATTCAAGACAAAATCAGATTGGATAAAGAAGACTTACTTTCATATTTCACGCTGTAATGAATGGCTGATTTTGTAACCAAAACACCTGTAAAGTAATTTCATGAAGTGTCTAGTGTAATTTCATGAAGTTACAGATCGTATACAGAGTAGAAATCAAACACAAAAAGCGGTAGAAATACACAAAAGGCAGACATCCAAAGGTTGATATAGACATAAGGGTTCGGGGGATTAGCTTGCAAGGGAATTCAAAAAGTTATTGTACAGTTCTCTCAAGAGGAATCCCATGAGGATGAATGCAAAGTCCGCTGAACCTCGAAAACAATTGTGGTGTGTTTTCTTTATTCTCCTCGCTGTTTTTCACTTTCATCATTTTCTTTGCAGCCATAAATTTATCAAAAGAAACATCCAGGAAAATGACATTAATCTCTACAGTCCCAACTTTGGTCTCAAGTCCTTGACTGATGTCTCTGCCCCATTGTAACCAGGAAAACATCTGGGAAAAAAGAAGAAGAAAACGACTACTAAAAATTATACAACACTGTCAACTGGCTTAAAATGCAAGACCATGACACAAGAAAGCAGGCAAACAATTTTGAGGGGAGCCTGAGAGAATCAACAAAGTGACTAAACTGTAAGAAAGTTGGAAGACCGTTGGTCCAATAGACAGTGCACAACCTCTCTTTGGCTAGTTTGGCCACTGCTGCTGCACGGTAAGCTTCCCCTTTCAATCCCCATATTCAGAGCTGTCACTTTCCGCATGAATGTGCATGAGCTTGAGTTTTGATGCTTCTGAAAGGTTCTGTACTACTGCTGCACCTTCATATCCAACTGGACAACTATAGCAGCCATAGATACTGCAAGTCTGCAACGTAGCAGAAGTGAACCATGCTATTTCCTTACGATTACAGCAACACCTGCTTTAAGAGTGGAGGCATCCCAGCCTCCATCAACATTTATCTTCTCTACTGGGGTTGAGTAAAAAAAGACCCTAGTCTAAGTTTGAACTAGGTACCAATCGAATGGAATGTTCAAATAACAACTGTCTAGATGGAAGTTAAAAATAATATCTCAAATTCCATTTTCAAATCCCACAAGACATTGCCAAATCCTATCTTCAGTTTCCAGACGAAGCACTCTAGTAGATGAGAAGTTAAATCTCACCTTGAACCCAGATCCCCCTCTACTTCCTCATCTAAACACATTCGGAAAGAAGTCGAAGAACCAAGAACAAATTTTTTATGTGCAGAATATGCGAAAAAGGTACTCTATATCATTTGACTAGGCTGTAGTTTAAATAACAGATAACTAACACTTCAAAGGAGGCAGATATTTTTAATGTTGCACCTAACTAACAAAGGCATGAAAAAGTTACATCTCCAACAGATGATCTTGCTCATACTTCTCGTATTAATGTTTGATTATGGTCTTCTCCTGAGAATCAAAGCCAACAAATAGCTGAGGGCAGAGTCAGTTGATGAAAGTGCAACAATGAGCAACGCCACAAGAACAAGAGTGAGAGTCGCAGTCTTCAGCTACATAAATCAATCGAAGAACCTCAGATTTTAACCATGTCAAATTGTTACTCCTGACTGAATCAAATGCTGCTAAATAAGTATCCACAGGTTGACTAAAAATTTTCATATTCACAACTGAATTTTGCGAGTCTTTAAACATACCGTGCTACGGAAACCTGGCCATTCAATGTACTTCAGCTGACTCGGCTGCTCAAGCAGAAAAATGAATAATGATCTCAAAGACCTAGAAAAAGTAGAAACACACCAATCAACTACCTAATGACACCTTTTGTAAGATATATTGAGCTGTTGTTCTTATGCCAGTCCACCGACTGGGGTGTCAATTTGTGAAAGGCCTATTACTTCCAGGAATTGAGAGGCAGAATTACCACACTGTTTCTTTGAAAAGACTCAGAAGGAAGGGCTCCTGAGGTACTCCATCATCAACACTCAACTGATGATGATCCTTTCCCACAGACGCAGCATATGTGGTGCCAACCCGACGTACAGCCAAACATTGAATCCCTGCTCTACGAGTCTGCAGTAACAAGCCTCATGAATAGGTACGCATTTGCAAGACAACTGGTACAAACCTTCAAACTCCAAAAGGAAGAGACCATTACCCTTCTACATGTTACTGAAACGGCACTGTGATTAGTGATCTTGGTCCCCTTATTCCCAAATGGTAGTTTAGCACTACCTGGATGATGAATCAAACCTGTAATGGGGAAGAAGAGAATCAAATGACCATCACAACATGAAAAAACTTTGATGCAAGCAAGAGAAGGAAAAAGAGAGTCGTGGGATACCTGAACATGTTGCCACGGACTGCGAAACAGCCGCCATCCTAGGTCAAAATTGTGCAAAACAGTATGAGATACACACACAGAAATTATATATCTACTATATACACACTCCAACACACATTAAGTGAGTAAAGAAAGCTACTGACTTGGGAACTAACTGAAAGAAACAGAGCAAAACTGGTAGCAACAATTTTAGAGTTCCTAACTATTCATCCCGAAAACTCAAAATCCAAAAATTCAATTGGGTCTGTTTAACCAAAATTTCAGTTCTTTACCCCATAAAAGACAAAAGTTCCTAGCCAACCTAACCCTAGAATGTAAAACCCAGGAAGCAATTGTGTTTTGGCGGATGAAAGATCAAAATTTTCTGTCACCCTAGAATCAAAATTGAAAAATTTTCACTCTAAAACTTGTAGGGATTCATAAACATTACAATTAATTCAAGAACCATGTACAATAATTGGCCGCAAGACGTGGTTTTGAAGCGAGAGAGAGAGAGAGAAGAGAAAGTGGGGCTTACCAGCTCACTTGGTCCCTCTGGATAGCGTTTGGCTCAGAGTTTGAGCCTTCGAGGGATGAAGCCACCGACTTAACACCGTTTGCCTGGCGGGTTTCTATCAAAACGCTGCGTTTTCCTCAGTATTATACATCATGTTGAAAAAAATAAAAACATATATTGAAAAAGTAAAAGTTTATACTGAAAAAAAAAAAAAAAAGTAGAAGTTTATTAAATTACAACTGAAAGTTCATTCGACTTTTGATATCTTAGGCTAAACTGCTAAAGTGATCGAAATTAAGAACTGAAAGCACACTAAAGATTATTCTACCATGTTTGATCATCTCTCAAACTATAATTGAGAATGGTTAGTGTATCAACAGTGAAATTCACCTCACGAAACACGTGATTTAAAGACAAATTCTCAAAACTCAATGAACATTTTGATGTCTTGAATAATAGTTTCAAACTGCCAAAAATATTCATGGTTTCCATAATTCATCCAATTAATAAGCTTGGAAGTTGGAATCATCATGCATCATGCAATTTTACCGCAGTGCAGTAACATTGAGACTATAATATATATGAATCATATTTACATCATTCATGAATCATATTAGGAAAACCTTAAGTGAAAATTTTGAAAGATCCGTATAAGCATGCAGTAAAGGTTTTGTACCAACGTCTTAGGACAATAACATTTACTTGCAAAAAAAAGAACTATTTGAGTTTTGAAGATATAAAAACTTGTTGTTAATAACACTTAATGACAATCTTGGGACTTTCTGAATTTGAACTTCTATTTTTCTTTAAGTCGCCGGCGGCCTGCCCTGTCATAAGTCATAACTGCCTTGTAATCCTTACTTCGTCTTGTAGTACTTCATATAATGACTAGTTAATAACCATTACTTGTTTTGGTGCTGTATGTAGTTATGTAGATAATAACTAGAATCTGACCTACCCTTTGTCATTACTTTCTTCTGTATCTTATTCAAATCACTTGAAGTGTCTAGTGCAGTGGTACCTCTATATTGAAATCATATAGGTGAATGTTACATATATTTAGTTGAGAAATTTATATAATTGTACTCGTTATCTCTAAATGATCATAAATCTTAAACTTTGTTTAATATTTTGGTAACATTACATATCAAGCTAGTCATTTGAGTAAGAAATTGAGTTAGAATTATGTTAGATCAAGAGTTCGACTCCCTTTAATGTAACAAAAAAAAAAATGTTACATAAACTTATATATCGGACTATGTAATAAAAAAATAGGGAAATGATGGAAAAAGTCACTTTAGATAGTGAAATGATAATAAGGTCACCTAGTTTTCCACTTGATAAGAGAAGTTTCTGAGAATCAAGGCTGAAAGATTACCCGGTCGAGGTAGACGATTCGAGTTCTGCAATTCTTCAAATCCCTAAAATTTGGGGCTTTTTCTGTGAAGTACTTTTCAGAGTCGGCGTTGCTTCACCGTTGAGCAAAACAGTCGTCGGAGAAGGTATGTGTCTAAGAATGTGGCCGCCGGAGATTAATATTTCTCTATTTCGGAGTAGGTTTGAGCGGTTTTTTGAGGTTTGAATTTCCGAAGTAATGTGGAGAAGACGAAACAATAGTGCCGTTTTAGTCTACCTCTTACAAACCGCCAGAGAAAACTGACGGTGGCAGTTTTGTAATTAAATTGAAGTACAGTGGTAGAACGTGAACAGGTGACCTTAATTATCATAGGGACATTTGTGCTGTTTGAATTATAATAAGGCACTTCAAAATGACATTTTTTATCATTATCCCTAAAAAAATAGCACTCTTGGTAAATAACTCTTTTAAAAAAGGTCTATATCTGGTCTTGCTGGCATTTTATGCTCAGTGGGTTTCATATTGAGAAGAGTTGTATATGTTCCCAAATTCCCTTACTAATTAAGCTTATAATTAACTAGGAAGACTAATTATACCTTCTATTCGATCTATAATGGACTATGAAACCAAAACCAAATGCCAGCAGAGACTGGTGTACATTGACGTTTGTTTTAGTTATAATTAGACACATATGAAATGTGGTGGTTGGAAATACTGGTGTTGAGCTGCTGCCAGTTCTATTCTGTCCCAATTCTTCTTCCTCTTGATCTCAGCTTGGTGAGCCTTGGATCCTCTGAGCTCGATTTCCTGGAGGCATTTCGAGTACAAAATGGGGTCCATTTCTTCGAGCATCACTTTCACGTTTTCTGTCAATTGTCGCACGCTTTTGCTCCAATGCCACTTCAAGTTCTTCTCCATGCCTTCAACTACTACTGGAAACACTTCCTCCATTGCCACTGATATCATCTTCACAAAATGCTCATTGTTCCAAACATAAAGGGCTCGCTCCGCTACCTAAAATTACATCAATACCGATATAACAATGACAATGAAAACTAAAGCGTACTAGTGCTGTTTGGTTTACAATGATAATAAGTATAAAGGAAGTGTGTGCGTACCTGTGAGTTCCAACTGTTCAAGCATCTTGTAATCTGATTACATAAAGGCACAGCTAGCTTCCTATACTGATCAGGATCAATATTCTCGACAAGTTCCTCAAGTTCCCCAATCAGCAAAACCTCCTTCTGGCAATTAGTCACAGGCCAATACTTCAGAATCCCTCTAACAACAACCCCACCGAGCACCGGCTCCTTCTGGACAAACTGAGACACACAATAAGCCAATTGCCTATGATAAGCCTGCATTCCTTTCGTCTTGTGAAAAGGAACAAGTACCCTCATCAAGAACAGCTTGTGCTCTTCCTTAAGCGGCATGGTGAAGCCATTAATGATGCTTCCCCATATCTCAAGCAACTCTCTAATCCCACAATGCCTCTCTGACTCAAACACATAGTGCAAGAACACATCATTCATGGATTTCCTCATGAAGGCCCGGTAGAATGTGAATCTGGAATATATCCGGTGGTAGACATTCTTCAAGCGGTCGCGTTCCCTAGGGTCTTCGGATTGGAAAAGAGCAAGGAGATTGATAACAAATTGGTTATCAATGTACTGACGAAGTACCTTGGGGTCGTTGTTGATCACTAGTCGTATGAGGATGTCATAAACCAACTGAAGATGTGACCATACCGGAGAATAAGCTGACATGGTGTCTTCATCATCCGGAAAGTCCGCAGTGATGGAGGGATTGGAAGGAGGAGGGAGAGGCCTGAACAAGTTGGCTGATATCATGGAAATGAGAGACGACAGAACTTGCACAGGAATTGAATTTTTATTGGTCTTCACAAAGGAAAGGAGCTGCAAGAGTTTTTGCCTCTTGAGTTCCTGTTGTGTAGGACATTCATTTTCAGTGAAGGCGAAAACGAAAGTGCAGTATGACACTGCAGAAAGAGTTTCTTCGTGATCTGAGTTGAAAGAAGATGAAGAAGATGATGATGAGCTCCCAACATTGTTGTTGGCAATCTTGTTGCCATTGGAATCAAGATCAAAGAGGTGTTGAAGGGTTGTTGATCTTTTCCTCGTCGAAACTCTAGGTGAAACTTTCGGAGTAGTGTTACTTTGCGCACCCATTTTCTCTCTCTTCCCCTCTTGTTTCTCTTCCTAACCTTCAACTCTCCTCTTGTCTATGAACCTCATCCTTCTTTGTTTATCAAAGTTTCACTAGCCGCTCAAAGAAAGAACATATTGCTATTACTGTTTAGCCTCTGTTTTACTTGTTGGGATCTAGAGGCTTTAGTAGTACAAAGGCCAAAAAGACAGCGGTGTTATATATACAAGAAAGTGTTGTAATTTCCGTTGGATAACAGAGACCTTTATAGTTTTAATTAAAAGCCAATAGCTGGTAAGAAAAGGTTGAGCCAAAGAGAGAGCTTCTTCGCTCTCGCTCCTCATATCTGTGAATGGCACGTGGATTTTATTTTTTTGGAGGGACGGACGGATTGAACAGGTTGTAGTTAGCAACAGGACAACAATCCTCATAAATTTGAATCAGGTTTAGCATCCATGTGCTTCCACCAACCCATCGGTCTCGGCATTTTAAGCAAGGGCTCCACTCTCTGGGGACAGTTTGGCAGGCATGGAAGAACAGAGTGAAGTAGCTGCACATGTAACACAGAATCTGCTATGGTGGAGTAAGAATCATAGACCCCCCCAAACAGAATCATATGGCCGATCATAGTTGCTCCATGCTGTTGGCATGTTATTGGAAAAAAAAAAAAAGGACTTACATTCTAAGTTGCAATCAGTATTGAAAAGATGTTAAAGTACTATAGGAGTGAGTGTTGTACCTAATTGTATGAGATAGTTGGCTAAAGGAAGATGGTGAAAAAGACAACTCACCATCCTCTGCTTTCCATTCTAAATCCTCATTATGAGTGCCCCATAGTCTTAAAGAGGCATGATTAAGCAATTAGGTATTTGTATTACATAATGGGATTGGTTCTCACACTCCAGTTTTTGAGTTTTTCAATCCAAAACACTTCTTCTGTGTTTGGCAAGTAGTTAAAAGTGTTCTCTGCCCTGTATCAGCATGACCTAAGGTAGGCAAAGTTTAGGTGCCTCATACAAAAGCGCAATTGAAGATGAACTCTGTTTCAAAACCAATTCCAACTACTGCTAATAATGAGGAAAATAAGCATTAGGTTTATTTTGGATGTAAACCAAATATCCAACCCACAACCCAGTTTTGGTTTTGGCTATGTTTGGAAGTAGTGCATGATGTATCCCTATAGACTATAGGTAAAGGCACAGGCACGAACTGGACAAACCAACGGTCCAAAACAAAACGAAGGATGAACTACGGTAAATCCTAGAAGGCGTATGTCCTATCGTACAGAATGAAAGGAATGTTCATGTGGTGACGGCAATGGTCATCAATTTTATAGCTCATTGGTTTTCTCACCCATATCAATTTCATAAATCATACCGCAAAGGAAATCTCAGAAGTCAGAAGACAACCAGTAACTTTTAACATTCAGAAACAAACCAACAATTTAAACACCGATTGACAACTAGCATTACTGAGATCATGGTTCATTACACTGATGCATATTGGAAATCTGGAAGGTCAGAATTCCTGGAGAAATCATACCATCTCTTCTTTTTAATGTGCTCAACACAAGGGTGCAAAACAAACCCGACTATCACAGCAGCAATGCTTATAGCCATGATCTTGAGAGAAGCAAGAGCTATAACTACAAAAATCAACACTGTTGGAGGAATACACATCAAAATAGCTCCAATAGTCCCAAAAGGTATCTTGTAAGGCCGCGGTAGATTTGGGTGCTGAATTCTTAACTTCACGAATGCTATGAATTCCATAATCATCCCAAAACAGTACAAGTAGTTCTCTGCCGCTACAATCTCTTGGAAACTCAACCACGATAGCAGAATTACACCGGAAGCAGAGAACAAGATTCCCGTAAGAGGGGTACCATAACGAGATCGTTTGGCAAAGAATGCAGGAAGCATCCCAATTTCTGCCATACCCAGAAGTTGAAATGAGTCGCTGCTCATTTCAGCCACAAACATTCCCATGTTTGACAAAGCAGCTGCCGCTAGAACCCAGGTTCTTAACCATGTGCCTCCCAGCATTTTAGCAATATCAGCAAAATAGCCATCGGACCATACTTCACGATCAACTGGAATAGCTCCAGTACCAGTCAGAAGAGGGAAAATGTATCCAACAACAACCATGATTAGAGCATAAAACAGAGCTTTTGGAAGAGTTTTACTAGGGTTTTCCACTTCCCCTGAAAGAGTACTGATTGAATCCCAGTAATTAAGATTCCAGAAAAGCGTATTCAAGTACAAACTCCAATTAACAGTGCCCACATCTACGATAAGCCACCTCGAAGGCTCTATCTTAGGAATTGCTATCAGCCCCATGACTATAAAAGGAAGAAGTGAAAACACCCCTAGTAAAATAGCTACCCAGCCCACTATGGTTAAACCCCTATAGTTCAGATAAGTGAGAATTGCAGTCAAAACCAACACTGCAATTGTCCTTGGCAAACCACTTTCTAAAGCTGGAATTGCTGACTTCAGATAGTCCAGAAATAGAACAGGGTACAGAGCATTATCAATCACCCCACTAAGCCATTTCACCCAACCTTGCTGAAATCCCCAAAATGGACCCAAAGCCGATGAAACCCAAACAACATATCCCCCATTTTCAGGGAACATAGTGCCCATTTCTGCAGTTATCAAGGCCTCCGGAACACTCCATATGATTGCAAAAACCAGAAAACCGAGAAGGGCTAACAGGGGACCGGCTGCCTGCACACTGTCTTCGACACCAAATGGCCCCCCAGAGACCTCATAGAAGATCAAGAATACAAGAGGTACAATTGAAACCTTATTGTACTTGTGTAAGTTGTGAGAAGATCCTTCCCCCATACCAACATACTCGCCAATATAGTTGTCCAACATTTTCGCACTACTTTCTCTTGCAGGTGAGGTTCTATGTTTCTGCAAGTACCATAGTGTCATCAAAATCTACAGAATTTCGACTTGAAAAGTTCAAGCAGAATGAAAGAGAATAAATGAAAAGGAGCATATAAGGGTGGCAATCAAGAAGAAAACTGATACTTCGTATCAGGAATCAAAAGCATCCTTTGTTGCTCATATCAGCATATCTAAAGCCATTAAATTATGGGCTTAAGTTCTCAATTCAAAGCCGGATAGTTTCAAAATCAGAACTTGGCCAAAGAGAGGAACAACTACGAGTTCAAGAAATGCCAACCTAACCAGAACAGAAGCACTAGAATTAAAATTTCTACCAGGCAAGTTGAAGAGACTCGTCCAAAAAAGATAACTTCTTACAAAAAAACAAATCCTCATTTGCAACTAAAATCAAATTCTCTACAAATATCACAGACAAAAGCAATGAATTTATGGACACAACCACAAATACCCATCAAAACTAGCACATCAAATTGATCAGAGAAACAAAAAGAAAACCAATTTGACCTCCTTCAAAACATCCCCACAAATCAAATCTCATCATTCTCAAATCCAAATCGACAAAGGGTCAATCGAAAACAAAACCAAAATACCTCTCATTGTGCTTAACGATCCGCAATCGATTTCAACAATAACTCGGTACATCAGAAAGGTAAAAGCGAATATAACAAGCAATGAAGAAGAAGAAGAAGAAGCTAACCATGAAAAGTGGGTGGAGAAGAGACGAAACCAAGAGTTACGATGCTAGGGATGTGTCATGGTGTTAAGAAAGTGAGCGTCTCGGATCGACCAGCACGCGTATGTTTCAGTGGCCACGCACGAGTCTGCTTCTTCCGAGTGAGAGTGTTGCATCGCCGACACGAACTGAATGGACAAAACGTCAGATAAGAAAGGTTTGTGCTTTTCGATAAAAGCTCGGCTCCTCTGTGCGATTTTGAGTCGTTGAGAGTTCTTTCAGAAACGTTTTGGCAAAGAAAAACGGTTTTATTTTTTATTTTTTATTTTTTAAAGAAGATGTTTGCTTTACACTATTTAAGTGCGAGTATGAGACGGATGTCATTAACTGACTTTCCAAAATTAGATCAATTTCGTTTGTCTTTTTAACAAGGGGTCTTTCGTTTTTCTTATAACAAACCAGAATTTCAAACCCAACAAACTAAAGTTGATGGAACAGACACAAATCGAAGAGAGAAACAACCACAAAGATTAACCTAAAGCCAAACCAAAACAACAAGTAGAATAAGTTGAATAACCATTGCTAAAGGAGCAGAATACAAGACAACAAGGACTCAAACCAGTCGAGAGACCCCAAATCCGGCCAAATGAGCATAATACAATACACATATGGTTTTCCACTCTTTTCTACACGGTTTGAAGTATCCTCTTTGTATCTATATACCTGATTGGAATATGCTATACAATAACTCAAACTACTGGTAGATACTAAGCATAGGTAATGAGCATGATTTACTGTTGTTCCGAGGGACTGCTGCTACTGAATCACTTGCTTAGAGTTGTGGACTCCGGGAGTGGCTTCGCCAAGAAAAAGGTCTGTGCGGCGCTTCTTTCAGCTCAATTTCATGGCGACGAGCCCCAGTAAGAAGAAAATGATTATGATTTTGATCAGATTATTACATGTTAGCGTGAGTCAACTTATCCTATTGTGAATAATAGTGTCCTATTAGGAATGTTCTATTAGGAATGTAATTACCACTTTAATTGTAGTTAATATTTACCTAGTCTGTATATATAACCTTGGTGTATAAATACCTCATTGTTAGAAGAATATAATTTTTGTTCAAGTAAAACCCTAATTTGTGTTTGGCCCAAACTCTAGGTTACTTGACCTAGTGGTAATATGGTTTAATTAGAAGAATCTAGAGATTATATTTCCTTCTATGATTCAGACTCTATGTATTGTAATCCTCTATATAAAGAGGGCCCCTATTATCAATGAAAATACACAGCGATTTTCTCTCAATTTTTGATTCCCTAAAACACGTTATCAGCATGAAGCCCTAACCCTGAAAACCCTAATTTCGTAACCTTCAAAATCCTGCAACCACCACCCCACATATCGAAGCCCTAATCCCAAGGAGCCCAGAACCGGCGGCGGAACCACCGGAACAGGCCGAAATAGACCTAAACCGGCCGTCTGAAAATCCGAACCGGCCCCTGCAAGCCCTGCCGAAAGCTGCCGAGTAGCTGCCGAGATCTGCCGAGCCATGTGCCTGCACCTGCCGAGATCTGCCGACAGCCCCTGCAAACCTCCTGCCGAGTCCTGCCGACAACTGCCGAGAGCCCTGCGCACCCTTGTGCCTGCCCTTGTCGACATCTGCCGAAAGCTCCGCATAACCCCTGTCGACACTTGCCGACAGCTGCCGAGGCCTGCGCACCCCTGTGCTTGCATCTGCCGACAGCTGCCTAGCCCCTGCCGAACATCTGCCTGCAAGCCCAGCACAGCCTCCGCACAAGCCCTGCAGTATCCCCCGCAACTGCCCTGCACAGCCCAGCCTAGCTCCGGCCACCTGTTTCCGGCGACCTCTGGCAACCTTTTTTCCGGTCACCTTCGACCTCTTTTCCGGTCAAGATTTCCGGCATCTTTTCAAGGTAAACTTTTCTAAAAGTTCCCGTTTTTGAAGTTTTTCAATTTCTTCTTCTTTTCTCGGGGACTTCCAACGTCCCTTCTTCTACCCCACTTTCTTCTTCATAGGGGAGACCAATAGCCGAACTGTGGGGGTTCGTGCTCACTCCAAGCTTGGAGCTTGTAGAGTCCTCCAAACTTAGAGTTTGTTGAGAAGAAAACGATCGACCACATACATCGTTGTTTCGATCTAATCCAAAACCCCTCTTGGAATCGGATTTTCTTGGAAGCGACTACGCTCAGAAAATCCCTAATTTCTTGGAAGCGACTACGCTAAGAAAATTTAATAGTTTTTCGTGGTAGCCCTTTTTTCGCTCCGAAACTAACCCTAATCTTGTGTTGTTTTTCAGGATGAGTAACCTGAACAAGTTGAACTTTGTTCCACTGGAGACAACTGGCGATGGATACCATAGGTGGGTTCGAGATGTGCGCCAACATCTTAAGGCTGATGGACTTCTGGGAGCCATCCAAGAGCCTAGTCAGAACGTGCTCTCCATTGAGCAAGCTACTGTTGTTGAAGCAAAACAAGCTAAAGCCATCATTCTCATGACAAGGCACATGAATGATGCGCTCCAAAGTGAATACCTCAATGAGGAGGACCCAAGAAAGCTATGGGTAGAACTTGAGCAGCGATTTGGCAACGTTCGTGACTCCTGCTTCATGATTTAGAAGTGCGATGGCACAGCCTCCGCTTTTGTGATTTCAAGTTTGTGCTTGATTATAACTTGGAAGCCCTTCTTATCAAGTCTCTGATGGAGTTTTGTGGCCAAGCCATAACTGATACGATGTTGATCGAGAAGACTCTCTCTACCTTCCCCGTCTCTGCCCTGATGATTTCAAAGAATTATCGGATTAATGTGAATGCAGGACGTATCACAAGGTTTCATGAGCTCATAGGCGCCATGAACGTAGCTGAAAAGCACAACAATATTCTTGTGAAGAACTATAATGCTAGACCCGTGGGAACTAAGTCTATTCCGGAGTCTAACTATAGTCGCGCCCCCAATGGAGGACGCAAGGAGCGAAACCCTAAGAGTATGGACAATTCTGGACGTTCTGGTCCATATTCTCGCCCTAAAGAGGAAGAAAATCGCCAAGAGAGGCGTGCACGGAACCGTGGAGGTCAACGTGTGAAGAGAGAGAGAGGCGGAGCCTCCGGCTATGGTGGTGACGCCACCAAGAGTAATAGTCGTCCAAATCATGCACCAAAAGCATCTCGATCAAGGGAGCCTGACCATAAAGATGTTTGTCTTCGATGTGGATCAAGTGGACATTGGGCAAAGAAGTGTACTGCATCCCAGAACGTTGCAAACGCATACAAGATGTATCGTGAAGCAAGGGAGGCAAATTACATGGAACAAGAAGATCAAGATAGCGATCTCGATCTAAGGGTGGAAGACTACAAGGATCAAGACCCAGAAACTGGCGATTTTGATTAAGTCTTTTTATTTTCCAAGAGATGTAGGCAATTGCCATATTATTTTGTAGTAGATGCCAATGGTATTCGTCTTCCTTCAAAGTAGGCGTACTCAATGTAAGTGTGATGTCTAGGAAGGTTTTGAGATAAGTGGTACTTAAGCGAGCTTTGCTCCACCGACATCTCTCTACTAACCTGGTCATATTTACATTGGAATTATCGAAAGGAGTTAGACGACTACCATTGTTTTGCATTAGCTAGTTTATTGGATTAGATTTTCCTTGATCAAAGAAACGATGATGTAATTCCGTTTGGCATATTAATAAAAGTTGAGTTCTTGTCTTTATGATTCCTTTTTAATTATGAGCTTTTCTTTTAGGAATGGATGAACTACAATGTCTTGCGGATAGTGCGACTATGCACACCATTCTACGACATAGGCAATTATTCTTAGAGATGTTGCCTACATATTCCTCTGTGACTACGATGGCTGGGCCATCAGGTTTAGTTCAAGGACATGGAATGGCCCAATTCCTATTGCCAAATGGCACCTTGATTAAAGTCACTGAAGCTCTCTACGCTCCTAAGGCAAATCGAACCTTATTGAGCTTCAAAGATATATGAGCCGACGGATTCCATGCGGAAACGCATAATGAGAACGGAAAAGAATTCCTTTGCATTACCTCTAATGATTGCGGACGAAAGCGCATCTTAGAGAAGCTTATGTGTCAATCTAGTGGACTTTATGTCACTACAATTCGACCTATTGAATCCAATAATGTCATAAGAGAAGATCTCTTGGATTCAGACACATATTGGCTTTGGCATGACAGACTAGGACATCCTGGTCGTGATATGATGCTCCGTATACTAAAGACTTCACACGGACATCCATTCTTCAGAGTGAGAAGAAGCAAGACTCGAAAATTGATTCCTGGACTTAGCAAGACCGCAACAATTGCAGCATCTAGCGCTGCAGCCGTCTTGGGGCGCCATAGGGCAGCCCAAGTCCCATGAGCATGACGCCATGGTTGTTCCTCCCAATCGCCATGACGCCATAATCACCAATTCCCATGGCTCCAACGCCATGATGGGAGATGTAGTCACACACTTTGCTTCTAATAGCGCTACAGACGCTCAGGCCCAACCAAAATCCTCATTGGTTGCTTCTAAGGCCCCTCGCTCATTTTGCAAACCGGTTCCTTCGGGAAATTAGGACCGAGACCGTCCTACACAAAGGATCCTAAAATACTCATTCCGTTCTTACAGAAAATCCGAGGGGATATCTGTGGACCAATTCAACCATCATGCGGACCTTTTAAATACACGCTGGTCACATGTCGTGATGTTGTCGACTCGAAATGTTGCTTATGCTAAACTCCTTGCCCAGATTATCCGTCTACGGGCTCACTACCCTGACCATCCAATTAAGTCAATTCGACTTGATAATGCTGGGGAGTTTACATCGAAAACGTTCGATGACTATTGCATGTCACTAGGGATTGATGTAGAGCATCCAGTTCCCCACGTTCATACCCAAAATGGTCTCGCAGAAGCCGCTATCAAACGACTACAGATGATAGCACGGATATTGGTTATGCGCACCAATCTCCCTATTTCTGCTTGGGGATATGCAATAATGCATGCAGCGACGCTAATTCGTCTACGACCCACTGCCACCCAATCTTACTCTGCGTTACAGCTAGTGATTGGGTAAGAGCCTGATATCTCGCACTTACGCATTTTTTGCTGCGCCATTTATGTGCCTATTACGCCGCCACAGCGTACTAAGATGGGTCCACAATGACGAATGGGCATTTACGTTGGATATGAATCCCCAACCATTGTTCGCTATCTTGAACCCTTGACAGGCGATCTCTTTACCGCAAGATTTGCGGATTGTCACTTTGATGAGACAGTCTTCCCATCGTTAGGGGGAGATAAGAACACAGATGTTCAACAGGAACGACAAGAATTATCGTGGTCTGTCCCCACTATGTCTCATCTCGATCCCCATACCGCACAGTCCGAACTTGAAGTGCCACGAATAATCGAGCTCCAGAACGTAGCAGACACTCTGCCTGATGCGTTTTCTGATGTTGCCAAAGTGACGAGATCACACATACCTGCTGCAAACGTGCCTGCAAGGATTGATGTCCCGAATAATGGACATCACGCCACTCCTGTGACACCAGGAGATGGCGCCATTGCCCAGCATGGCAATGATGTGGCGTCTATGGCCGCAAGTCCCGCAAGGAAGCGCGGTAGACCAATTGGTTCGAAGGATACTCGCCCTAGAAACAGAGCGAATGAGGCACAAACAAATTCTTTGATCATCGATACTCAAAATCCGTCCCATGAGAATGTTCCGGATTATGGTTATGTCTAAGAGACATCATTGGGGGATGCCTCAATGTCAGAACCTATCCCTGAGAACGTAGAGATCTCTGTAACTTACACTAGTACGTGTACATGGGATGTGGGAAAGAAACTCCATCATCATTGATGATGTATTCGCGTATTCAGTGGCGCGTGAGATTATTGAGACTGATGACATCAAACCACGCTCCGTTGATGAATGCCAACGTAGAGCAGACTGGCCAAAATGGAAAGATGCGATCCAGGCAGAACTTAATTGATTCTCTAGCGAAAAGAAAGGTATTTGGCAAAGTCGTACCAATACCGCCCAACACCAAACCAGTTGGTCACAAATGGGTATTCGTTAGAAAGCGTAATGAGAGAAACGAGATTGTAAGGTACAAAGCTCGCCTTGTGGCGCAAGGCTTCTCACAACTCCCTGGAATCGACTACGAGGAGACCTATTCTCCCGTAATGGACGTCTTAACGTTCCGCTACCTTGTCTGTTTGGTAGTTTCCGAAAAACTGAATATGCAGCTTATGGATGTGGTTACTGCGTATCTATATGGGGATCTAGATACAGAGATATATATGACGATTCCAGATGGAATTCAGTTACCCAAATCAAGTGGCTTTAAACCACGGAGTGCGTTTGCGATTAGATTGAAACGCTCACTATATGGATTGAAATAATTCGAACGGATGTGGTATAACCGTCTAAGTGACTACTTGATTGGAAAGGGATATGTCAGCAATGAACTATGCCCATGTGTGTTCATAAAAAGGACAAGTTCTGGATTTGCAATAGTAGCGGTTTATGTCGATGACATGAACATAATTGGAACCCTTAAAGAGTTAAGGGAAACCGCTGAACACTTGAAATCCGAGTTTGAGATGAAAGATCTTGGGAAAACACGATTTTGCCTCGGTTTGGAACTTGAGCACCGTAGAGATGGTATCCTGATTCATCAATCAGTTTATACCCAAAAGATGCGTAGGCGCTTCAACACTGACAAGATTAAGCCTTCAAGCACCCCAATGATCGTCCGTAGTCTTGATCCAAACAAGGATCCATTTCGTCCAAAAGATGACGATGAAGAAGTGCTAGAGGCAGAAGTGCCCTACCTAAGTGCAATAGGCGCATTGTTGTACTTAGCACAATGCACAAGACCGGATATCTCATTCGCTGTGAACTTGCTAGCTAGATATAGCTATGCGCCAACACGATGCCATTGGACTGGTGTTAAAGATATCTTTCGATACCTAAGTGGTACGATCGATATGGGCTTGTTCTATCCCTATAGAGAGAAGATGGATTCGGACCCATCAAGTGCCAGGGACGCCACACATGGTGGACTGCGTTCCCTCTCCCCATCCCAAAACGATATTAGTGTTTTGGAAGGTTTTGCTGATGCTGGGTACCTCTCTGACCCACACAAAGGTCGCTCCCAAATTGGCTATGTTTTCACCATGGGAAAGACCGCGATATCTTGGAGGTCTACAAAGCAGACCTTAGTCTCTACCTCTTCGAATCATGCAGAGATTATTGCTCTTCACGAAGTAGTTCGTGAATGTATATGGCTTCGATCCATAGTTACGCATGTTAGAAGCAATTGTAGTCTGAAGTCTACCACAGATGAGCCAACGAGTATTTATGAGGATAATGCTGCTTGCATTGAACAAATGAAGCAAGGCTACATCAAAGGCGACAACACAAGCATATATCGCCTAAATTCTTCTACAATCAGCAACAACAGAAGCTCCTCAAGATCAAAGTGAACCAGGTTCGATCTGAGGACAATGAGGCAGACTTGTTTATTAAGTCATTACCTAAATCCACGTTCGAGAAACATGTGGCAAGAATTGGCTTGCGGAAATTATCTGAACTCCCATGATTGTAGTCATCAAGGGGAGGCGCAGACATCAGGGGGAAATGTCTACATGTTCACCTCGAAACGTGAAGGGTGTGTTGTGCTCTTTTTCCCATTCGACCGAGGTTATTTTTGTCCCACTGGGTTTTTGTTACTCGGCAAGGTTTTTAACGAGGCAACGAGAGAAGCACCGCGTTTGGGCAACACAAGGGGAGTGTTCAAGTAAAACCCTAATTTGTGTTGGCCCAAACTCTAGGTTACTTGACCTAGTGGTAATTGGGTTTAATTAGAAGAATCTAGAGATTATCTTTCCTTGTATGATTCAGACTCTATGTATTGTAATACTCTATATAAAGAGGCCCCTATTATCAATGAGAATGTTTGGACCCAAAATAAGCATTTTGGCCTGACAAGGCGTGTCTTGGAGAAATTGAGCCAATATCAGTGGCTCAAGCTATATATTGTCGACAAGTTCGAAATATATATTTAGAGGCTAAATAAAGCCTACTATGAAAGCATGGAAGCATGGAAACATGAAAAGTCAACTTTAGCACATTTTCCTACTTCGGCTAGGAGAAACCGAGCTAAACAAGGAAGTAGGGGCGGCAGACTAACCAAATGAAATCTAAATGAGCTAAAACTTTCCAGATTAATTCTAGAAATCAGGATCATTTCTTATGAAGAGTGCCAGAGCTAGATTTGAGTGGAAGGCCTTCAAACAATCGGTCCAATTTTCTACAGAAGCAAAACTGGAAAACTGGACCTGTAAGAGGTCCAGCAGCATTTCCAGCCCAACCGCATGGAATAAAGCTCTGAAAATTTGTCAGGATGATCTACACTCATAGTGGAACATTTTTTATGAAGAAGTCGAAGGCTCATTTTGAAGGCTTGTTGGAGAAATAATTGAAGGAATAAAGGGGCAGAAACTGACCTAAAACCAGCTCAATATTCACATGTTCATGTTTCCTACCCACATGAAGAAAGCTAGATGCTTTTCTTTTTTTCCTTGGATATATTTTCCTACTACAATCTCTTTAATAGATCATCATCACTTCCATGTTTTTGTACCTTCATGTCTTGCTTTCATTTCATCATTTCTCTATCTTTTCCATATTTTACAAATCACTTTCATACTCCACTTTCATTATTTTTCTTCCGTACTCATCATTTCACTCTTCTTTTTCTTCCCTATATAAACACTTTCTCTTCTCATTCTAAGACACACATTCACATTCACAACATCAAAACATCTCTAAGATGATCTAAGTTCTCTCTAGAGCAAACCTCTCTAAGAGCAACTCCTCTCCTTTTCTTCTCTTACCGGTGATCACACTCCTAGTCCTAGTCTTCTCAGAAGCCGACTTTCAATGCCACCAAACCCTCTGTCAACGTGCTTCGGTCCTAGTCTCCTCAGGAGCCGACGGTAGTGCCGCGACCACAACGGTTACAGAACCAGCCAAGCAAGGGTAACGCCCTAGCAACCCAGCCAAGCTAAAGTCACGCTTTAGCAAGATCTCAATACTTCCCGGTGATTTCGCTCTGCTCAATCTGCAATATTGAGTATCGACTTGTGAACAAGAAGAAACTTCAGCAAAGTCCTCACCACGAGGCACAAAGAATCCCACGACGAGGTTGGTGCTCTCCTCGTCTACAATCGCTTGATAGAAGTCAGGTCAAGGGACACCCCCGACGACCGCACCTGAACGGTGCTGGCACGCCCGCGCAAGAAAAGAGACTGTTGACCAGCTGCAGCAAAATTGGAGCCAAACAGAGAATACACAGCGATTTTCTCTCAATTTCTGATTCCCTAAAACAGTTTTCTCAGTATTCTCTCAAACTCATTCTTATTCTCAAGTTAGTATCAGACCAAAGAACCATATTGAACTTTGTCTCTTTGTTCTCTCATCGCTCTCAATTTTCTCGATTTAATTTCTCTAAAGTTTTCTTCTACCCAGTAATTGGGATTTGTTTTTTCGTGTTCTTGTAATTGAGAGTATTTTATCCTTTAAACCTAAAATTTGATTTTTTTAGGGGTTTTTCTTCAGGCCTCAGCAGCACTTGCCTTCTACTCTCCGTTGACTAGTCGAACAATACCTTTTGGCCTGCTAAAATTCATCTTTTCATTCCACTATGCTCAACTGCTACAATGGGAGGACAATGGTCAAGCAAGGACATTGATGCTCTTGTTCAGAAGGTGGAGGTGTTTCTGAATCAAGGTTCCTCTAATGGTTGTGGTGGTGCTAAGTTCAATGGCACCAATTACTACACTTGCGAAAGATGATGACTGCCTATCAATGTAGACTTGACAAGATTGGTTAGATCAATGGAACAATTGAAGCTCCAGAAGAGAAGGATACAGGGTTCTCAAAATGAAAATATTCCAACAGGTCAGTTATGTCTATTTTGTGTAAATCCATGACCAATGATGTAGTGCAATTGATTATAGGGTGTGAAACTGCTGTTGAGGTATGAAAGGTGTTGAAGGAACTCTATCTCAATGATTCTGACTTTGCTCAGATTCATGAACTCCACACCAAGGCATTTAAGATGACTCAGAATGGACAATCCATGCCCATCATTTTTGCTACTCTGGAGAACATTTTGTTGGAGATTGACCAGAGGCGTCCCAAAAAAATGAAGACTACTGATGATATCAAGCTCTATAATGAGGAGAAGGATTTGTTAAGGGTGCATATATTTCTAAATGGGCTTGATGCCAGGCATGCCAGTGCCAAAGGTGAATTGTTAAGGCTTGTTGCTCATCTTTCCCTTGTTGAAGCTTTTGCCTATATTCGGAAGGATGAGGCTCAACTGGAGAGTGTTAAGGCAATTCACTCTGAATTGTCTAGACTCACAGTTCAGTCTAAGGCTACACCACCCAAGTATGTGCCACCACATACACAGCAGCTTCATACTCAACCTAGTTCTCCATCACCCATCGGCACTCGTCCTATTTGTACCTTCTGCAAACTGCCCGGGCACATTAGAGCCAAATGTCACAAGCTGAATGAGTGTCCTACATCTTGGAAGAAACCGGTGCCTAACCAACAAGAACGTGTTGCAGCTCACTTGGTTCAAAATCTTGATTATTAATTTATTATAGTGAAAAGGGGCAAAATCATACAACAGTTGCTAAAAATCCTTCTGGTCCGGTTCAAAATCCTGAATAAACTTTTTGCATTATTCTCTCAACCACGTTTTTATTCTCAAGTGTACATACACCAAAATAAGCTAATGTAGGCATACACTGGTGCACAACTATTCCATAAGAAATAAACGCCCAAATGTCTATTACAAAACAATAAGTGCCTCACCTTCAAAGGGAGAAATATATTTTGCTAGTCACCCACGCCGAAGGGCAACATAAATCGAAAGGCAAACCAATATTTATGTAGACAAGGCAATAATTTTTGGTATAAATATTGATGTAGACATCAATATAACATTGAGGCAATATTGATCGAAAGGCAAAATTAATCGAAAGGCAAACCAAAATCTTTAATGCAACATACCAAGCCAATGATCAGAGCAAATACTGGAGTAAGCAACAAAATATAATTGTGGTAATAATATTGATGCCTTCAATGGCTAGGCAACCATGTTTAGAGACATATTGTCTCTGCATTATTGTCACTCCCCGGACTCAGTGTTGGTGAATTTTAAGCACCTAACCGAATTTAAGGTGTGAGTGTTACAAAGAAGAATGTAAATAAGTTCTTTCTTCTAGGCTCGTCTAATCCCTTTCCGGCTTGACAAACTTTTAATACTTCTATGCAAAAGATATTAGAGATGGGTGGGTGAGCAACCACGCACTTAGTGAGTAGATCATGTAATATGTCAGTAAAGCCATGTCATTTTACACACGCTATAAAATAGTATATCATATACACAACAATTCATCACATCACTTCATCCATTCTTATTGGCTATCCTTCAATTTAGTGACCACCACGGGCACCATAATGACCTTCTCTAGCCCTATATCATCGTGTGACACATCCTTACCTTGGTATAACCAATCAAGAAATTCACATGTTCCATGACTAGTCAAACAATGGATCGAACACATAATATATATAAACCCTACATATTTTGCAAATAGACGTGCTTCACTTGAAAATAGAGAGATATTTCGTAAATAGATAAGGTCATGATTTTCTACCATTTTTGTAGCAAATAAGAATATTTGAAACATATTTCACAAACCACTCAGCTCAACAATATGAAGAGCCTCCCAGAATACCGATTGTAAACCGAGTATCCTAATACGAGCCTTTTAGAAATCACCATTTGATCTAACTCAAACCTCCATGATAGAAAGTGGATATCAAGACGAATCTGTAGCTTTTCGCAGATCCTAAATCGGAGTTACGGATAAGAAGTTATGGTTTGCCGAATTTTTAGAGAGAGAAAATGTAGAGTGTTAATGTCTAAGATTTAGCGGTGGCTAAACCTTAGTTAACGCTGGTCCGATGGGCGGACCGCTACTTGTGATATAATCAATACTTCCGCTACCTGTCAAGTAAAATACAAAGGGCATCAGAGGGAGACCGCGCTGGGCGGTCTTCTATTCTCCGATGCCTAAGTTAGTCAATGTATTTATGTTGACAGAATAACAGTAGGTAAGTAGTAAATGTGTAATTAATGAGGAGAGAGGAGTAAACCTTTTATAGGTGGGGAAGAGGCTGATCTCTTCCATGTTTTCGATGTGGGACTGATATGCTTCAGTTCCCAGCTTCTGGAGTTTTTGATGCTATCTTGGCGTGGCGCGTGGCGGCGCGTCAGCGGTGATCTGGGAGTGAGCCGGGGCTCGGGCGGTAGCCTGCTTGGCTGTGTTTCTGTAGGTCACTCCGTTGGTGGGAGTTGGTACCGCTGGCGGTAGCATGAGCGTGGCTTATTATAGCTAATTATGCTCTGGCAAATGCTCATGTAAGTACATAGAGAAAGAGAGTAGAGAGAGAAAATTCTCTCGGAGATTATGAAAGAAAGGAAGCTGCTGGTCAACCTATTTATGAGGTAAGGGAACTAATAGAAATAGACAACTTGTCAATTTCTTATGAAAATACCAATAAGCTTGTGACACTGGTCATGCAAAGAACAAAGCTTATGTCTCCTTTTGACAAGTGTCACATGACTAACTATTCTGTTGACATCATCATCCACCCACCACCACATAATCACCCAACAACCAATAGGATCTTGCCACTTCAACATCCTATTTTCTTCTAACTAAATTTTAAAAGTTCCTTAGAAATAGCTTTGGAACCCAAAAAAATCCTCTGAAAATTTATGTGAACTCGTAGTGACCTCTAGTTTAATCCTATGGACTCGAAATATAAAATTTGACAAACCAAAAATTTCAATAATTTTCAAAAGCTATAAATACTTTTAAAATAGCTAGAAATTATTTTCCCTTTTAAAAATAGGAAACCAATTTTTCAAGATCTCACAATTATATATAGAAGCACCAATAACATATAATCAGGCAACTATTTTCTTGGTATCCAAATCCTAAAGGCAACCATGTTCTATATTACCATTTAAATATCAAGGCAACCATTATATCTAATCCACAAGATATGATCCGATATGATTCATCAATCAAGATATAAATGAAGCAACATTTGTTACTTGTAACTGAATTTTAAGGCTGTTTAAGTAAATCCAGATTGTGTCTGGCCCAAACTCTAGGTTACTTGACCTAGTGGTAATAGGGTTTTAATTAGAGATAATCTCGGAAAATCTTAGAGATATCCATTCAATGTACGATTACTGTACATACCTCCAACAATATGGAGTATTTGCTATCTCACCAAGCATAATTAACACCTTCTTTGGGACACCCACAAGCCATGGTGAGGCCCAACCGAGACTTGCATCTTGTAGCCCTATGTTCAAGCTACGCTACGGTATCTGAAAGTCGCAAATCCGTCACTGGGAAGCCACCTTTCCGGCCTTGCCAAGTTGCCTCCACAATATGCATTTCTATACTAGAATAGTTGTTTGCTTGTCCCACATCTAAGAAAATGTAAAGGAGAAGCATTCCTTCACCTATAAAAGGAACTCTCCTCCCACAACTCATTTCATCCCATTACATCTTTTGTAATCCCTTTGGGCCGCAAGGCCCGAACACACTAGTTAAACATTCAAGTGGACGTAGTTTCCCGCTAAGGCGGGAAATGAACCACTATACTTCTTGTATCGTTCTCTCTCTCTCTCTTTACTTATCGTTAATTAGATCCCCAACGGATCCAAGCATTAACATTGGCGCCGTCTGTGGGAAGCCAACACAATGGCTTCGTCACCTACCGTGAGCTAAGTCTGCTTAGCGGAACTCAAAGAAATTTTTCCCTCCTTCTTTGAGCTACTTCAAATTCATTGGTCACCCATTTTTCTTTGGTCATTCATGAATTTTCATTGGTTCCCAGTGAGTTCATGTTTGAATTTGTGTTTCTTGGCGGCAACTTTTGCCAAAGCATGATCAACATTACTCCAGCGGTACAACTACAGCAGAAATGTGCATAAATTTGCACTTTGAGGGCTGGTCAACACGTGGTCAACGCCCAAGGAGTGGTCAAAACTTGCAGAAATTGATCAAAACACCAACATATGGGCCGGTCAACGCCTGGCGGAGTCGGTCAACGTCCGTTAGGCAAGGTCAACGCCCATAAGGCTGGTCAACGCTGGGAAGAAGAAAGTCAACGCTGGCACTACCCAAAAAAAACAAAAAACAAAAAAAATCTGGGCGCCAAATTTCTCTGGGCACCCAGACATCTTTTCTGGACACCCTTCTTCTTCTTCGCTGCGTTTTCTCCGGTCAACTCCGCTGCACATCCCTCCGCCCAGTGCTGCACTGCCCGGCCCCCCTCCGCCCAGCGCTCCGGACTCACGCCTCCGCTGCAATTTGTTGCACCGCTGCATTCCTCCGATTGCAGCTTTCAACCAGCTCGCTGCCACCCACGCAGACTGCCAGCACCGCTCCGCTAGCCAGTTCCGCGCAGCTCCGCTCCACTCCGCCGAGATCGCCAAAATGCTCCGCTAAATGCTCCGTTCCACTAGGAAAGTGCTCCACTCTGCTGAACTCCAAGCCCCCCCCCCCCCCCCCCCCCCCGAGCTCCAAAACACCACCGGCAAAAAGTTCCGCCGTCCATGCTCCGCTGATGATCCAAAGCTCCATCATCACTGCCCTCCTTTGCTGGCCAAGAGAGCCGCTGACAATCTCCACCTCTAGCCAAGCTCCGCCGCTGATCAATCATCCTCCGCTGGCCAAGATAGCCACGGGCCTCCTTTCGGCCATCTGCCGCCACACTGTACACCGCTAGCAATCATCCGCTAGGCAACCTCCATTGCACCATCCGATCATCAGCGGCAAAATTTCCTCCGCTAGGCTCCGGCATCGCAAAAGCACCGCTGACCAAAAAAAAAAAAAACCACCGCTGAACAAGCAATCCCTGGGTACTTACTGAATATGCCAACGGATTTCCAGCCATCGGTTTTCTGCCATATTCTGAAGCCTCTAAATCGAGAGCCAGCCCAAGGCAGTCAATAAGCTAAGTCTTCTGATGCTCGGTACGTACATTATCTTTATTTGATAAGCATGGACTGAAATCCCAATTGCACACCACGTGCTTCCATGTGAAACAGCATGGCTGGTTTAGTGCCACGTATTACATGATATCTGCTAAAACTCTCTTCCCTTTTAAGCTATCGGCTCATTGATATGGATATATAGAAAAATCCGGTTTAGTACCACATGCATGTTTCTGTTTTACGAATAAAAAATGGTCAGTGCACCATGACACATACCACGCTAGACATCATGATATGCTAACCATAGAAAACATAATTAGGTAGCACGTGGCCTTGATTTCTCTTAGCTCAAGTGCAGGCATCAACTTTATTTGACTATACTATGTTCCAAATATGCATGTACCCCACCGCTCAGGTGCCATTAAAATGCCATGCAATTACACATGCCTTTAATTGTGACTTGCTCTCATTTATCTCTAAATGCATAAACAGTGGTATATATGCCACCACTTGATGACTATTGTGTCATAAGTCCAAATTACATGTGATAATTATTATGCATAGTTCAGTTTGGCTAACAGAACATCACACAGATATGAATTAGCTGGGGAAGTCAACCATGCATATCTACCTAGGTCCAAATGAATTGATGTGTATACCATACGTACCCATCTTTAATCAATGGGTCTATCTCAAAGCTCACGTGCATGTGTATACAAAGCATGCTCACATATGAATTAACTGTGGAAATCAATTATGTGAGCTACTGTGCATAAACATGCTGATTAATATCCCTCTACTTGTATATTAGCTGCATGTGCCTTGTGCTATTAAGGTAGTTAACACACATAGGTACACATGTTTAGCATGCTCCATCTCAACCGCTAGCATCCCTTGCTTATTTGTATTTCTCCTACGTGATCTACCGCAAATAAACATAAATACTAGCGTTGGTTTTGCACACTAATGTACTAATCACCTATCTTGTTTCAAGGAAATTCAACTATTTCCACGAGATGACGTACATTATAGGAACACTTTATCCGCCACAAGCAATGGACCGTCATGCTCGGCCAACTCCGCTAGCTTCCAAATCGGCATAAGATAAGTCACTATATCTTATCTCTTACACTCTTTCAATTTGAGCTACCGCCATGCCAATACTATGCTTTTACTACGCTACCGCCATGCCAATACTATGCTTTTACTACTTCTAAGCATGCTTATAGAATATCACACTTGATATATCTTTACATGTCTCCATGACCCTTAAGCATGCCTACAAAATGTTATTAGCAACTTTACTACAAGTACATGCTATACACATATGTCATGCTACTACTTAATTGCAACTCAATTAAATAAATGTGACACTCATCTAGAAGCTTGTGACACTTACGACTTACTAAAACATGCTCGGATAAACGACTTGCTCGGGTTACGACTCGCTTGGGTATCGAGTATGGCCACGACTTGCGCTTGGGCCACGCCTCGCATGCTCGCACAGCGCCTACACACTCAACTACACCCAACTTGCTCGAACAACCCAACTTGCTCGATCATGTCCAACATGTTTTACTTAAGCCCCAAGTTCACAAACGCTTCATACGATGTCACCGGGACTACTCCCACAAAATTACTATGGACACCCATTACACTTGCCACTATCTATTGTGCGTATTAATGGCCATAAGATCCACATATACAACTACCAATATTTTACATGTTCATACACATTAATGGAATATTGAATTCTTCTACCATTTGTTGTTCGCTACAAATCGAATTCTTTTCGCATTCCATTAATACGAACGGTGACCAATACAACAAGCATTCTACATATGCGCGTTTTTTTGTCTCATTGTGCAGGACTAAACGAGTCCCTTCTTGCTTATGGAGTTCGGGGACTTGTAGGGGCTCCGTGCCGCCCGGGTACTTATGCTTGGTGACATCATGTGTATAACTCCCCAACCAAGAAGCTCCTCTTACTTGGGGACTTCGGGGACTTGTACATACCTCCAACAATATGGAGTATTTGCTATCTCACCAAGCATAATTAACACCTTCTTTGGGACACCCACAAGCCATGGTGAGGCCCAACCGAGACTTGCATCTTGTAGCCCTATGTTCAAGCTACGCTACCGTATCCGGAAGTCGCAAATCCGTCACCAAGAAGCCACCTTTCCGGCCTTGCCAAGTTGCCTCCACAATATGCATTTCTATACTAGAATAGTTGTTTGCTTGTCCCACATCTAAGAAAATGTAAAGGAGAAGCATTCCTTCACCTATAAAAGGAACTCTCCTCCCACAACTCATTTCATCCCATTACATCTTTTGTAATCCCTTTGGGCC
This sequence comes from Rosa rugosa, assembly GCF_958449725.1. NCBI lineage: Eukaryota > Viridiplantae > Streptophyta > Magnoliopsida > Rosales > Rosaceae > Rosa > Rosa rugosa. The sequence continues at coordinate 34,181,498 of NC_084822.1, forward strand.
GCAAGGCCCGAACACACTAGTTAAACATTCAAGTGGACGTAGTTTCCCTCTAAGGCGGGAAATGAACCACTATATGTCTTGTGTCGTTCTCTCTCTCTCTCTTTACTTATCGTTAATTAGATCCCCAACGGATCCAAGCATTAACAATTACCTTTCCTTGTACAACTCTGATTCTATGCATTGTAATCCTCTATATAAAGAGACTCCTATTATCAATGAAAGCACACCAATTTCTCTTTCAAATTTCTGATTTCCTAAAACACGTTATCAGCATGAAGTCCTAACCCTGAAACCCTAAATTCGTAGCCTTCAAATCCTAGAAACCTCCGCCGCCCACCTTAAAGCCCTAAACTCCAGGAGACTCCAGGAGTCCAAAACCGGCAGCGCCACCCCCGGAACTGGCTTGAAAAACACCGAACTGGCCCCAAAAAGAAGCAGAAGATCTTCTACCCGGTTCGTACTTTTTACGTCCACCACTTACCGTCAACTTCTGTCACAGACTGCACCTCTACCCCAGAATCCTCGAATCAGAAAAAAATTTCCCGGAACCGGCCTTAAACACCCTGAACTTGTCAGCGGAACCTCTGACATCCCGAGCCGGCCTGCCACTGCCAGTCTCTACACTTGCAGCACCAATGAGCCCAATGCCAGAAGCCTAGAAGCCTTTAAGCCCAACACCAAAAGCCCAGAAGCCTAGAAAGAAAAAAAAAAAAAAAAAGGGAAAAGGAGGAGACAGCCCAAAAGCCCACGAACGCAGCCCACAAACCCACTGTCACGTCAGCCCACAAACCCACTGTCACGTCAGCCCCTGCCACATCAGCTCCGACAACTTTTTCCGGCCAAATTTTCCAGCGACCTATTTTTACTAAAAGTTCCCGTTTCTGAAGTTTTTATTCTTTTTCTCGGGGACTTGCAAACTCCCTTCTTCTACCCCCCTTTCTTTTTCATAGGGGAGACCTAATTAAGCCGAGCTGTGAGGGTTCGTGCTCACTCCAAGCTTGGAGCTTGTAGAGTCCTCTAAACTTAGAGTTTGTTGAGAAGAAACGATCGACCACAAACATCATTGTTTCGATCTAATCTAATCCCTCTTGGAATCAAATTTCTTGGAAGTGACTACACTCGGAAATTTTTATTGTTTTTGTGGTAGCCTTTTTCACTCCAAAACTAACCCTATTTTCTTGTCGTTTTTCAGATGAGTAACCTGAACAAGTTGAGCTTCACTCCACTAGAGACAACAGGTGCAGGATACCACAAGTGGGTCTGTGATGTGCGCCAGCATCTTAAGGCTGATGGGATCCTAAGTACGATCCAAGAGCCAAGTCATATCGTGCTTACTCGTCAACAAGCTGCCGCTTTTGAAGCTAATAGAGCTACGAGAGAGGCGAATGAAGCTAAAGCCATAATTCTCATGTCAAGGCACATGAATGAAGGGCTCCAGAATGAGTACCTCAATGAGGAAGACTCAAGAAAACTATGGGTAGAACTCAAGCAGCGTTTTGGCAACGTTCGTGACTCCCTGCTTCTTGATTTAGAAGTGAGATGGCATAGCCTCTGCTTATGTGATTTCAAGTCTGTACTTGACTACAATTCGGAAGCACTTCGTATCAAGTCTTTGATGGAATTCTGTGGGCAAAAAATCACTGATACAATGTTGATCGAGAAGACTCTCTCTACCTTCCCCGTCTCTGCATTGATGAAAGCCAAGAACTATCAGATTGATGTCAATGTCAGACGCATCACAAGATTTCATGAGCTTATTGGAGCCATGAACGTAGCTGAAAAGCACGACAACATACTTGCCAAGCCAATTCCGGAGTCTATTATAGTCGCACCCCTAAGGGAGGGCGCAAGGAGTGAAACCTTAAGGAAATGGATAATTTTGGACGTTTTGGTCCATATTCTCACCCCAAAGAGGAAAGAAACAGCCAAGAGAGGTGTGCACGGAACCGTGGAGGTCAACGTGTGAAGAGAGAGAGAGGCCAAGCCTCCGGCTATGGTGGTGACACCACCCAAGAGAGAAGCCGTCTCCAACGCTCTCCTAAAGCGCCTCGATCAAGGGAACATGACCATAAAGATGCTTGTCTTTGGTGTGGACTACCTGGACATTGGGCAAGGGCATGTAAACCATCCCAGAATGTTGCAAACGCATAGAAGATGTATCGTGAAGCAAGTTACATGGAACAAGAAGATCAAGATGGTGATCTCGATCTGAGGGTGGAAGACTTCAAAGGCCAAGATCTAGAGACTGGCAATTTTGATTAAGTCTTTTTATTTTCCAAGAGATGTAGGCAATTGCCATATTATTTTTGTAGTAAATGCAAATGGTTTAGTCTTTCTTCAAACTAGGCTCACCCAAAGTAAGTGTGATGTTTAGGAAGGTTTTTGAGATAAGTGGTGCTTAAGCGAGCCTTGCTCCACCGACATCTCTCTACCTACCTGGTCACATTTGCTTTGGAGTTACCGAAAGAAGTTAGATGACTACCATTGTTTTGCATTAGCTAGTTTTTGGATTAGAATCTCTATAGTAAAAGAGACAATGATGTAATTTCGTTGGCTTATTAATAAAAGTTGAGTTCTTTTCTTTATGACTTCTTTTTAATTACGAGCCTTTTCTTTTAGGAATAGATTCTGGAGAACTGCAATGTCTTGCGGATAGTGCGAATACGGACACCATTCTCCGCCATAGGTAATTATTCTTGGAGACGTTGCCTACATATTCCTTTGCGACTACGATGGCTGAGCCTTCAGGATTAGTTCAAGGACATGGAATGGCCCAATTCCTCTTGCCAAATGGCACCTTGATTAATGTCACAGAATCTCTCTACGCTCCTAAGGCAAATCGAACCTTATTGAGCTTTAAAGATATCCAAGCCAACAAATTCCATGCGGAAACGCATACTGAGAACGGAAAAGAGTTCATTTGCATTACCTCTAATGATTGCGGACGAAAGCGCATCTTAGAGAAGCTTATGTGTCAATCTAGTGGACTTTATGTTATTACCATTCGACCTATTGAATCCAATAACGTAATAGGAGAAGATCTCTTGGATTCTGACACATTTTAGCTTTGGCATGACCGACTAGGACATCTTGGTCGTGATATGATGATCCGTATACCAAAAACTTCATACGGACATCCATTATTTCGAGAGAAAAGAAGCAAGAATCAAAGATTGATTCCAGGACTTAGTGTGACTGCCGCCTCTGGCGCCGCCGCCGTCCACCGCCGGCCTAGGGACGCCCATTTCCCCCTTGACAACGCCATAAATTGCGTCACCCATGGCAATGGCGCCACGGGTGCCACTTCTCATGGTTGCAATGCCATGATAGGTGATGTAGTCACAAATTTTGCTTCTAATAGCGTTTCAGACGCTCCGGCCCAACCAAAATCCTCATTGGTTGCTTCTAAGGCCCCTCAATAATTTTGCAAAGCCTGTTCTTTAAAGAAATTAGGACTGAGACTGTCCTATTCAAAGGATCTCAAAATACTCATTCCGTTCTTATAGAGAATCCAAGGGGATATATGTGGACCAATTCAACCATCTTGCGGACCTTTTAAATACTTTATAGTATTGGTTGATGCGTAGACACGCTGGTCACATGTCGTGCTGTTGTCCACTCGAAATGCTGCTTATGCTAAAGTCCTAGCCCAGATTATCAGTCTACGGGCTCATTACCCAGACCACTCAATTATGTGAATTCAACTTGATAATGCTGGGGAGTTTACATTGAAAATGTTCGATGACTATTGCATGTCACTAGGGATTGATGTAGAGCATCCAATTGTCCATGTTCATACCCAAAATGGTCTCGCTAAAGCCGCTATCAAACGACTACAAATGATAGCATGGACATTGGTTATGCGCACCAATCTCCCTATTTCCGCTTGGGGATATGCAATATTGCACGCAACAATGCTAATTCGTCTACGACCCACTGCCACCCAACCTTATTCTGTGTTACAACTAGTGACTGGGTACGAGCCAGATATCTCGCACTTACGCATTTTTGGGTGTGCCATTTATGTGCCTACTACGCCGCCACAGCATACTAAGATGGGTCCACAGAGACGAGTGGACATATATGTTGGATATGAATCTCCAACTATCGTCCGCTACCTTGAACCCTCGACAGGCGATCTCTTTACCGCTAGATTTGCGAATTGTCACTTAGATGAGACAGTCTTCCCATCGTTAGGGGGAGATAAGAACATGAATGTTCAACAAGAATGACATGAATTGTCGTGGTTTGTCCCCACTATGTCTCATCTCGATCCCCGTACCGCACAGTCCGAACTTGAAGTGAGAAGAATTATCGAGCTCCAGAACGTAGAAGACACTCTGCCTGATGCGTTTTCTAATGTTACTAAAGTGATGAGATCACATATACCTGCTGCAAACGTGCTTGCAAGGATTGACGTCCCAGATATTGGACGTAACGCAACTCCTCTGACACCAGGAGATGGCACCACTGCCCAGATTGGCAGTGATGTGGCGTCTATGGCCGCAGGTCCCGTAAGGAAGCTCAGTAGACCGATTGGTTCGAAGGATACTCGCCTTAGAAAGAGAGCAAATGAGGCACAAACAAATCTTTTGATCATCGATACTCAAAATCCGTCCCATGAGAATGTTCCAGAGTATGGTTATGTCCAAGAGACATCATTGGGGGATGCCTCAATGTCAAAACCTATCCCTGAGAACGTAGAGATCTCTGTAAATTAACTAGTGTACATGGGATGTGGGAAAGAAACTCCATCATCATTGATGATGTATTCGCGTATTCAGTAGCGTGTGAGATTATTGAGACCGATGACATGTTGATGAATGCTAATGTAGAGCTGATTGATCAAAATGGAAAGAAGTGATCCAGGCAGAACTTGATTCTCTAGTGAAGAGAAAGGTATTCGGGCCAGTTGTGCCAATACCGCCCAACACCAAACCAGTTGGTCATAAATGGGTATTCGTTAGAAAGCGTAATGAGAGAAACGAGATTGTAAGGTACAAAGCTCGCCTTGTGGCGCAAGGCTTCTCACAACTCCCTGGAATCGACTACGAGGAGATCTATTCTCCCGTAATGGACGTTATTACGTTCCGCTACCTTGTCAGTTTGGTAGTTTCTGAAAAACTGAACATGCAGCTTATGGATATGGTTACTGCGTATCTATATGGGGATCTAGATACAGAGATATACATGAAAGTCCCAGATGGACTTTAGTTATCCAAATAAAGTGGCTCTAAATAAGATTGAAATGGTCACTATATGGATTGAAGCAATCCGGACGGATGTGGTATAACCGTCTAAGTGACTACTTTATTGGGAAGGGATATGTTAACAATGAACTATGCCCATGTGTGTTCATAAAAAGAACAAGTTCCAGATTTGCAATAGTAGCGGTTTATGTTGATGACATGAACATAATTGGCACCCTTAAAGAGTTAAGGGAAACCGCTGAACACTTGAAATCCGAGTTTGAGATGAAAGATCTTGGGAAAACACAGTTTTGCCTCGGTTTGGAACTTGAGCACCGTGAAGATGGTATCCTGATTCATCAGTCAGCTTATACCCAAAAGATGCCTAGGCATTTCAATACTGATAAAGTTAAGCCTTCAAACACCCCAATTGTCATCCGTAGTTGTGATCCAAAGAAGGATCCATTCCTTCCAAAAGATGGCTACGAAGATGTGCTAGAGGCAGAAGTGCCATACCTAAGTGCAATAGGTGCATTATTGTACTTAGCTCAATGCACGAGACCAGACATCTCTTTCGCTGTGAACTTGTTAGCTAGATATAGCTCTGCTCCAACACGACGCCATTGGACTCGTGTTAAAGATATCTTTCGATACCTAAGTGGTACGATTGATATGAGCTTGTTCTATCCCTACAGAGAGACGATGGATTTAGACCCATCATATGTCAATAACGTCACCAACAGTGGTCTGCGTTCCCTCTCCCCATCCCAAAACGACATAAGTGTTTTGGAAGGTTTTGCTGATGCTGGATACCTCTCTGACCCACACAAAGGTCGCTCCCAAACTGGTTATTTATTCACCATGGGTAAGACCGTGATATCTTGGAGGTCTACTAAACGGCCCTAGTCGCTACTTCTTAAAACCATGCAGAGATTATTGCTCTTCACAAAGCAGTTCGTGAATGTATATGGCTTAGATCCATAGTTACTCATGTTCTAAGCAATTGTGGTTTGAAATCCACCACAAATGAGCTTACCAGCATTTGTGAGGATAATGCTGCTTGCATTGAACAAATGAAGCAAGGCTACATCAAAGGCGACAATACCAAGAACATATGGCCCAAGTTATTCTACAATAAGCAGCAACAGAAGCTCCTCAAGATCAAAGTGAACCAGGTTCGATTTGAGAACAATGTGGCAGACTTGTTTATTAAGTCATTGCCTAAATCCACGTTCGAGAAACATGTTGCAAGCATTGGCTTGTGGAAGTTATCTGAACTTCCATGATCGTAGTCATCAGGGGGAGACGCTGATAGGAGCATAAAATGCGACAAATATAATGTGCAATCCTTTACACTTTTCTTAGCTATTTCCTTTAAAAAGTCAGTTTTAACTTTGTTTTCTTTTTAGGTAGTTCGTGGAGTGATTAAAGAGAAATAGGAGCTTAAAGGGAGCAACGAAGTCATGGATCATGAAGTACAGTACTGATGCAAAGGACCAAGATTGATCAATCTTTTGGTTGGAAATTATAAGGGAAATCCACGGAAATCGTTGTGCAAAACAGTTGCTGCAAAGCAGAAAACTGCAGTTTCAGAATCAGCTTTCTGGGAACGATTTTAAGGAGCAATTCTTGTATTTTTCCAGCTGCACCTTTTCAGAAACGGCCAGCGATCCTTGAATAAATGATGTTATAATTCAATAGGAGCCAAAGAACTGGTAAAAAGCGTCAACGAGGCAGCAGGAATTCAAGATCGAAGTAAGCTTCCCGATAAGGCAGAAACTGTCAGCTTTTCACGAAGCTTTTTGGGAGATCTTTTCGGGCAACTTGCTTGGAGTTTTTTCAGAAGATTATTGATCATTCTAAAATATGTAATGTCATAGAACACGTAGGAGTCAAGAATCATCCAGAAACATAGCAAGATGAGGTCGTTCCTTATCCAAGAAGGAAGCTTCAGAGACAGAAATTGAATCCTAGTCAAAACAGGGCATTTTGGCCGAGACTCTTCTTTGGACGGATTTCTTGGGCATTTTTGGAAGGTTATTGATGCTGCAAATATCAAGGAGAGTCGTAGAATGATTCCTCAAGATTTTGGGAAGATTACTAAGGCTTGAAAATCATTTAATTGTGCACCAATTAAAGGAATCCTCAAGCAACTAGGAGAGGCTTTCAAAGAAGAATTGGAAAAGGAAACTTGGGCTGTGTATTCCATACATATAGAGGCTCTGAACACGTTGCAAACAACCACCCTACAGCGCCATCTTTTGCCCCAAATCTTAGTTCACAAAGTCTTGAAATTCCCAAGTCTTCAAGAAGTAAAACCGTGCACCATCATCCGTCTTCCATCAAGTCTTGCCGTGTTCTTCATCTTGAAGGAGTTCTTGCATCCAAGGGCAGCCTAAAAGTGAATTCGTGGCCTTCACCCTCCCCTTTTACGGTTTTTATACTCTTGTAATTCAATACTTAGGTTTTTATTTGTTGAATTTAAGACAATGTGTGGCTAGTTATTTTTGTTAGGGGTGAGGTTTGAAGCCCCAATTATGTAGAATATATGTTTGTTTAAATTTAGTTTCTTGATCTTTGGTGTGAATTGGTTGTTTAATTCTGATTGATTGAAAACTTTTGCATGTGTTTGTTTTATGGTAGCCATCATAGGATTTATGCATGTAATTGGAGCTAGGTTTAGAAAATAATTCACCTAATCGTCTTGTTTTCTAATCCACAAGTATGCAAGGCTTTGGACAAAAGCTGATGTTTTAAACAACTAGAAGAGCATGCTAGGTAGGCGTTCCACACTAGACTGCAACTCTATAACCAATCGTTCTCATGAGATCTTAATGCTTCAAATGTGTTGACACTATATGTGTTGTTGATAGGATAGCGTTCTATATATACCTTGATTGCATGTTTGATAGGCTTAGCTATTGTGCGTTCACGTAGACTAAGTAATTAGGGAAACATTAATAAGGGACATGATCTGCTCCGACTTGTTTCTTGGTTGGTTTCTGTTCACACCTTAGTAATTGAAACTAGGTTAACTTAACATTGTTCAAAAGTAATTGGTGGTGGATTTCCGAGTCTCTAACGTCTTCTCCATATTGTCATTCAAACTCTAAAATCATTTTTGCTTTCTTATTTTCCTTTTATTTCGTAGAAACTTAAAAACCCCAAATCTGTTCAACTTAGGATTGCAACGTACCCTTCTATCCCCATCTTGTCCTACCATCTTTTCTTTTTCCTCTTTGACGTTTTTCTTTCTCATAGTTTTGATTATTTGTTTTGTGCTTTAGTTTGTTTAAAGGGCTAAATAAAAATTACTACCCTGTGGTTTAGGTCCAAAATCAATTCAGTCCCTGAACTTTCAATTTCATCAAAAACACCCCTACACTTTCAATTTTGATCTAATAGGTCCAATTTGTTAGTTTTCCGACAATTGAGTTATTTAACTTGTTAATGTGGCTCATATATGGCCTATGTTTTATGATGTGGTGTCGAGATGGTCTGCATAGTCAATTTAGGAGTGAGTCATACTATTAAAAATAAATAGTTTTTCAACAAATAATCCAACTATAACTTGAATCCATAACAGAATATTAACGAATTGGACCTATTAGATCAAAATTGAAAGTGCAGGGGTGTTTTTGATGAAATTAGAAGTCCAGGGACTGAATTGATTTTGGACCTAAACCATAGGGTACTAACTAGTATTTAGCCCTTAAATTAGTTTGTTTTTATTTTGTGTGATTAATTTGTTACCCTCAATCTCTGGCATCGAACGATCCTTGCTTACTCTATATTGCTAACGACTACATCTCACAGGGTTAAGTTGAGTGTCTATTTTAGGGGTATCAGACGCTGACATCAGGGGGAGATGTCTACATGTTGATATCAGAACGTGAATGGTGTGTTGTGCTCTTTTTCTCGTTCGACCGAGGTTATTTTTGTCCCCACTACTACAAAAAGTGCATCACACAACGGTGGAAATCTGTTGTGTGATTTGCACCATGTCTGTCGTCTATCTCGGTGTTGTGTGATGAGCACACTCCAACAACGGTGAAACACTGTTGTGTGTATTCCATAGACACAACGCATCAGTTAAAACCGTTGCACAGATTCTGCGCATGCTAATGCCAGAAATCGGATGCAGCGCTGTTTCGATGGTGATCAGACAACAGAAGTAAGTACACGCTGTTGCTGGTTAACTTCTCACACAACAGAAAAATGACACTTAGACAACGGAAGTAATAATATATTGTTGTTGGTTAACTTATCATACAACAGAAAAATATGGCAACTGTTGTGGGTTGTTCCTTCACACAACAGATATCATAAAGTAAATGTTGTATGTGTGAGGCTCAATGTTGAATTCTTCATAAGTCATACAACATATTGTTTCTATACCGTTATGTGATTTAACATTAGACAACTGTTACTCACTTGTTATGTTGTGTGAATATTAATGATACGACAAAATTTTATAAGTACCGTTGTGTGATTAAAATTGATTTGTTGTGTGATTAACGATGTATGCATATTCATACAACGTAATGTAATGGACTGTTGTTTGATTATTTTCGGTTCTTAAACTGAAATATTTGCACAAAAATAATGCACAATATAAGATTTATGCATTAGAGTATTCAACAATCTAATGTACCAAAAGAGGTAGCATTCATGTATCCATCCATTCCATAAAACCAAAAAAGAAGGCATTCTAGCTAGCATGATGGCTGCTGCATTCTAGCTAATTACAATGAAAGATAGCAAAAGCTAATACAATCAAATCGTTGCGAGAGGAAAATATTTGCCACTAAAGTTCTCTCATACTTGCATAGTGTAGTGCTAAGGCAATAGCACCTAGTGTGTCGGGTGGAGCATCCAACAGCTTCTCATCCAGTTCCAACTTCTTTTTCAAAATGATCTATTTGAGCCTACTTGACTTGAACTGCTCCAACTTTCACACTTCAGCCTCAACCTGCAGAAAGAAAGTTAATACTATTAATTAGGTCACATAGAATAGAGAACTGTAATTTTTGTATAGTATTACATGCATAGTAAGTACTGCACCCAAGGTGGGCTACCATATAGAATAGAGAACTCTAATTTTTGTATCTCTGACATAACTGTATTAAGCAGAAGAGGGATAAGACTCTTCATATGATTGTAGGAAGAAAGGTCTTAAAGCACATATATCACAGTTTCACAGGACTCTCTTCTTCCCTAAAAGCTTTTATCACTAAATTTCCTCCCGTTAACAATAATCACAGCACTTTCTATAAGCAAGATTAGCATGAAATAATTCAATGCAAGCCAATAAAACTCATTCTTCCCTGTCCCAACAAGAAGAAACTGAAAAAAGAAAAGCTCAGAAAACCAGTTCCAACCAAATAGATACATGTTTTTAACGTGTGCATATTCACAACTTGCTTTTTGTACACTATTATACCTGAGGTGAAAAACAAATATATCCAAACTTCAAAACGATATTTGTACACAAAAACAATCAGGCCTCTTTTGAAATGCTGTCCTTGACTTATGGAATACTAATTGAAGAAAAATCACCACATTTCAGCTTGGAAAGTAAGATTGACATTCAACATTCAAGCAATACAAGCTAATGGAAACTGAAAGTCACCATGATACTCCAAACTCTCAGCTAACAATGCAGATTTGATCAATTGCATCCTTTAGATACTGCCATACAGATGTAATCAGTATCAGACTAACAGAGAGAGAGATGTAATCATCTTTTTAAAACTAGAAACTAAAAAGAAAAGTAAAATTTACGAGAATAATAGGAACATACAGTCACATAACAGGGAGAAGCCTTAGCAACAAAGCTCCAGTCCACCTTGGTGTCAAAAGGCTTGGAATAGAACACACCAACTAAAGAATCACAAGCACTTGCACTCTGCATGGATATTTTTAAGCCAGAGAGATAGCAACTTAGACACCGCAAAGGTCCCAAATCCCAGAACAATCAAAGCATTGATAGCTCTACTGGTCAACTTTCTAATTAAGTGAAAATATTTGTGGACAATATTTACCAAAATTAATTGAAAACTGCATTGAAAAGTTCAGTTCCAAATTTCTAATTAATTGAAATGTTGGAGCCTAAGCAAACAGTGCTTGTATCTCAGACAAAGCTCATATACTGAAAAACCAATCATTACTTTTATCTCCTGAGCTGCCATCATATTCTCTTCTCTAATAATATATATACCAAATAATTACTAACCAAAAACTTAGAACTTGTTTTAGATATTGTGCAAGTAAATTAACCTCAATGAAAAAAGATAAATTACCTGAATCTGAGCTTTAGCTTCCTAGCCAATCTCAAGAAGCTTGGCAATGTCACAGCGCATATTAGGAAGAGACTTTCTTTGTGGCAATGTCAAATAACTCCCAAAGCCATGTCATCAAACACCAAACTTAACCAATTAGCTAACAATTCAAAAGCTTTAACAGATTCTAAATAGGCTGATTCCTCTACCCTTCAAGTCGATCAGTATCCTACTAGAAAGTTTAGTATGTACAAAGTTCTATCACATCCAACCTCTCATTACCTCCCTTGCTATCATTAGATCAGGAAGTTAAGAATTACATGCTACACACAAGGGCAATTAAATGACAACAACACAGCTGCAAGTTTATTTATTCCAAGAAGAAAGGCCTTTATATCATAATACATGCATATTGCAGTATATCTCACAGAGGAGTAAAAATTGCATTATTGGTAAATCTAGGAAGTAGATTTTTCGAACAATATTACTTCTATATATATGGCTAACCAAAACTCAGTATCTGAATATTGCAGCAGCTAAACTTGAATAGGGTGCCTTCTATAGTTAAACAAATATTACGTAGCTAGGAGTTCACGAGATTGACAAAATACATAGTTCTCAACTAGTTTCTCCCTATTATATGGGCACCTCATGCAATCGCCAATCTATGTGGCATTCAAGACCTTTGTGCCATTCCAGCTTGTCTTCTCAACTACAAATATATGAAAGAAAAATAGCTCCAAGAGTTATTTAATTAATCAAACACAGCGTACAGTTGCCCAGAAAGAAAGGAAGAGTCTAGAGGTACCTGGAAATAAGTTTCAAGCTGCCTCTTTAATGCCTCATGCTCATGTTTTGCTCTTTGGAAAGCCTTGAAGCATCTGCAAAATTAAATCATAATCATGAGGCCCCAACAGGGAGAAAACTACAATACTAGTTGGAACCAATATTCAGTCCATCTCATTAGAAATGAAAAACAAAACAAAACAAAGAAAGAAAACCACAAAAGGTCATAATTCATTAATTAATAAATCATAAGTTCATAACTAAATGAACTTGTCCAGTTATCCATCAGAGCATCAGTCAATATCAATAGCTATCAATCCTATGATTCCTAATTTCCTATCATTACCAGATACAATTTCAAATCTTCATTAGCCGGCTCAACCACCTCACTCTCTGACTCCGAGTCCAGCTCCTCCTTTGAAAAGTCCCCTAGCCCCTTGAAGGCCTCTTCACTCAATGTGCCAATGTGCCAGTGTAACAACCACTCAAGGTGCTGATATATGTAAAATACCAAATGCTTATTCCGCTTCTACATATAATTGCACATAAACAATACCAAAATAACACTTTTTCACCAAGAAGAAAACATTGAATTTAACCAAAGATTGGTGAAGTTTCAGCTACAGAACATACAACCCAGGGCTCAATTCATTTTTTTTCGTAACATTTATTTTACAAAAGAACAAACAATTCTGCTCAACAATCAACAAAATCAACACAACAATCTATAAGCAAAGCAGAAAATTCTTCTGAGTAACTAGTTCCCTCTGTTTGGTTGCCCCAAAATACAGAACGCCTCTGTTTACCATAAGCACCAAACAAAGCTAAATCACTTGGATTAGGTTCAGAAATTACCTTCGCAGTTTCACTCAACAAACCTCTTTTCCCACAGAGCCTCCGATACCCCAATCGCTCTTCTCCGGCAAGCCAAAACGCCGGAATGTTGATCAAAACAAAGACCGATCACCAACGCCGTCGTACAAGTCCCATAAAGCCAAAACCCCCATTCTCCCTCCTTCTTCCTTCCGGCTGTCACCGACAATGTCGAGAAACACCGATAATGCGACACGAAGCCGAAACGACGCCGTGGCAGGTCGATGGCGAGCGGCGATGAGAAGCGGAAGTCTTGTGGTCTAGAGAATGGGGGTTAGGGTTTTGAGAGAGAGAGAGAGTGAGAATCAAATTTGGAAATTCAGAGAGAGAGAGAGAGAGAAAGCGAAGAAACACAATGACTGGAGAGGACTACTGGCCTTCTCTGAATCCACTATATTTCACCGGCGACGCCTTGTCGTTTAGCCCAAACTGGTGGAGCCTGGACGACGATTGGCACGGAATATATTTTGTTGCTGTACATCGAGGTCTTCAACAGCGACGACGAGAGGCTCGAGATTCCCCAGAACAAGTCGAGCCGCAGATGGCTAGACTCAACCCAAGAAGACTTGGGAATTAAGGTAATCGCCTCGGCGCCGCCGTCACGCTGCTGCTGCTTCTCAAGGTCAGGAGGCTCGGATTTGAACTCTCCGTGTTGTTGCTCATCTCACTGCTGCTCGATTACTCGGAACCCTAGAGCGTTCAATTCGAATCCCATTTTTTCAATTGTGGAAAAATTTGGTACGGATTTCGAAAAATTGAAAGGAAAATGGGGGAAATTGAGGAATTGAATTAGTGGTTTGGATTAGCAGTGAGGAGGGCACAAGATTTTCATTTTGGATGAGAAGGGGAAGAGAAAGTGGCGAAGAAGATGACTGAGAGGGTCGAGAGGTTTTGTCTTCCACTTTGCAATTAGGTCGAGATGTGGCTCGGTCTATGGGACACAATTAACCCTCAATATATTTTGATTATTTTCAAGTCACTCCCACAATGTTTCTGTAACAAACTGTTGTAGGAGTGTATCGCATAAAAACTAGATGCTAAAACATGGAGGGAAACAATGCCGCCTGCTGCTTTGGGCTCAAAATCTTGCCTCCAATGTTTTTAGTTCACACAACAGAATAGTTTAAATCTGTTGTGCCATTTCTACAGATTGCACTAGGTGTACCGAGTGGAAGACATTCAAGCAAAATTCTTCAAAAATTGGCGCGCAGTTTTCAATCACACAACAGAAATAGCTATACCGTTGTACCTAGTACCCCAAATTTCAGTGTTTCAAGAGGCAATCAAGACTCCAAAGTGGAGGGAAATCTGTCGCTAAATTTTTTATGACTCAGACAACGGACAATACTCAATTCCGTCGTGCAATGTAGTTCTGATAAAAAAGTTATCACTTTGTTGACATTCACACAACAGAACATCACTAATACCGTTGTACAATAGAGTTTACTTAAACACACAACAGATAATTTCTGTTCCGTTGTGTGATTCGTGTTGTGTGATGCACTTTTTGTAGTAGTGCGGCCCACTGGGTTTTTGTTACTCGGCAAAGTTTTTGACGAGACAATGAGAGAAGTACCGCGTTTGGGCTACACAAGGAGGAGTGTTTAAGTAAATCCAGATTGTGTCTGACCCAAACTCTAGGTTACTTTACCTAGTGGTAATAGAGTTTTAATTAGAGATAATCTCGGAGAATCTTAGATATATCCATTCAATGTATGATTATCTTTCCTTGTACAACTTTGATTCTATGCATTGTAATCCTCTATATAAAGAGACCCCTATTATCAATGAAAGCACAGTAATTTCTCTCTCAAATTTCTGATTCCCTAAAACAAAGGCAACATTTTTTCAGGAGGCATTAACAATGTAGGGCCATATTAATATTCCGAGGCATCAAATTGTGAAGGAAACCGTCAATGAAAATTGATAAAACTGTTTCTAAATGCTTTATTCACGATATTATAACAACCTAGCTAAATCAATTTTAATGAAAATAAAATCAACCAAAAGTAATGGTAGCATATATTTTATTTATAGTATCAACATTTAAATGCTCGCGATATAAGTATTACGTCCGTTTTGATGCGACAAAATATTATATATAATAACATGGGCATGGGGAAGAGACTCCCAGGTTGACTGGGTTCCAAATCCTTTTATTAAAAAAAAAAATGCAAACTGAAAACCCATTAGTGATTAAGATAGAAATTTAATTAAAAACCACGCAAACTAAATAATTTAGAATACAACGGTTAATATAATGCACCAAATAAATAAATTAAAGCAACCTTTTTATAAGGCTTAAGAGAAAGACTTTCAAAACTCCTCAAAACCATAGTAACCACGTTAAAATATAAACCGATATAGTAGTGAAGAGAAATACTTATCTCTATGGAAAGAAGTTCCACCAAATACAGGTATTCATCAAATAGAACACTTACCAGTTTGCGACTATTTTTTTTTTTCTTTCTTTTTTTTTTTCTTAGAAAGAGGATCAAAGGATTTCACTCCTACCCCCATGGTGACTCGAACCCATGACTTCGTACATAGGTAGTGGGTGCTCCAACCACTGCGACTATTAATAAAATGCAAATTGTGGTCATCTAAATGGGTGTCGTGTAATCTTTGTAATAACTAACGAAACATCCACCAACAAATCTACTCTTAAGATTGTTGGAAAATTTGGTCAGTGGATGCCACTTCTATCTCCATATTTTTGTAGGATATAAATCTCATAAATACAATATATTAATAACAAATCAGTAATTTGTTGGTAAGTTATAATTCCAACATTGTAAATGTCATGGGTTCGATTCTCACTGACATATGTAAGCGTGGGGTGGGCTAAGGGTTAAAAAAAATAATAATAATAATAATCAACATGTTGTTGTCATAATAGATTAAAGGGTCCTTGACCCAAAGCACCAAAATTGGACAAAATTATCCCACTTACCCTAGCAACAGATTTTTAATCTCACTTACCCAATTTATAATAAAATGATAATTTTACCCTTCGTATAATTAAGAAATTGCATCCACGCCTCTCTCTCTCTCTCTCTCTCGGCTTCAACAAAACTGAGCCATTTCGTAGAAAGAGGTTGGAGGAACTCAAACCGTGGAAAAACCTTTATAACAAAGCCACGGCATCTGAATCCACCATCCAAGGCGGCTGTGGTGACGCGGTGGAGATTGGCGAGCTCGTCTCACCTCGCCTTATGGAAGCAAACCAGCAACAGATAGTCGCTCTCGCCATCGCCACTCCAATTTTGAACCCGCTGACTTGTACTCGATTCAGTCCAATGGTTCTCCGATACCCACTCGGTTTCTCAATTTATCCAGCGACTACAAGATTCTGCTCAAATTCCGAGACCTGGTGGCGAAGTGGTCAAGCTCTCTGTAAAGATCATTCTAAGGTGAAGGTTCTCTGTATAAGATTCCTGCAATTAAAGTAGAGACGATTTGGTGAAGAATTCGAAGAGTTATGGGGAATTGAGGTTGAAATTAGGGGTGCCTTTAGCTGGGTTGGACGAAGGAGATGTCAGGAGCAAGCATGAAAGTAGGGTGGTCAAAAATAGGGGAGTCGATTCAGAGAGAGGTGGAGTGCTCTATCTCATTGATTATCAGATTACCGGTGTAGCCCAGTAGTGCAAGAAACTCGTAGAACTTGACCCTGGCTCGGTGTGTTTGGTCAAATTCGGTGCCCAGAGCATTTCTCGGTGTTTGCTCCAATTCGGTACCCAGAGCATTACTAGGTGCCCATCTATTGGGGGCAAATAAACCTTTCGGCGACCTATGAGATATCGGATGACCTTTTTAGGGACCTCCGGCAAGGTTTTCAGAGAAGTCTGGTGGGTGGCGAACTCCGGCGAAGTCTCCTATGACTTCTCTCTCTTCCATTTTTTTTTTTTCTCTCTCTCTCTACGTAACAAAGGGGTGAGCATAAAATAGTCTAAAAAAAAAAAAATTAATTGGGTATTAGGGAAGACTTTATTAGAGTCTTTATGGGTAAAGGGGAATTAAAAAAACTTAATGGGGTAAGTGGGAAAATCCCTACAATTAGGGTAAATTGACAAAAACTCTAGATTAAAATAACAAGGATAATAGGATTTATCTCTTAGATTTGTAGGCTTCCAAAGGATACATCATTCGAGAAGTGTTTAAGGTTGAGGCGTGCAATTAAACATTGCCTTTAAGAGTAGATTTCATTACCCTTCAGAGACAATGTCTCGATGTAGCAGGTTTATAGCGTTCTACCCTCTAGAGTATAACAACCGTTAATCCTTGTAAGTGTACACTCGCAAACTTGGATCCTAGAACTGCTTCGGTTCTGTCCTTGGCACAGTAGATGGATTGAAGATACTCTTATTAGGAGTCTCTGTAAAGCGATGTTGGGAAAACTCATAAAGAAAAACAATGAGGAAGATGTATGAATAGAGAATGTGTTTATGTGATCTTTTCTATTTGGGCAATGGTTTATATAGGATTTCTTAAGGCTCATTTATCTGTCAGACATCATATTTGAATTGAATATGAAATTGAATGGTATGAAAAGGTTGAGCACATTATGACATAACGTTTCAAGACTTTATTTGAAATAGACCTTGCAGTAGTAGACAATTAAGGATGAATATTTAGAGCAATATTGCAATGATGGATTTCATTGCTTGTTCAACTGTTACGACAACAATTTGTATTTTGAAATAACTATAAAAATTCCTACAGAACTATGCGGCAATTTGATCAAGTGGTTTTCCCCTTTCATGAGGGTATGAAATTGGCTTGGCTAATGCACTATGATCGAGTGGAATTTGTGCCAGATTGCATGCTTCTTGGTCAGGCTTTGAAACAGGAGAACACAGATTTCTCTAGTATAGGTTTTCTTCGAGAACATGTGAAGGAACTGGTGAGAGGAAATGCTCAATACAAGATCACTTTTGTTCAACGTCAAGCCAATAAGAGCTCACAAGTTAATTAGCAAGTCAAGCATTGTGTAGTACTGATAGCCAAACTTGATTTATAATTGTTCAGCTATGCTATTCTAAACAAGTGTACTCGTTAAAGTTTCAATGAAATCTTCTTAAAAATAAAGGTTAAAAAAGGGTTTTTGTCCATTTACCTCAATTCTAATTTTCCCACTTACCCTATTAATTTTTTTTAATTCCTCCTTACCCAAAACGTTCTAAGGAAGTCTTCCCTAATACCCAATTATGTTTGGTTTTTTGTTTATTTTTAAGACTATTTTACCCTCACCCTTTGTTACATAGAGAGAGAGAGAGAGATAAGCCATAGGAGACTTCGTCGGAGTCCGGTCACCAGCCACAGGATTCCCGTCACCGACCGCCACCAACCGAGGTCGTCGGAGATCTCATAGGTCGCCGGAAAAGTTTATTGCCCCCAAATAGATATCTATTGCCCCCCAATAGACCCTTATTGAGGGGGGGGGGGGGGGAGGCGGGCAATTGAGGTTTATGAAACCTCACTGGAAGTCTCTAAAGAGGTTTTTGGAGATCTCATATAGGGCTGGAGAGGTTTACTACTCCCCTGAATAAACTTGTATTGCCCCCTAATAGACGTCTGTTGCCCCCCAACAGAACTTTCGGTTGCCAGAATGAGAACTAATCTCCGTAAGACTAGACAAATAGAACTTTGATTAAGGAAAAAAACGAGGAGATTACATCATTTCAAAACATGTATTGCCCCCCAATAGACCTTTAACAAATCTCTATTGCCCCTCAATAGCCCTTTATTGCTCCACTCAAACTAAAGTAATTACCATTGGTGATCAGTAATCATAAGTAATTACGAACTCTTTTACATTTTGAAAAAGATGACATAAACTATTTGTTTATGAAAGAATGCTTATTAAGTTTTGCTGATAAAGGTGAAAGGAGTACGTCTGTAATTCTCTATTAAGTAAGAATTGAAGTTCAGAGTCAATAATACCATCAACAAATATATATATATATATATATATATATATATATATATATATATATATATATATATATATATATATATATAAAAGAAGAAAATACAAAAATTTCATCAATAACAAAAAATGGAATACAAAGAAACTATCTATAACTGCATGCGTGCAGCCATTAAGATCAATGGATACAGAGAATTGAAGTGTGGGTCATTCATTCCTCAGTGGCTTCTTTGACCATACATAAAGAAAGCAAAGACAATGTACCTGGGAGGGCTTTTTTGGCACAAACCCATTTCTATGTTACTTGTTTTGATGTTGATGTTTTATGTATTTTGGACACCAAGGCTCCTTCTGTTTCTATTATAAATAAACTTAAGAACCTCCCTTTCGATAGTTCTTATGCTATTTCAGCTTTAGGGCAATGTGGTGGTTTAGTGATTCTTTGGAAATCAAATTTAGTTAAACTTGATGTGATTGAACCCCATGATAGATTTATCCATTGTCTGATTAAGGATTTGGTTACTTCCAAATCTTATTATGTAACTTTGTCTATGCCTATCCCCAAAAAGATAGACAAGCTGTACTCTGGAATGATCTTGCTCGTTTACAACCTTATAATAATGAAAATTGGGTACTGATGGGAGACTTCAACATCATTACGAGTCTTGATGAAAAGCTTGGTGGGAGCCAAGTAGTCACAAATTATATGCTCAATTTCTATGATTTTTTAAACAATGAAAATCTTTTCTCCTTGAGAGCTTTTGGAATCCCTTATACTTGGACAAATAAACATGAAGATGATTCTATTATTTTTGAGACATTGGATAGGGTCTGTGTTAACACAAGCCTTCTCAATGACTGTCCAGATATTAAGTTGGAAAATCTTCCAATTATTGGCTCTGATCATGGACTTATTTGTCTAACACTCAATAACATGAAGAAAAAGAAAAATAGATGTTTTAAATTTGAAGCAATTTGGCTCTCACATAAGGAGTTTATACCTTTGGTTGAAAATATTTGGAACCAAAAACACAATACTAATCCTTTATTGAATTTTGTCACCATTGCAAATCAATTCTCCAGCCAGGCACAAAGCTGGAACAAAAATGTCTACGGAAACCTCTTCAGGAAGCTGGAGGAGCTAAATGAAAGAAGTAAGCTTATTCAACAATAGTTAATGATTTCACCTATGTCTGACTACATGCATGAGCAGGATGTTCAAGTCAGAAAGGAACTTCTGAAACTTTATAAAGATGAGGAATTGTTTTGGGTCCAGATGGCTAAAGCTAACTGGCTCAAATTAGGAGACAGGAATACTATATTCTTCCAAGCTCAGGCCAATATCAGGAAGAAATCTAACCTGATAACAAGAATTCAAGATGGTTCTAGAAATTGGGCAACTACAGACCATGACATTGCTGATATTCTAATCCATGATTTTAAAAAGAGATTTCATCTTGATAATATCCCTAATAGGGATTCCTTAAATGATTTTATTGCCATTATACAGCCATGTATTAATCATTCTGATAATGAGCTTTTGAACAAACAGGTCACAAATGAGGAAATTCTAAAAGCTGTTAAAGATATTATACCACTTAAAGCACCCGGCCCAGATGGGCTGCATGCCGCCTTCTATCAAAATTGTTGGAGTGAAGTTAAGGATACAATTATTCCCATGATCAAAGGTGTTTTTACTGATAGTAGTTCTCAACACCTAATTAACCATACTAATTATATTTCTCTGATCCCCAAAGTTGATAATCCTACTAAGGTAAATGATTTTAGGCCTATAAGCCTTTGCAATGTCTCTTATAAAATTATCACCAAAATTCTTGTTAAAAGGTGTCACATCCCAAATTTTTTTTTTTTTTCTTTTGAGATGCAACTCATACTCCAATCATGGAAATAAATTTCCGAGATCGAAATATGAATAATTGGAAAAGAACGATACTAGACAAGTTTCCGAAATTGAAACACAACCTTTATTACAAGGGGGGTTTACACCAACATTTACAACAAAAGGTCAACTATATTCCAAGTTCTTGTCTAGGAACCCAAGCATGATTAACCATAACACACATGTATATTACATTATTAAAAACACCCTTGCAGTAAAATAACTTCAAACTTATTTATTCGTCATCTGCAAAATGATAAAAAGGGGTGAGCATACATTGCCCAGTAGGAGAACAAAACCTCTGTGAAGATCATAGTTAGAATAGCAATAATGAATGGATGCAACTATTATCTATTCCCGATAATCCACATTGCAAAATAAACCGAGCCTACATGTCCCATACCATGTATTTTACCACGAAGGTGACTCAGAGTATTCAACAATGTAAATTAACCCCCACCCAAAATCAATCCCCCCTAACCTTCTTTTGCTAGTCATCTTGTCCATTCCCCTTTCGCCAGTCCCGAATTACCCTTTCAATATCCTATACTAAGTGCACATTAACAAGTGGGCATACCTGGGATCTGGTACCTGCTGAGGTTATAGACTCAACTACGCAAAAGATAAACCAACATACTCATTCCAATAGCATATTCACATTACCATCACCACCCTTATACTTCATGTCTTATTGATGCACAAATACTTTGAATATGTAAGTGTATTCACTATTCAGCCATACCAAACAATCAGAAACAGAGGACATAAATGCATATAATCATGAACACAACCATCCAATACACTCATGTAAACAACCATCCAATGCAAACATAGAGGCTCCCCAAGTTTTTCCCCTACCTCAATCAATCTTCACGTTAAGTATCCGGATGAAAACAAGTTCCTATTGCAAGAATAGAATTCATTAGTTCCACACACACAGAATTAAAGCAAAACTCAGCTAAAATACTTGGAAAATCTGAGCAGTGAGTTATTTTGACCAAAACAGGTTTTTACTTGACAAACTGAAATACTGCAGTTTCCTGACCCAGTCACCTTTACGTTAAAAACTGTACAAATATGTTTAAAATCTGTTTTCATGGTCTTCTAACGATTTGTAGCTGACATCCTAAAGAAACTCTCGGAATTTGAATCACCTGAAAACAAATTTCCTAGAATTAGTTATGAATTTTTAAAGTTCAGATACAGTCCCACGTTTTTCTGCAGAAACTGCTACTGTGTGCTAACCTCTTCAGTTTTAATGTACTTTCTAAAACTCCCATTTGTGTAAAACTTTCAGTACTGAAAATAGACTTTCTAAAGTGTTAAAATAAAAGAAACCACACTTTCAACAAGGCTTTAAAGGATGAGTGAAAGTTTTCAACTTTAGAACTGCATATGTTTCCTACTTGGTTCGTGACTCTTCTCAAGTCAGATTCTCTTAATTTATGTCTTCCAAAAGCTCTCATGACTAAAGGAAACAACAAACCAGCTGCAAAGTGATTTCAAATTCTACTTGGGATAAATTCAAAAACCAAATATAAAAACTATTTTCCAGAAAACTAGTGAAATCAAAATAGAAGATGAGAAAAGAATTAATTCTGTTCTAGTGACAACAATTTATTCCTAACTGAACTTCATATCTATTTCAAGTTCTTCCATCAACATGAATCCCCAAGTCTTACAGTAACCTATGAATATTTAAAGCAGAAACATAACTCAATTTCCAATTGCATTAACCATCAAACAACTTATCAAATCAGAAAAACAAAATCACACCTGACTTTTCACTCCTCCACTTCTAAGATACCGAATTAAACTCTCTTTCTCTCTCTCTCTCTCTCTCTCTCTTTCTTGTTTATCTATGTATCTAACAACTCAAGGAACTATATGGAAAGCATAGATGGTCAGCCTATTTATAGTGTCTGGAAAGGAGGTGTATACGTAGAAAACAAGATAGGTCTAACCGAAGAAAAATTGGATATTCTAATTGAAATCTTACCCATATAGATACTAGACTCGCCACCTCCAGATTTCTAGAGTTCCAGCTCTTGATTCTAGGGTTCCAACTCTAGCTTCATAGCTTTGGGGAATCACCAATCTGAAACTTGATTTCCAAGGCTGTTGACACCTCCTACTTACCCATGGCGGCGGCTATGTCCTTTTTACTTTCCTAAGGCGGTGGCTGGTATACCAGATAGAGAAGAATGTGGAGGTGAGGAAGACGATGAAGAGAAGGGACAAACCTTTGAGTTTAGGCGTTGTTGATCTAGTTTGGTCGTGGAATGTTTTCTATCAGCTGTTAGGCTACTTGGGTTTTTAGTCTTGGGCCAAAAACTTTGGGCTACTCTAATTACTTAAACCCAAAAGAAAACAAGTAAAATTATCTCTAAATAATAATATTTAAACAAATAATTTAGCACAAAAAAAAATTAAAATTAAACTTATTTTTCGGAAAAAAATGTTAAAAATTTTAGGTCGTCACAAAAGGTTAAGGCCTTTGCTAGAAAAATGTATCTCCAAAAATCAAGGAGCTTTTGCTCCCGAAAGGGCCATCCAGGATAATATCCTGATTGCACATGAAATCTTCCGGATTTTCAGAAAAAGAAAGGAAAAGTTGGTGCTTTAGCACTTAAGTTGGACCTCGAAAAAGCTTTTGATTTCCTAAACTGGGATTATATCTCCCAATGCCTCAAGAGGTTTGGTTTTCATGATAATTGGATTAAGCTTGTTTTAAACTGTATTTCTTCTGCTTCTTTCTCGATTATAGTTAATGGCAGTCTTTCTGGTTGGTTCAAACCAGCTAGAGGTATCAGACAAGGTGACCCTCTCTCTCCCTATATTTTTATTTTAGTTATGGAGCCTCTAATAAGGCACCTAAATGCTCTAGCTATCAACCATAAGTCACAAGTTGGTCTTCTATCTTCACCATGTGGTTTTAGAATTTCTAACCTCATGTTTGCTGATGATTGTTTAATTTTTGCTAAAAAGGCTACTAAGAAAGGTGCAAGGAACATTTCTAAAATCCTTGACCTCTTTGTTGCTGTTTCAGGACAAAAAATCAATTAGCATAAATCTTCTCTCTATTTCTCTCCAAATGTCAATTCTAGTCTCAAAAATGATATTGTAAATATTTTAACATCCAACAAAAGGCTACAATAGGTAAGTATTTAGGTATCCATAATGTTATTTTTTGGAAGGATCCTATAAATGCAAAAGAAATCTTACTTAAATTGTCTAATAAGCTGTCTGGCTTGAAGAAAGGAACCCTCTCAAGGGCAGGCAGGTTAACCCTTATTAATTCTAATATTGCTGGTATGCCTAATCATATTATGTCTTGCTTCAAATGTCCAAAGAAGTTGACTAACAATATTGATAAACAAGCCAGATCCTTTTTATGGGGCCTAGACATGAAATGTGACTCTGTTGCTTGGGAGCAGGTGTGCCAACCCAAGTCAACAGGTGGCTTAGGCATTAGACCTTCAGCCTTTTTCAATAATGCAGCTATAGATAAGTTAGCTCGGAAAATAATTAATGACAAGGATAACTGGTGGTCACAAATTATGAGAAAAAAGTATCTAAGAAATGTTTTTTTTTTTTTTTTTTTTTTCAGGCCAAGAATAAACAGAAGAACTCTATTGCTTGGAATGGTGTCTTGGATGCAAGATACTTGATCATGAAAGGAATGAGTTGGATTGTAGGCAATGGTAAGAATATAAAGTTCTGGACTTTTAATATATTGGGTGTTTGATTGTTATTTACTTGATTTCATTCCTGATGATAGAAGGAATATGATTAATCTAGAAGAGTCAGTGGCCGAGTATATTATTAATGGTAAATGGGACATGGCAAAGCTAGCTTCTGTTCTAGATACTAATATTGTGAAGCAGATTCTTGGCATTCCTTTACTTGTTTGTGAACAGGAAGATGAATATATTTGGGGTCCCGCCTCGAATGGTAGATTCTCTATTAAATCTGCTACGTGGTTGCAATATGATCATCTTCATAAGCATAACCAGTCCAAGTTGATAAATAAGCTCTGGAAGCTTAATGTTCAGCCAAAAATTAAAATCCTTGGTTGGCTGTTTCTTAGAGGAAGGCTCAAAACTGGGATAGACTTTCCAAGTTTGGGATTATTAATGATAACTCTTGTCTCCTCTGTAATAAAAATAATGAGACCGCTGACCATTTGTTTGGTTATTGCGATTCACTAAGGAAGTTTGGAGGCTGGCAAACATTGACATGCACCTCAGTGGACTGGGAGGAAGGGTATCTCAAAGTCTTTGAGGAACTTTTCTTACACCAACCTTACAATGCTGACCTGTTTGCAAAGATTCTTACTCTGTGCTGGCAGGTTTGGAAGACTAGAAAAGATGTTATTTTCATAACAGATTCTGTTAATCCTATGTCAGTTGTTATGTCAGTTGAGGCAATAATGAAAAGCTTTGTTAATTTTAACACTAGTACTAGTGGAGCAAATACCTCAAACCTTTCAACCACAATTAAGTGGTCTGCTCCTCCTAGTTCTTGTGTTAAAATCAATTTTGATGGTTCAGGTAGTAGAGATTCAGCTGCTACATGTTGCAGAAGCTATTGTGCTCAGGGATAGCCTGATTGTGGCCAAAGACAAAGGTTTTACAAGAGTTGAAGTTGAAGGAGACTCGAAGCTCATTATTGATGCAGTTAATGGAGTAGTGATCCCACCTTGGAGGTTGCTCAAATTGATTGAAGACATTAGAACTATTGCAACTTCCTTTTCTCAAATTTCCTTTAAGCATATCTATAGGGAAGCAAACTTTGTAGTTGACGCCATTGCAAATTTAGGACATGATGCTACTTCTCCTATGTACTAGAGTGATAGGGTCCCTAGTGAGGCTTCTAGAGCCTTAATTTTTGATGGTGTAAACATTGGTTGCCCTAGAGGCTTCCTTCTTTAATTGAGTAATTTATTTCCATTAAAAAAAAAAAAAACAATGCCCGGAAAGAGTGGAGCCAAGTGTACCTAACAAGGTAATCCAAGATTCCAAGTGCTTCCTGAGAGTCTTCGAGTCAGATACAAGCTGCTTAGTCTTCTTCCCCAAAGTATGCCAAATTGGATCCAATTGCCTCCTCACAATCTCCTCAAATGAAAACAGTCCATTTTCGACAGCCAAGTCCTCTACATCAACCTTGTTCGTCTTCCTCATTTCTTTCAAGCAAGCATCGATACTTCAATAATTGCTTTCTGAATCTACCATGTACTTGGTCATCGGAACCCTAATACCCACCACCTTTGGCGTGTCCCTATCCAACTCATTTGAAACCTCCACATGAAACCTCAGCCACAGATGCAATCTCCTCAAATATAAATACTTCATGGTCCTCTCCGTCTTCGCAAACCCGAAGACCATGGCGTGGGGCTTATTCGAAAACGCGCGAACGAACGTCGTTTTGTTGAGGGATTGGAATATCTTGACGATGAAGACCTCGGTCGAGGTCTCGGAGAGGAAATCGACAGCGAGGATGGTGAAGCCAGCGATCTGGGAGGTGGGGATTCGGTTAGGCCTCATCATTTACCTTTCGACCCTAAGCTCGCCCGGCCCGTAGGGCCTAAGCCCGACCCGACCCTTACATTAGGGCGGGCCGGCCCTACCCTTTCTCAAATAGGGTAGGGTAAGGGTCATGCAAATGAAGCCCGGCCCTACCCTACGGCCCGGTCCAATTGAGCCCTTAAGGGCCAAGCCCGGCCCGGCCCTAATAGCCCTACCCGGTCCAACCCTAAAATTTATATATTATTTTTATTATTTTCTATTACATAGGCTTTGTTTTCTTCAAGGTTCGAAAAATCGCTAGGCGCTAGTCGGGCGGTGGCCAGACGACTAGCGCCCAGACGCCTAGTCGGGTGTCTAGGCGGCGCCTAGGCGGTTTTTAATTTTTTTAATTTTAATTGATTTTTATACCATATAAACATATTATAGACTTAAAAAGAATATATAACCACTTATTATAATTTATAAATAAAAATAATATTAATTTTCTATAAGATAATTTCATGCATGTCGAACACATGGCTTGATTTTTTTTTTTAGTGAACACATGGCCTGATGAAGTGATGAGTGATGATTCCCTATTCAAACACCAAGTGACAAACCCAACAGATATGAGATAACCCAGAGTACTCTTCCAAAACGGATCTTCCCCAATCTTCCGAACTCTTCAAAACCAATTCACACCTTCAATTTTTCAAAATCCCCCAAAATCTTCCAAAACCAATCTTCCCCAATCTTCCAAAACCAATCCGCACCTTCAATCTTTCAAAACCCAATTCGCAGATCACCAAAATCAATCTTCCATGAAGAGAATTTGATCAGATCAACCAAACACAGGCCCTATTTTGCTCATCGTCCTAAACATCCATCCACCTACAACCAATTTCTGAAATGAAAACCCATATGTTCCCTCAAAATAGCATTTATGAATCATGAATCGGAGCGGTAAGGAGCCCAGGATGTCTCGGCGATCGGGTATCAAGATCTGATGAGCAAGGGAGAGACATTTCGACGCGGACGCCCAGCAAAACCCAGCCGCCTAGGCGGCCGCCCAAAACCCAGAACGCCTATCCCACCGACTGGCCATTACTCGCGGCGGAGACCCACCGCCCAGCGCCTAGACGCCGCCTAGGCTGGCTGGGCGGCCGAGTTTTAGAACACTGGTTTTCTTTAACTATTATTTTCCTTGTTACACAACAATTAATATTGATAGATTTAGAGAGATAGTTAATTGAATATAACCACCTTAACTAAATTAATAAATGTTATAAGTTAATTTCTATATATATATATATATGTGTGTGTGTGTGTGTGTGTGTGTGTGTGTGTGTTAAATTTGAGCCACATTTTGAGGAAAAATTTTTGGTTATACAAAATAAGGCCCTTTTCGGCCCATTTCGGCCCTATTTGACTCTATTAGGAAGGCCGGCCCTAGTGAATCGGGCTTTTCGGGCGGGTAAGGGTTAGCATATTAAAGCCCCGGCCCGACCCTACCCGGCTCTAAATTTTGTTGACTTTGACTAGGCCCGGCCCGGCCCGACCCTAGCCCGGCCCATGATGGTGAGGGCGACTTGCTCAATGGAGGAATGTTCCTCGCCGGAAAGAGAACGAAGAGTGGAGGGGAGGGGAGGGGAGGGGAGAGAGAGGACAGAGAGAGAACGTTTTATGATTTTATGTATGATTTGTAATTTCACAATTCTTTGAAGGCTAAAATTGTTATTTGACGTTTAAATGAGGTAAGTGAGAATAAAAATCTGTTTGTGGTATAAGTGAGAATATCTTGGCCCAATTTTGTGCATTGGGTCAAGAATCCAAAAAATAAATTGATTGTATCGATTAAACATTTCTTTTAGTACATTCTATTGAATGAAATTTTCATTAACACATAACCTAACCTAATCTTCCTCAAATAGAAAAGAAAAAAAATCAAACTATGATCGCATCATCCCGCCGTCTAGAACACGATACGCGACTAGTATCATTGATTCATCATATATTTATGAATAATCTTTTTTCTTTTTATATTATTTTGGTCCAAGTCTTAATCTTTCGTGTAATTAATTTAATTCTTTTGAATAACTGGCAAAGCTTCTATGGACTGTGGACTCTGAAGAGAGTTGTTTACTTAATATATAAAAAAAAAACAAGCATATAAAACTAACCACAGAGCGTGTGTACACATAAAAGTACCCGTCTTTACATTTTAATCAACAAATAATAAAATAATAAAGAGCTCGTCAAATCCAACACCCTTCATACACGTGTCACTCCCACTTGGATCCAACAATTTCATATGGCCCACAGTTACATTTGGCCTCGCCCACCACCTCATCACTCCCTCCTTAATCCCCCGCTTCTCTCTCTCTCTCTCTCTCTCACAGAATCCAAATTCCACCCACCTTTCTCCAAATCACTCTATGATTTCTAATCCGAATTAAACAACTCTATGGAGACCTCCTTGATTAAGAGTTCGAGTCTCAACAATGTCCCCAATTCCCACTCCCCCACCTTCCTCTCCCACAACGGCTTCGCCTCCCCGCAGCTCGACGTCTCCGACATAGAGATGATCACCATACAGACCGTCACCTACACCAGCCTCAAGGACCTGTTACCGGCCTCCCCGCCGACGATCGGCTCGCCCACGCAAAACTCCAGCTGGCACGAAATTCCGATCAAGAACC
The DNA here is from genome assembly GCF_958449725.1 of Rosa rugosa. NCBI lineage: Eukaryota > Viridiplantae > Streptophyta > Magnoliopsida > Rosales > Rosaceae > Rosa > Rosa rugosa. The sequence continues at coordinate 34,210,662 of NC_084822.1, forward strand.
CGCTCGTCAAGCATGCCGCTCTCGCCTACCTCCAGCCAATGTCGTCGCCGCCCGAGGTCGGCGGCAAGGGGATAATCCGGACGGTCAGGGACAAGTGTGGGTGTACGGACGGGATCGGATGCCTGGACTGGCTGCGCGACGTCGTTTGGAATTCGGTGAAGGAGGCGTTTGGGGAGGATGGCCGGAGGGAGGGGAATTGGGATGAGGACGATGATGACGACTACGACGACGATGATTACGTCAAGGTTGACTGAGACTGAGATAGAGAGAGTGTGGGGGCATATTTGGAAGTTCAGGTTTGACTGACCGGTAGCTTAGAGGCATAGATAGATACGAAAGGGAGGAATTGTAAATAGAATTTTTGTTTTTATGTTTTTGGTGGTTTGTGACCTGTAGATGGGTGTGTTACGCTTCAACATTGTGTTCGATTTATTAATCACCGAACACTTTGTTGTTTCTTGACAGAGAAATTTTGCTTCTTCAAGAAGGAACTATGTAGTGAGCAATTTTTTAAGGTTGATGAATTGTTAATGATTGAGTGGGTGATTTGAATTCGAGTTCGGATTGAGTTCGTAAAATAGTTACTAAATAAAGTTTTTAAGTCTGTAAAAGAATTACTTGTAAAACATATTCAACTTTCGCTTACAGCTCGAATCAAGATTGCCAAACAAAAGATAAAAGATGCTAGCTCTCGTTTGGTTTCGTGGATTTGAGAGATTAGGAAAATAAACTCATTCATTTCATGTATTTGGTAAGTACAAGGAAATGAACAAGTTAAAATTGAATATCTCTATTCTAGAGAGACTCATTATTCCTCACTCTTTTCTTGCATTAGTTATTAATTCTGCATTATTTTCTCTCATTAATCACGCATCATACAACTTTCCTAACATTATCAAATATTAGAATGAATCATCATCCTTTCAAAAAAAAAAAAAAAAAAATGAATCATCATAGAAATCTCAATTTACATAAAAAAAATAAATGAATTAATTTTCTTTCGCAAACGAAACAAGAAAGTGAGAAATAAATCCACACTCTCTTTATGAGAATGACCAAATGAAGCAAAAATATCCTCTACAACGATACATTCTAACGCAATGACTCAAAGAGATAAGACGACAAATCATCACGTCCATATACACCAAGTTCAAATCTTTCATGTGTTATTCTTCCATGCTAATATTAGCAACGAGTGCAGAATCCGACTTACACGAATATGGTAAAACTTGGGTTTGTTTTCAAAGCAATAATTATGCATGCATGTGCTGTAGCTAGTGATGGACCCGGAAAATGTTGAGCTTAGCATAATTTCAACATCAATCGAGACTCCGAGACTTGTTGGTATTCACATGTTTCGAATAAGTGAATTCCAACTTTGCAACGCCAACTCATGGATGAGTAATCATGACCATGACACTTTTGTAGCTCCCTCATCAGTTTCATGACTATATTTTCTGATCCTTTTTGTCACGTAGACAATATCTGATGTGTCGATCCTTATCGGAATCTTGTGAAAAATGAGCACACCAGATGTTTATCCACATGTGTATCAGGCATTCGCGATGTCCATCAATTAAGGACTCGCGTGTGCCTATCAATGCTTGTATGCTCTATGCGATGAAGCTCATGGAAGCCTGTAGTCTACAAAATTTTAGCATTGCTGTGTATTTGAGTCTCTTTCTAAAAAATTACATACCCGTGGAAGTTTGCAGCTAATTTTGCAACATACTTTTTGTATGTACACCAAGTTTCTGTAAAACAGTTAGTCACCAATAATCACCACATGAGCAATTCCCATCTCTGAAGTGGTGAAAGACCTTGGAATCCCCTACTATTATCTCTCTCTTGGTCATCTCTGAAACCTTCTTAGCAGCATTATGGCAATCTTCGCATATTCTTGTGTTTCTTCTAACAAGAACCGGGTCTCTGAGTTTCGTGGAGATCAGCCCATAAGAAATTGCCAATCTTACACTGTGATGCTCTGCAGAATTTTGTTTCTTTCTCATCAAATCCAAGGGTCTGAACTTGGTGATACTGTGAACATACTTGTCTTCCCCAATCTTCCTCAAAATTACGTCTAAAACCTCATAAATCGTGTCACTTTCAACGTGCGACTTGTCGTGGTTGATGAACCTGTAAGGCTTACATTTGGTCTCAAGATAGCTGCATCCAATAGTTTTTTCCAGTCCTCTTTGCTTCATACGAAATTTGATCCGTTTTACATCTTCCCACCTTCCAGCTTCAGCATACATATTGGAAAGCAAGACGTAACACCCAGTATTATCATGTTCCAAGGATAAAATGTTCTCAGCAGCAACCTCTGCTAACTCTATGTTTCTATTGTTTCTACTGGCTGTCAGTAAAGAACCCCAGATTCTGGCTGTGGGCAGCAACGGCATTTCGTCAATGAAAGTCTTGGCTTGGTCAAGATTACCTGTACGCCCAAGAAGATCAATCATACAACCGTAGTGCTCTATTCCAGGATCAATACCGTACTCTAATTTCATAGATGCATAGTATTTCCAACCCTCATCGACCATGCCAGAAATGCTACAAGCTGTTAACAGGGAAACAAAAGTGCTCTCATTTGGTTGAATGCCCATGTCTACCATTTCGGAGAACAACCGAGTTGATCTTCTCCCAAACCCATGAATGGCATAAGCCATAATAATAGTGTTCCATGAGCTGACATCCCTGTATATCATCCTATCAAAGATTTCTTGGGCAGTACCTAGATGCCCACATTTTGCATACATGTAAACAGATGAATTCAAGATGAAGGTATTTGAATGATGCTCCAATTTCGAGATATAACCATGAATTTGCATCCGCTGCCCAAATGATGCTACTTCAGAATAGGCAGGTAGGATGCTTGAAATCGTAATTGGGTCTGGGTCAAGAGGTTTACTCACAAGATCCTGAAATAGTTCCAAGGCTTCCCAATTCCGTCCATTGTGTACATACGCAGAAATCATGGTGTTCCACGATATCAAATTCTTTTGAGCCAGTTGGCCAAATATACGTTCTGCAAATTTTACCCTGCTGCACGCACCATACAACTCAATCAGAGCCGTTTCCAAGACAATATGAGGGAGAAACCCATGTCTAATGGCGTAGCCATGGATAGATTTTCCCTCCATGAGGGCTCCTACTTGTGTGCAAGAAGGGAGTAAATTTATCATCGTAATAGCATCAGGCCTCAACTTATCAGTCTCTTGCATCGTTTTCAAGCAAGAAAAAGACTCCATGGGACAAGCATTTAGCGCATATCCGTGTATCATCGCATTCCAAACCACAACATTCTTTTGAGAAATCTTATCAAACAACCTCTCCGCATAGTCTACTCTACCGCATTTGTGGTACATGTCAATAAGCGAGGTTTGAACCATGACATCCGATTCAACCACACATTTCATCACCTGGCAATGGATTTCCTTCCCAGTTTGGAGCAAACCCTCGATAGCACAAGCATTAAGAACGCGGATCATGCTGAATCTATCCGGCATTATCCCAACCACGAGCATCTCTTGAAAACAAACCACTGCAGTCCATCCATCCCCAACTGCAACATACGCACCAATCATCGAATTCCAAGAAACCAAGTCTTTAACAGGCATTTCTTCAAACACCTTCTCTGCATCTTCTATGCAACCAAGTTTCGCATACACAGCACACAGAGAGTTACATATGTATACGTCCGAAACCAACCCAGCCTTGAACAACTTCCCGTGAACCCTTCGGACTTCGGCCAACGATAAGGACCCACCACAGGCCTTGATCACAAATGGGAAAGTATAGTTATCCGCTCCAACACCTTCAAATTCCATTCTCCGATAAAACTCAATCGCCTCTCGGAACAACCCGTTATCCGTAAAACCTCTGATAACGATATTCCAGTTGTACGCATCTGACTGGTTCATTTTCTCAAACACCCAGAGCGCGTCTTCCATGGACCCAGATTGAACATGGTCATGAAGAGCCTGTTTGAGCGAAGAGCTGTGCTGTTCAATCAGTGTGGTTGACTTGATAGGTGGTTTTGCGGCTTTACGAACCCATTTGGGAAATCTCGGCGGGTCGGCGCCCTGGTTTGCTCTGGGCTCGGCGGCGCGTTTTCGAGAGAGGTTGGGTGGTGCTGTGGAGGTGTAGAGATAATAGTTGAGAGCGAGAGTTGGAGTCATTCTTGGATTGAGCTGTAAGCTGTTAAGAGTTCACCAATACTCATGGAAAGAGAGGCCTCTGATATATTCTCTCGCTTCCTCCCTCCCTCTCTTCTTTGCGGGTACTGAAGAGGAGAGTAGCATAGCCGTTATATCTGAACTGTGTACTACTATACATTTTTTTTTAGATTTTGGTCCTGAATTTTGGAAAATTTTGACCTTTGGCCACCGATTTTAATTTTGTTAAATTAGAGGGGAGATTGCGAGATACAAATTATTATATGGCATCAGAAATGGAATGCAGTTTTTTCTTGTCACTTTTACCCTTATGCTCCATTCTCTTTCTTCTTCATCTCTCTCTCTCTCTTCTTCTGCGAAAGCAATCTCTTTCTTCTTCTCTCTCGTCAAACCATTATAACACCAGACTTGTAAAACTTAATTTGGAGACAATCACTGTTGGGGAAGTTAGGGTTTTAACCGAAAGTTTGTTAGGGTTTGGTATTTAATGCTGTTAATAATCCCTACTTGTTACGAAAGTAGTATAGGTTTGAATTATTCCAGTCCATGATTCACGTTGCTTAGTTAGTGCACAACGTGAGGTGTTATTTGTTTTTATCTTTTCCTTTGTAAGGCTTATAAAGCCATCATCTTCTGTTTCAAGTGAATAAGAACGTTTCCTCAAATATTACAGTGTTGTTGTTGTTATGATTCTATCTTTTTACATGGGCTATCGTTGTTGTATGGGCCTATTTGGGTCTTATGTTTCATGAGTCCACTACTTCTAGATATTTTCTTTGCTTGAATAGCCACTAGGACTTGTAACAGATCATCGAAGAATTGAATCAGTTTTATTTGCTTAGTTTTTTCCTCTTTCTTTTCCTTCTTTCTCTTTTACAACTATGTCATTTCTGGGCTTGGATCCTGGCGATCCTAACAACGTGAGTATTAGGGTTTTGCATTCAACAATCACAAAATAGCAGGTTCTTGCTTCTAGATGCCCAACTCCTGGATTTGAAAAATCATAACTTTAGCAGATCTCACAAAATAAAGCAAAGAATCATGTCTTATTTGTCATGTATCCATGATCCATATCCTAACTCGACACTGGTCGTCGGACGTCATGGATGCTGGGTTGGACTCGTCGACGACCTGTGATCGAGCATGATGGTGGTGCAGGTGTTGCCGGTGGAGCTCCGGTTGACTGAGAACAGAGAAAGCGGATCCCATATCTATTTTTTTTTTCTCTCTCTCTCTCTCTCAGAGCTTTTTCTCTCATTTGTTCTTTCTCTTTCCTTGATGAATTTGATGTCTGAGTTGCAGAAGACCATGGTGTCTTGTTGCAGAAGAGAAGAGAGGGAGAAGGAGAAAATAAGAGAGAGAATAACAGCAAGGGAAAAAGTGACAAGAAAAAAATGCATTAATAGATTATTCCATTTCTGTTGCCACATAGCACGTGGCACTATGGTGTTACATTCACGCGCACAGTGAGTGTGTATATAGCATTCCCCCTAGTATGATTGGTCTATAGCAACAATGCTTATTTAAGAATGGTCACTTCGGGGTATAGGTTATATGTCCCCGCGACGCAAAAGTTTACTATTAATATAATAAATAGAGCCTGGTGTGGGGCTGAGCCTTCCAGTTAGGCTGGGTTCCAAACCCCTTTAAAAAAAAATGGTCACTTCATATAAAACTTTTTTTTTTTTTTTCACCAATTAGTGTTGGGCTCACCCATTGATTTGGGCACCCCACTTTCACAATTTTACTTATAAGACTGTGCGCATCACCACCTCCCTATGCATCTCTTTTGTTTTTTGGACATCTCCCACAACATCAAGTCTAATCCAAAACCAACACTCACCGCTTCCACATCTTAGTCGGAAGCGTCGCAATCAGGAGGTCGTGGAAGGGTAATGTTTGTCTCCACCACACAGAAGCTTCCATATCGCCCACCAAAGATCGGCCAGACCACCTTTGATCATCTGAGTCCTTTAGTCTGCCTCAACAATACTGCCTAGAGAAGACAAGTCTTCCTCCACTGAATTATTAGCCTGAGTTGCAAGCAAACAATTACCGTGAATTATTGCTTTTGTGACATTTAAAGCCTGAAGAAACTCAACCCCAGGCACAAAACCAAGGGTGGCATAAGGTGTGCTGCAGCCCACCCCAACTTTTTGATTTAAAAAATAAAATAAAATTGATATACATATATAAGGGCCCTAGTTAGTAATTTTTCGTATTATACGCGAATAAAACACGTACTTACGTTTTTTTCAAAAATACTTCCGTACTTTGTATTTTTGAAAGTGACTCGTTAAATTTTCCATACTTTTGAAGTCAAAAATATTATATACGTACTATACACGATTTTTACGTTTTTTCCCGTATTTTACACATATTATTTAACAAAAATGAATATAAAATAATATTTTTAATTATTTATTTAATTAAAAATATTTTGCCGAACTACAGGATAAAATGTCCGAATAATACAGGTACGTATTTTTCTCATACTATACACGTCCCGTTTTTTACTAACTATGATAAGGGCTATGTCCCCCCCCCCCCCCCCGGTGTATTCTAAGGGTTCATTAATGGTTAAGGTGTGAGGGCCGCTGCACCAGCCCTTTCTTAAAAAAAAAAAATTGATATACATATATAAGGGCTAAAATATGTTTAGTCCCTGTACATTGCCTTTAATATCATTTCAGTGCCTAACATTCCAATTTCATCCAAAAACTCCATGGCCTCTCAATTTATATCCAATAGGTCAATTCCGTCCAAATGTGCCGTTAAATTATTTTTCTATTTCTTTTTCGAGTGGTTGAGCCCTCCAGAAGATTTCTCTCTCTCTCTCTCTCTCTCTCTCCATTAAAAGGAAATCTGAAAATGGATCTTACCATCACTCGCGGCCCTGGGCGGTGAAGATGTTCTATATTGGCTACAGTTTTGGACAGTTAGTTAAACAAGGCTCTTGGGTTTCTCTGATCCCACTCTTGACTTCTGCTTCTCCTCTTCCATTTTCTTGGTTCTAAGGTATGCCCATGCTTTTGTGAAATTGAAACTTTTTAGTTCTTTTTTGTTGGTTTCTGTGGTTTATTGGATCATTTGAGGTTGGATTCTAATTGAGTTTTCTTTAATCTTGTGAAAGTTTGTGGCTTTATCGAGAATAATCGAGAAGTTGGGGAGTTTAAGGTTTAGTTCTTGAGCTGAGTTTGAATGGTAAATTGAGAGGGTAGTTGTATGTGTTTTGATTTTTCCCAATTTTTTGGGCTAGAGGTTGTGTTTGTTATTTGGTTTTGGTTGTTGGGTTTGTAATAGATTTCTGTTTTTTTTCTTTCTTGAAACTAGGTATAGCATATTTATTCTAGAATCGTAGGCCTAGTACGTCTTTTTTGAATTCTATTTATAAAATTGAAATATGTTGGAAAAGAAGGTAATTTGTTATGGTTCTAGAATTAATTGTGTGCTGTAATTTTTAGAAAGAGAGCTTTGAAGACCAATTTCCATGTGTAGCGGTTCAAAGAGGAAACCTTGTACCACTAACTCGACCATGGATCATTAGAAACAAGAAGGTTTAAGGTTTAGCTTTTTGATGTTGCTAGAGTTAGCAACTATTGGAAGTATGGCTTCAGTATGGCTAGTATGGCATACTGATTTGTGCATTACCTTTTAATGTTAATACCTTACCTCACCTTAACCTCACCTTATCTTAGTTGTTAACATAGTTATGGGTTTAAAACTTTAAATTTGACTTGTTGTTCCTTAGATTAAGGGTGATGGAAGTTTGTTTCCTCACTCAACGTGTCTATATAGTGCATCCTTGTAAGTCTGTTTCTTACTAAGAATCAATATACCAGAAAATCTTCCACAAGTTTGTGTCTTGTTTTCTTCATGGTATCAGAGCATGAATTCAAGTCTTGAATCTGTATTCTTTCATGTGCATTTCCTAATTTTACCAACTTAACATGGCTGGGAAATCTGGTTCTAAAACTGATGAACCACTTGCAAAATCTTTCGATGTCGAGTTTAATCCAAACCAACGTCTTAGCTCTATTTTGTTTAATGATTTCAACTATTTTTCTTGGGCCAGAACTGTTACACTTGCTCTTGGAGGAAGGTCCAAGCTTGGCTATGTCAATGGAGTTATACAGAAGCCTAATGTTGACTCCTCTACATATGATTCTTTTGGCTGTGTAAGGATCAACTCGTTATGTCTTGGCTGCTGTAAGGATCAACTCGTTATGTCTTGGCTGCTCAACTCTATGGAGAGCAGAATAGCAGAAATTTTCATTTTTCTAAGTCTTCTATATATGCATCTCTGGAAACATGTTAAAGAGATGTATATAAATTAGAATAATGTTGCTCGAGTTTTTCAACTTAAACGAGATATTGCTGATCTTCAACAAGAAGGCAAGCCTTTTGTTCAATATCTTGGTAGCCTTACAAGTATGTGGAATGAGCTAGATGTTTATAGGCCTCATACCACCGAGGCTAGTGTTTTGTTAAAAAGAGCTGAGGAGGACAAGATTTTTCAACTTTATTTAAGCTCAGTTTATGAAGATTTAAGAAGTCACATTCTTATGAATGCTGAGCTATCTTCTTTCAACAATGTGTGTGCTACCATTCAAAGGGAAGAAGTTCGAAGAAAGGTGATGAATATGGAGACCAAGACAAGTGCATCTAAAGCTAGAGCTTATGTTTCTAATCTCAGGCAAGTTAAAGCTAGAACATACAAAGGCAGGAGGCCTGACTTGAAATGCAGCTACTGTGAAGGTGTTGGACATGTCAAGAATAGATGTTGGGTTCTCCATCCCCAACAGAGCCAAAGTTTTCAAAGGAAGGCAAAGGTCCTCAAAAGAGCTGGAATTCACCAAGAGCAAACCTTGTAGCAACTCCTTCTGCTTCTTCTGAGGGTATGCTGAACTTCACCTCCAACCCTTCTGCTTTTATCAATGAATTTGCTGCCTATCTCAACAAGAAGCAGATGCATAGTGGAAGTGAAGAAACAACCATGTCTGGGAGTGAAAGTCACACTGCACTCCTTGGAAAATTTACTGGCTTCCTTGCAGAAACTGATTCTGTTTCACATGAAGAAGCTTCAGGTACTCTAAAATCATTTTCTACTGCTCTCAATGTGTGTGCTATGGATGATTATTAGATTATAGACTCAGGGGCTACGGATCACATGACAAATAAGATTATTAATTTGCATGATTTTGAAAAAATGTCTATTCCTTCTAAAGTGTGTGTAGCAAATGGCAAAGGTGCTGCAGTTTTGGGAAAATGAAAAATAAAATTACTCTCTAGTCTTATTAAGTCAATTGCTCTTTATGTTCCTTCTTTTCCTTTTCAACTCCTATTTGTTGGGAGAATTACAAACACCTTGAAATTCCTTGTAATCTTCTCTCCTTATAATGTCATATTTCAGGATCTTATCACTAAGAAGACAATTAGTGAAGGTTTCTTTTTGAATGGTCTTTATTATCTGTCCAAGAATTCATTTGATTCCAAGGTTTTTCAAGTCAGTTTAACATCAGCACAAGATCATCATCTATGACGCCAACACTTGGCTCATCCTTCAGAGAAGGTGTTGTCCTTTTTGTTTCCAAATATGTGCAAAGCAGACAATTAATGTGATGTCTGTCATCTGTCAAATTCTGAGTGCAAAGCAGACAAGTCCTAGTCTTCCTGTTGATGTTCTTGTTGATGAGGATTATGAGGATTGCAACTCGTCTATCAATCCTGATACTCCAATTCAAGAAGTTTCAGCTGTAATTTAGGATTCAAAAATAAATATGCAATCTGTTGTCGAGCCATCCTCTCCACCTCCAGTTGTTCTTTGTAGAAACCCTCCACGAGAAAGAGGTCCTCCATCAAAGCTCAATGACTATAAAACCTACAATGCAAGGTATCCGATGATATACTTCATATCTTATAAGAAATTTTCCTTTGCTTATTCAACATTCCTGAGTGTTCTCGATAATTCTCGTGAACCTCAAAGTTTTGAAGAAACTAACCATCTTGAGGAATGGAAGAAAGCTATGGCTTCCACTGCTTGTGAGCTTATTTGGTTGAAATGTCTTCTCTCTGATCTGGGGTATCCTAGTAGTCAACCAATGTCTCTTTTCTGTGACAATCAAGCTGCCATGCACATTGCTTCTAATCCAGTTTTTTATGAACGAACCAAGCACATAGAGGTTGATTGTCACTAGATTCGAGCTCAAGTTCAATCAAAGCTTATTGATGCTCATTAGTCATTACACTCGCAGTCATGATCAATTGGCTGATATTTTCACTAAGTCGCTTCCTACTGTTCACTTTCACAGAATTTTGGGCAAGCTTGGATCAATGAATCCTTTTGATCCAATTAGAAGGGGAGTATTGGAAGTATGGCTAGCATGGCATACTGATTTGTGCATTAACTTTTACTGTTAATATCGATCTTACCTCACCTTAACCTCACCTTATCTTAGTTGTTAACATAGTTATGGGTTTAAATTTGACTTGTTGTTCCTTAGATTAAGGGTGATGGAAGTCTGTTTTCTCACTCAACGTGTCTATATAGTGCATCCTTGTAAGTCTATTTCTTACTAAGAATCAATATACCAGAAAATCTTCCACAAGTTTGTGTCTTGTTTTCTTCAGCATCGTTCGATGATCTGGATGGGTTCAAAAGTGTTGTGGAGGAAGATGGTCATGATGTTGATGAGGCGAGTTATTGGTATGGATGGCATGTTGGCTCGAAGAAGATGGGGTTTAAGGAGAGAACACCGCTTATGATTGCTGCTATGTTTGGCAACATGAATGTATTGAATTATATCCTCCAAACGTCTCAGGTTGGCAAGATTGACAACCACACACTATGTCAATAACCCCATCAGACAACAGCCGAGGGCTGTTGTCTGATTCAGAAAATTTCTGTTGTCTAGTAGCCTGATATCTCTTAGGCCTTCAGACGATAGATATTACCCGTGATCTATATTTCACTCAAACAACAGAGGCCGGCCAATAATCTGTTGTCTGATTATGTCGAGATATGTCAAATTATGACTTTCTGTAGTTGAAGATGTAATGAAACGACAGTTATATGTTGTTATAAAGGATTCTACATAACATATTTTCATAAATCTCTATCGTTTGTATTTCATTAAGACGACAGAAATCTGTTGTGTGAATATATAGAGATTTGAACTATCTTGGATTTTTTCTGTTGTGTGAATCAATTGTAGACAACATATATTTTTCATGTTCTGTTGTTTCTTTTTTATTAAAATGACAGAAATATGTCGTCCGAATATATAGAAGCTTGTACTTTCTTGTGTTTTTCTGTTGTGTGATTCAATTAGAAACCACATATATTTATAAAGTTCTGTTGTTTCTTTTTGACTAAAATGACAGAAATATGTCGTTTGAATATGTAGAGGTGTGAACTTTCTTGGGTCTTTCTGTTGTGTGACTCAATTATGAACAACATATATTTATAAAGTTCTGTTGTTTCTTTTTTACTAAAATGACATAAATATGTCGTTTGAATATGTAAAAGCGTGAACTTTCTTGGGTCTTTCTGTTGTGTGACTCAATCATGAACAACATATACTCATAAAGTTCTATTGTTTCTTTTTGACTAAAATAACAGAAATATGTCGTTTGAATATGTAGCAGCATGAACCTTCTTAGGTCTTTCTGTTGTCTGATTAGCCTAAGGACTATAGTTAGCCTACATCATCTGTGGTTTATGGTGCTTTCAGACAACAGACATTTGCTTGAATTTTGTTGTTTGATGTTGATTCGGATTTCAGCTTGTTTTTGTTCTCATGCCTGCAGACACAAGTACTATAGGCAAAGAATCAGTTATATATCTATATTAACAACTCCATATGTACAAGTCATCAGTACATTATCTTGACATAATAAGTACAGTACAAGTCATCAGTACATTATCTTGACATAATAAGTACATAGAAACAAGTAGTTAACACAAAGCAGCTTCAGTTGTTAGCATTTTCTCTTACTACTACTGTTCATTCCAATTCTGAAGCAGAGGCTCTTCTCACATGGTGAAATGCTACAACATTATCGCCCGCTTTGAACTTCTGAACTCCTTGTCCAACATCAAACCTTCATTATGTAGTCTTGAGCTGCAAAAGGATGATTAAAACATGTTACACGAATTTCTCAGTGGAATCAATAACTTCAAATCAAACTTGGTATGTATCGTCTAATAAAGCAATAGATGAAAAACAATAATGAGAACCGTTTGATGGATGTTGGCTTGAAAATTAGCGGTTTGCCTTGTTGTTATAGAAAGACATGAGCAGCTACTCACTACCTCTACACGAAGTAGAATGGTCTGCTTAGATATAACCAAGGCATTTGTTGACCCTGCCAAAGACAGTAGAAACCATGGTCATCAAATGCTGAGTAGTCAACAAACTTGCAAAATAGTGTCAACATTAATCAAAAACACATGCTACTGAATCAATTCAGTGCTAATATTTATAGTTGCATCAGATTTTCAGTGGCTAAAGTTAGATAAAGAAAAAAGAAATAGTAAGGAGAAACAAAGAAAAGAAAAACTTGTCTTTGAAAATGATTGAATGTTAGAAAGGAAACACTAACGAATAGACAGAGGAACAGCAGCAGCAAAATGGTGCCAATATTCTTTCACATAAAATCTGTGGAAACCAAATAAAACAGCAATGAAATGCTGAAATTAATTGTCAAACTACAAACACTAATTTCAACGCAAAGTTTCTGTAAGCCAAAAAAAAAAAAAGGAAAAAAGAAAAATTACTGCTATAATGATTGACCTCTATGATGTAGGCAGTGGTACAAATGCAAACAAAGTATTTATGTTTACTACATAGATTTCACACACTAATAATATAAATTAGTTTTATTCTTTTCTTGGAAGGGAGATCATCTTATGAGATACTTCTTTGAAACTACAAAATGTAAATTACCAACAGTACATGTAAAACTGAAGCTGAAAACAAAACCAAGCAAAGCAAATAGAAATAATGTAAACCTACACACGTTCATATATATATGAGTGCAGATCAAAGGAAAATTGATATAAATGAGCTGCAAAAGTAAGAGCTTGTTGACCATAGATGTGCAAAATGTCAAACTTGTCACCAATGTATCAGTGATAATATGAACCTATAACATTAGATCCAAGTCGAGAAATTTCGGTCAAGAACTCTATAATTAATTACAGTGAAGATTTAGGGCCGTGGTTATTCTTTCACTCTTTTGAGTTATTTGGTTGCTGTTAATATTGAATTTAAGTTTGTTTACATTCATTTCAATTCACCTACTTTGTCCCAATATGGACAACAAATCACTATAGCTGAGAAGTTTCTCCACCATATGCAGTTTTGGTCATTTTGGTCAATTGTTACCTGGACTAATTTGGCAGTGCAGCACCACAAAGACCTCCTTTATTTGGCCTGCACAATAAAGCAAATGCAAATGTCAGACAAAGAATTTAAGCTTCAGAAGAAAGCTGCACTCCACATACATAAAAAGATACCACAGTACCCATCTATATTGATTTGTGAGGTTTGGTTTTAATAATTAAGAGCAACTGATATCATCGAGATCAAGGAATACAAACAAAATGGGTGTCTGACTGCTCATTCCAATTTTAATGACTACTCTTCACATACTCTTTTCACACAATCTGCCAAGCCAACTTAACCCAGCAATACTACTGCTACTCTTCTTTAGCATTCATTATCGTATTAGAAAGTAAAAAAAACCAAAGTGGAGGAATAAGAAAAATCTAAATCAAATGCCAGAAGATATTAAATCATACCATAACAAAAATAAAATCTCGAAAACACAGTACCTTTAATCTAGTAACACACAGAACAGCAGCTTCCTCTTCCTCAGTTCAGAACCAACTGCACCCACAACCACAACCCAGAACCCAGAACAATAACAATCAGCTCCAGAATTGAGACCACTACATGGTTTGTCACGTCAATATCCATTATCCACTACATGTTCATCTAATGGATTATATCATTTGACTCACATGAGAGTAATGGTTTGTAAAAATAACCCAGTCACTTCCAGCAAAGTGAAGTACCACATCAGAAAAACAATAACTGATTTACCCTATCAAAACTTTCTATCAATTTCTACATGAATGAAATAAGATATAAGTAAGTCATTCACCACCTTGCATCTCTTGGATTCAAAATCCGTCCAGCAGGAGTAGAATCAAAGAAAGACATTGGTGCGCTGAAAACACTCCTAAGCATCTTCAGAAAGAATTTCTGTGCAGCTTCTAGACCAAAGGTAGCTACCAACACAGCCCTAATAAATATAGACCACGAGCTCCCAAATGCAAGGGTCATGTAAACACCGAGAAGGACCATAACACTCACTTTAGGCTGATCTCCCTGTGCTTGGGGATTCGCCCAAGCACACTAACAGTGCATGCTCTCCACAACTCAATTATCAAAACTTAATCAAGTTTCCCTAACAATCAAAACAGTTCATACATTACCAACAATCATACTGTTGACAAATTCTAAATGAAATCCAACACAGCAACTAAACACAATCACCTGCACTATAAACACAATCACCTAAAAATCAACCCAGCAACTAAATTTATAATGATATACTCTAATGACCAGATAAAACTTTTTCGACTTTTTCATTGGCAGAAGCAGAAGGGAACTTCATATAGATCGGAGGTTTCCCATTCACCAGTGAAAGGATAGCAGCTGGAATACCCCACAAAGATTCTCCACAAAAGCATAGACACTTACTCTATATGATTATCCAAACGGAACAACTCAAACCCAGATTTATAATGAAATCAATTGGAATCATACCTTCAAATGGCCTACAGCGAATCAAACTCCAATACCTTCAAATTGACTGCTGCGAATTGAAATCACTACCAGATTTCAAGCCAAATCACTACCAGAAACCTATAACTTATCTTCAAAGCTTTACTGGACCAAAGTTCATTAAAGGAACAAAATTTCAGTGAAAGAAGTACGAGCTTTTAGATGAAGACCCCAAATTCAAAATTAGAATACGCAAAACATTTACAAATTCATCTATTGAATACCCATCTCTTCGTGAGTGGAGAAAACACCAAGCAATTGAGACCTTGCAAATAGATATAGAAATAGAGGAAAAAGTGAAAGAATGAGAGAGAGATTGAATACCCATCTCTTCGTGAGTGGAGAAGTTGCAGTGACCCGTGGGCTTGCCCTTGAACTTTCCTCTTCCTATTTTGGATTAAAGAGATAACAGACTCAGCCTGAATCGCTTGTGCTGCTACCCAATGCAATCGCCTAGCTAGGCAAAGTGAGATGAACACTTAATCGAGAAAACCCTAAATACCCAATCCAACAAAAACCTTAAATCTATTAACACTTAGCCAAGGGGATTACCCGTGATAGATGCGAACTCAGACTGAGACCATGATACGGATTGAGATTGAGACCGAGATCGTTTGGCTCGAATGGGGTTTTCTATTTTGCGAGGTGAGATGCTTGAGATGATTCTGGGTTTTCAGTTTCCATGTTGGATGAGACCGGGCTGGCGGCAGGGCTGAGGCCAGTCTGGTGGGAGGCTGCGCGCGAGTTACTGAGGTGAGCTGTGGCTGCTGGGATCTGCGCAGGCGGGGCCGCGCGGGGCTTCTGGGATCTGCACAGGTGGGGAGGGCGCTGGGGCGTAGGCGGGTGGGCTGCTGGCGCGGCTGTGCGGGCTGATGCGCGGAGGGGAGGATTGGGTTTTCAGTTTGAAGAACGAAAGCGAGAGCAAGAGAGGAGGTGGGTTTGAGAGTGAGGGCGAGCTGAGAGAAGGTTTTTAGGTTTCTTTCAGTTTGACAAATTTGTCGGGCCAAAATTTCATTAAGTGTTAGGCGGATATATCTTTACGTATTTTTTTTTTTTTTTTTTTTGAGAAGGGGATATACCTTTACGTTGTGCCAAAAAACCAAACTGAAAGGAGGGGGAAATAAAAAACCAAAGTCAGTTCAATGCACAACAGAATTCTGTTGTCTGAAACATAATCCTTTCCAAACAGTTCTTTTCAAGAAAAAAAAAAACCCAAACAATCAAAACTAAATCAACCTCAATGTAATGCACAACAGAAATCTGTTGTCTGAAACAAAACCTTTTTCAGAAACCTAATTTACCATGTTATACACTATATTCAAACAACAGAATTTTTTCATTCTGTCGTTAAAATTATTCAGACAACAGAAAACACTCATTCTGTCGTCTGAGCTCTGTCGTCTGATGGGTTTATTGACATAGTGACATCCTGAATTTGTAAATCCGAGGAGGTTTGGATGGTGAGCTTGGTGGTGGCGGTGGAGAGTTTCACAATTTTTTGGGGTTGGAGGAAGTTGAAATGGAATTGGTGGTTCCGCTTGGAGACAGTGCTCGATGGTGGTTATGGTGGTGGTGGTGTTATGCTTTGGAATTTGGGTGTGAAAAAGAAGGGGGTAGAAGAAAAGGCCAAAAAAAAAAAAAAAAGAATAGAAGAAATTAAAAAGAAAAAAGGAAGGGAGAAAGAACACAGGGTTATATTAGACATTTCACAATTATCGAGCTGAGTTGGCGTGGAAGAGATTGCCACGTCAGCGACTTGCTGAGTTGGCTTGGAAGAGATTGCCACGTCAGCGACTTACTGGAGCACTTGGACGGAGAGTTAACGGAGTGGACCTATTGGAGAGAAATTGAGAGGCCAAGGAGGGTTTAGATGAATTTGGAATATCAGGAACTGAAATGATGTTGGAGGCAAAATACATGGACTAAACAGATTTTAGCCCTATATATAATCACAGTACCCCTAAGAAAAGAAAAAAAAATCGTAGATATATACATCAAACGACAAAAAGACGCAAACTTTTCCATCTCTCTCTAGTGAATTTTTCTCTACATAGTTGCAGACTTGCAGTGGCTCTCTGCTCTCGAACCTCAGTCGCTCTCGTTTCTTAATTTGTTGTTGTGAACTCTTTAACTCCACGAGGACCACCAAAGCACCCAACAACCTTATTGATTTAGAAATCCTCAGATATCAGAGTTTAATTTCTATCTAATATAAAATTTCTTGAGGAATTAGGACTGTAGTTTAGGTTATATAAATTGGGGATTTCAAGATTTCTTTTCAGTATTTCATTTTTGTTGATATAATTGTTAGCAAGTAGTCAAAAATGGTGAATTTATTTATTTATGTTTAGGGAAAGATATTGAATTTGTTTTATTGATGCCCAATTTCCCAGGATAGTGCCGAATTTCTTTATTATGTTGACTGTTGAGAGTTGAGAAATTATTTATATTTAAGGATTTGGTGCTTTGGATCAAGTTATATTTGTTTTCTTTTGAAGTATGAATCAAGTAATCATAGGTTATTGTATTGTTCTTTTCATTTTCATTTTGTTTAAATACATATCCCATTGGTTCTTGCTAGTTGCTATGTTGCTTTGCCTCTGTTGCTCCTGACCAATTGCCTCTTGCTTTGGTTGAGAGAGATTAGTTCATCTAGTGATGACTCTTCCTGTTTCTACGGCAACAACAGAGAGAGCATTTTCAGTCATGAAGCTCATTAATAACTAACTTCGAAGTACAATGACTAATGATTTTCTTGCATATGTAATGATAGTGCATATTGAGAGAAATTATTTATACTATTGATTCAAATTCGGTTATCGATCGATAAGTTTTACACTTCAGGCAACCGAAGAGCACAACTTAAGTAGTTTAGTTTGTTTTTGCATTGCATATTTACCTTTACATTGTTTCAATTTTTATTGTAGGATTTGAGTATCAATAAGCATTTTCTTGGATAACGCTCATTATGTCTCCCCAACTAGAAATGCTTTTCTTGCGTGTTAAGCAAATGCACTCGTATTATCATATTTCTTTTGTTAAGAGTTCAGTTATTTTTTTATAGATTAAATACTACTTACTCTCTATACTTATAAGGTTTCGTCGTTTCAGTCCCTGACGTTTGAATTTCATCTAAAAACTCCTCGAACTTTCAATTTCCTCACAATTAGTCCATGCCGTCAAGCTTCATTCAAATTTTCTGTTAAATTGCTAACGTGGCATCCATTCCACGCTGAAATGTCTATTTTACCCTTAATTACTTTTTTTTTCTCTCTCTCTGTTTTTTTTTTCTTCCTTTTTTCTTTTTACTACTTCTTCTTCCAGCTCTCTCTCTCTCTCTCTCTCTCTCTCTCTCTCTTCCCTTAACCAATGTTAATGACCACCCACCACCACCATCACAATTGCAATACCAGCAATATGATAATCATCCCACTAATATTTCCTTTCTAATTCAAACATAAACCCAAACCATCAAAGCTACAACAATTCGATAAAAGTCAACAATTCAAACACAAACTCAAATCAACTCACTGCCGAAACTCGGCTGATGATGACCTAGTGCTTATGATGAAATCAACCCAGCAAGCTTACCAATTTCACGTCAATAGGCATAGTCAAGAGGGAAACTAAACCTAGAAGTGCCAGGCAACCGCGGCAACCACAATGGCGGGCCGAAACTAACCCAGAAATCAAATCAACATAACTCTATCAATTTCAAAAATTAATTACACTAGAGCATAGAGAACGATGAGAGGAGTAAGTTCCATACCACATGCAGCTCAATCGGAGGCCGGAGTCGTCGGAAATAGCCGAAGTCTGCTGGAAAAATTTCAAGCTTTCGATCGTCGATTCTCCTTCCTCGTTCGATGCATGGATGATCCAAGGCCACAGGGTTGTCGGTGATAGCGAGATGAACAGGTTGACGCTGATGCGCCGTCGTGCGGTGGCCGGACAGTGAGAATATGGCCGGGTCACAAAAACGGGTCGTCGGGTTGCATTTCAGGTGAGAGAGCCAAGAGGTGAGGTGTTGGATCATAATTAATATACATATTTGTGCCCTAAA
Source organism: Rosa rugosa (assembly GCF_958449725.1). NCBI lineage: Eukaryota > Viridiplantae > Streptophyta > Magnoliopsida > Rosales > Rosaceae > Rosa > Rosa rugosa. Next base: position 34,229,759 of record NC_084822.1, read on the forward strand.
ACATGAAAATTACTTGTTCTAAAGTCTAATTTAATGTTTACTAATCCAATTCCATTATTCCCCTAATCTTGTACTTTTGCTTAACCTTTGTGTTTTTTTATATGTATTTATTATGTGTTCCTTTTCATGCTAGAAAATGATGGAGAAGTATGGAAATACACTAAAAAGTCAACCTTAACACATTTTCCTTCTCCGGCTAGGAGAAAGAGAGCTAGACAAGGGAGGAGGGGGCGGCATCTTGATCAAACGAACTCCAAATGAGTTGAAACTTTCCAGATCCATTCTAGACATCCTAAGGATCATTTATTATGAAGAGTACGAGAGCTAGTTCGAAGTGTAAGGCCTTCAAAAGATTGGTCCAAGTTTCTGACTAAAAGATGAAATCGGCAAAGTCGGACCTGTACGGATTCCGGTAGAATTTTCGGCCAAACCACGATGAACTAAGCTCTGAAATTTTACCAGGATGATCTACACTTATCAAGGAACATTTGATATGAAGAAGTCGAAGGCCAATTCCGAAGTCTCGGTGGAGATTCAATTGAAGGAAGCTTCAGAAGCAGAAAACAAAGTCAAAACATGGCAGTTTGGCCTAGAACCTTCTTTGGACGGATTTCTTGTGCATTTTTGGAAGGTCTATGTCTCTATGATGCTGAAATTATCAAGGAGAGCCCTAGAAGAATCCTACAAGATTATGGCAAGATTAGTCCATCATATTATCTTTTGGACAATAGGCATCCTTTGCACACTTTCTCTCCCATGCTTGTCACCTTGACTTTGGTGACCCAAAACCACTCCAAAACCTTCATTTTCATGCTTCCCATGCATAATAAAGAGAGCTAGCTGCTCCTTTCTTCTCCTTTAGTCATATTTTTCTACTCTACACTCTAATAGCTCATCATTACTTCCCTCTTTTTACTCAATCTCTCCCATACCCCTTTCCCTTATTTTTAGGATCTATTACCACTCTCATACTCCACCTCCATACTTCTTACAATGCTTGAGCTGCTCCCTTTTGCTTCCATTCATCATTTTACTCCTCTCTATCTTCTCTATATAAACATCTCTTCTCACAAGGAAGAGACATCACTCATTCCACCCCATTACATCTTTTCTTCTCTCTATCTCCACAACAAAACCTCCATCGTCACCTCCCAAAATCCAAACCCATAATATCCATACTCCCCTTACTACTCCATCTCCTTCATCACCACCACCACAACTACCATCTTCCACCACCATAAACTCTATCACTACCACTCAAAATTAGCCAAAGAAGCATCATATCTTCATCACCATTCCATTCATCATCAACATCAACAAGTTCATAATCTATTCATTCCACCATCAAGGAGGATCTAAGGGCATTGAAGGAGGAAAACCATGGAGGAGCTAGTCATCAATTTGTCAAGCTTCAACTAGTTCATTCTTTCCTTAAACTCCTTAATTTTCCTTGATGTATTTTAGATTTGATGTTAATTTGTATGATTATGAGTGAGTAGTTACTTTGTCCCTGGCCAATCTTGTATGGATTGATGCTATAATATGATGTGATGCAATTTTCTTTAACATGCCTACATGCTAGTTCAAGAGTTGAACGCATATGCTTAGACCTTACCACTTTGAGTATGTGTGTTTGCCATATCATGATATATTGTTTAGAGATTGGTAACCTTTGAATGTTAAAGCATGAAAGCACACTAGGTGTGCATGTAGGGGTTGTGAATTACAATCACTTAGAGATAAGCTTGGTTGGTTTGCATGATTTCTTCATCTCTAAATTTTATGCACTTAGGGTAATGCACTAGATACCTAACCGGATTGAAATGCATGACTTAAGTAGTTAAGTACTACACCCGAGAGGGGTTGCTTGATATCACAAAAGGAGCATGTCCCTTGTCATACCCGAAAGAGATGCAAAGAGAGAAATTGGTTAATTAATTTAGCATCATTCATATAGAAATGCATCAATACTTGCAAGGGAGGTTAGTGGTAGACAATCTAAATCCTAACTTTCATCCATTTGACCACTAGTTTAGTTTAGAGTAATTTAGTTTACATTTGAGCATCTAGTTGTTTTCAATTCAAAACTATCTTCAAAAATCAAAATCAAATCACTACTCCATCTTGCACATACTCACCATGAGCCTAGATTTCCTTGTGAATTTAGGTTTGTGATTGTACATTTGCATATTCTAGCTCTCCTTTGGTTCACGCCCTAGCTAGTAAAAGGAATTCAATCCTCGTGGGTTCAACAACCTTTCTTAAATCCTTATACTATTACTTGTACCCCTTATACTTGAGGGTGACTATTTGGCTAACATGAGGGGAATTCTAGTGGTGTTGGTGTTAAAGATTTGGGAGGGAGTTCGTTTTAGATTATGTTGAGTTTGCTAGGCATATTCATGTCCAAAGAAGAAGATGGAGAGAGCTGGGTTTATTTTTGGAAGAAGAAGATGCAGATAAATAGTGGAGGAGAGACTGTCTGGAAGAAGATGAGGAGAAAAGGAAAAAGGAAAAAAAAAACAGAGAAAGAGAAATTAAAAAAAAAAAAAGTAATTAAGGGTAAAATAGACATTTTAGAGTGAAATGGATGCCAGTCAGTAATTTAACAGACAATTTGGACGGAGCTCGACGGCAGGGACTAATTGTGAGGAAATTGAGAGTTCGAGGAGTTTTTAGGTGAAATTCGAACGTCAGGGATTGAAACGACGAAACCCTATAATATTTAATCATTTTCTTATTTTAGATGACATTTTTATATATATATGATCTTGTTGAAGTTGTAAAAATGAATATTAGATGTGTTTAACAAGTGTTATATAGTTGAGATATTCCATCAAAACAGAATAGACTTTGCCGAACTTTTAAGAAGAATTTTTCTTGACAGCATAAGATAAATTTATCCCATCCCAATTTTAATTCTTGGTTCCGTCACTACTCAACCCCATGCTTAATTGATAAAATTGACAAAAGCTCAATATGTAAGGGCACTGACGCTATGAATTGTTGTCAAATTGAAAAACCAACTTTGAACTCTCCCTTCTGGTTTCAGACAACCCCTCCGATACCCTCATAATTAGTAGAAGTGATGAATGATCCATCCACATTTACTATATACTAATTGTCAAGTCACTGTTCATCGGCTTATGAACAGTGACGGCTCCAGCCGAGCCGGTGCTGGCTGAAAAGACGACGTTGTCCTTGCTTCATCTTTCTTTTCCCGACACCTGTATATCGTTTCAAAGTTTTCGTGTCTTTGTTCTTCGCTTCACACAGTGTGTGTATCTTTTGCTTTGACACCTGGGGTCCTGCTAAGTGGTATCGTGTCTCACACTCTCACTCCACCGAGAGGTAAATAGACAGAGCTTCAGTTTGAGAGAGAAATAGCGTGAGAGAAAGAGAGAGAGCTGCAGGGCTGCGTTATATCTATCTAGGGATAGAGAGAGAGTTTGAGACTGAAGACGAGGGAGACGGGAAGAAGTCGATGGTCGATTGGAACAGAAATTGAGTGAACTGATCATCCCAGGTATTCTACGATGGGTTTGAATTTGTTTGATTTACTTTTTTTGTTGGTCTCTCAGTTTTTCCATGATTATACGGTGATGGGTTTGAATTTGTTTGAGCTCCAGTTTGTTGTTCCTGTTCAGAACTAATCTAAGTAGTTTTCAATTAACCTGGGTTCGGATTTTGTGGTTTTCTTTTCAGCAAAAGTAAGAGAAGAGTTGGGTTTCTGTTCTTGGTAGGATTTGGATGTTCTTCGGTTATACGGTGGCTTCCTTGATTTCATGGATTTGTTTTGTGATTTTTGATTAGATTAGTGTATGTGATTTGGCTTTGTTTGGTAGTCTGAGTTTTATATTTGGATGTTCTTCGGTTATACGGTGTTCAGAAAGCGGAGAGTTTAGTGAAAGAGCCCGGTTTCAATCCCAGTGGCTGCTCTTGACCTTGATAATGAAGAAACTACAAAAGAAGGTACAGACCATTTTGGGTTTTCTTGATTTCTTCCCTGTTTTGAAATTTAAATGCTCAATTCTTCCTTTCATTGTTCTTTTTTACTGAAATTTGAGTATTTTGATGGGCAGAGTGAGAACGAGAAGATAGACCCTGAAATTGTTGTTGTGAATGTAGAAAAGAAAACAGGAGGAAGATGAGAAGAAGGGTGAAAGGTCTGGTGCTTCGTGCTCAAGCTCGGATCTTCCTTGCATGGATAAGCTCAGGGATCAGCTTTCTTGAGAGGTATGGACTTGAACTTTATCAAAAAATTTCTTCAAAATTAGTACAAGTCTTCATATATGATTGATTTAGGATTTGGGCTCGGAGGTTTTGATTAAAGAGAGTATATCTTCATTCATTTTTTCTGTACCATATGCAGCAAAAGATACTCTAAAAGTGCAGGCAAGAAAACAGTGGAGTACATGGTGGCATTAGCAGAGAAAACTAAAGACATGTCCGTGTCTGCAGGAAACTATGGCAGGTTGGACTGCAGTCAACAAACCTTTCTGTTACAGTGAATTCAATTTGATATACTTCATTTCTAAATGTTACCTGCGAATTAACACTTAGAAAATATTTCTACTGATAAAAACCTACTGATCTGAGTCTGTATTTGCGACTAAGATGTGGAATTGAATGAATCTGTACAAACTTTAAATCAGAAATTTACTAAAAAAACACTAAAAAAACATTGCTCTTCTTTTCTTTTTGTTAATTTCTTATCAAACTCAAAGGACATAAATATTTTTTTCATGTAAAGTTAAAAAGCATTGAAGTAACCAGCCAGCAAAATTTTGGTATGATCTTTGAAATTGGTATGAAGGAAAAAGTACTACAATTCACGGACTTATACAACACGAGTAAAGTTAAAATCTTTGGGAATGTGATATTTTTTCTTTTTCCTAATTGAAAAGAGAGAGAGAGAGAGAGAGACTTTTTTTATCTCTCTTTCAGGTTCTGCACTGCAATTGATTCCGGTGCAACCAGTCAATGATTTTATGGATGCTTCTAAAGTTAGTAAATTGATTCAGTAGAAAGGATACTTCAAAGGGTCTTCTAATTCATGGAATCATGGACTTGATGGTGTGGTACACCATAATATCAGGTTTCTGTGTTTTTCCCGGTGAATTTGTCTTAATTTAACACAAATTATTTATTTTAGACATGTAATCATCAACACCTAATATATATTCTCAAGCTTTTGTTGTTCTTCCAAAATATGCAGAAACAACTATATGCAATAGACTCAAACAGAGGATTGAGCACAGTGTAAGCTCACTCTCGGATAAAGGTGCATATCTCTTTTCCCACTCTTACAATCTGAAAATAAATTCATATCAAATTGCACATAAATTGTACTTATCTTAAGATATAATCGTGTCTCAAGTAGATTAACTTCACACTAAACTTTTACATGCCGAATCAAACTGCTTTAATCTTTTGCTGTACTACCTCACCATCTTAACATTTCAGCTAAGAATCATACATGAACTATTTTATAACATTTTTCCTGCTTTTAATATTGCATACTGTATAGCATCTTTGATAATACTTCTATGTTATCGCAGCCAAAACAACCACTTTGGAGAAACTGGAAGCTAATAACAAGACCAGAAGCTAACTTATATCCAGCAAAAAGGTGTGGAACATGAAGCCACTAAAGTCTTACACAAAAGAAATCTCAATGTGCTTTTTCATTGGCTCAATTTGTTCAGACCAACTTCCATCAAAGAGTTCTCACACACCAAGTTTCATTTCAACTTATTGATTAACTTCCATCAAAGAGTTCTCACACACCAAGTTTCATTTCAACTTATTGATTGGGGTCAAGAAATTTGGGTAATGTGTACTTGACCTTAAAAGGTAGTTGGTAAGGTGTACTTGACCTTGAAAGGATTTTGAGTTTGAGATTCAATTGGTCATAAAACAGGTTGAAGTTATATCCTAATTGAATCTCAAGCTCATTCCGGTGTAGTTGTCTTTGCACACTCTTTGAGATCAAAGTACAGCTTTCTCCAATTTCTCCACCGTAATCAATGAATTCAAATCAGTTTGCGCAAAGATTCTACCAAGTAATGTTATGGGATCAACAATATTATTGTCTATACAAGCAATTACTCTGCCAAACAATTTCCACCACTGACATTAGCTGAATAAAATTTGATTATCCGAATGATGCATAATAATCCCTAATGTAATTGTAATAATAAGTCCCGCAGCAAAGCGCGGGTACGTTTTCTAGTTCAACTTTAAAAAACCAGTTCCTGGAGGGGTCCAAAATTCCATTACCATATACAACACTATTCCTGCTATCACTTGAAGGATTAGCTCGTGTTATAGGATATTACGATATTGTAATAACTAATAACATACCACGTATATATAACAACACAAAATTCTTTCGATAGTTGAAGCTTTAATTAGATTTAAAAACTTTGTAATCAAGCAATGATTATAACCAGACAAACTTATTATTAATTACATTTAGGAAGAACAAAAGCAATTTACAGTGAGAGACGAATGTTAAATACATAAAAGTAATTAACACGTACGAAAAGTTAATTAGGCGAAATTTCTTCTGGGATAGTTTGCAGAGCAGGACTCCAAGTATTCTGGCGCTTAAGCTTTTTTCTCAACAAATTTAGGCGCTCCTCTATCGATAATGTTGCTGATACTTCTTCATAGTCATCTACATCATTGTCAGTACTATTATTCTTGTCATTATTGTTGGCGGTGGTGGTGGTGGTGGTGTTCGTGTTTCTTATATGTTCCAGAATATGCTCCAGATCTTCTTCTCTCACTAAAATGTTCATCCTAACAATCTCATTGTCTTCCTGAGTTGATTGGGAAATTACATTAATGCCGTTCACCCTTGCAATGGTATGGACCTTCATTAGTACATTGTTCTTGCTCTTGTTTTTCTGGTGAAATCCAGGTGATCTGAAGTATCGGAGGAGCGCACTCTTCATCGATGCTTTTCTTCCCTCCTTTCCTTGTGAAACTAACCTGATTTCTTCCATCTTAAGTTACTAATTTCCAATTATCTAGCTCTTCGTTTCACTGTGGATTGATTCTCTGTTTGTATGTTCAAGCTTTGAATTGCTGTATCATAATGAGAATTTCATTCTTGTCAGAGCTTTATATAGGAATCTACAATGTGGATTTTTGTCATGTGGGTTGTAACTAAAATCTGTTCCATAATTCCATCAAAATGCTGGCATGCATTTGACTTTGACCACTCCACTATAATTACCTAATCATCTTGATCCATTTATTATTGTACAACTGATTTTAGTTGTGTGCTAGTTATTGGAGTCAACATCAAGTCAGTTTTTCATTTAGATCAACAACTGCTTTCTTTAGATAATATTATATTGTTTACAAAATTTACAAAGATTATTTGCTAACTTGAATATATTCTGACACTCTTGGTTGGCCTTAATCTATCTTGCTTCGGTGGTAAGACTTTCGAGTTTTGACGTAAAATAAACTATTATCGTTAATTTTTGTACATGAATTGCGGGATATTTCATATCAGCGGATACAAGTATGTAAATTATCACTGACGAAGTGGTGTTAGCTCAGTGGTTAGAGCACCCACTACCTATGTACGAAGTCATGGGTTCGAGTCACCATGGGGGCAGGAGTGAAATCCTTTGATCCTCTTTTTAAAAAAAAAAAAAAATATATGCAAATTATCACTAACTACATTTTTAGTCCAATATTTACCATTAGCAGGCATGTTATTTTTTATTTCCCTTGCGGTACTGTTCCTGACCCATACGCAAGGCCCAAACACTGTGTGGCCTATTTTCTAATGAAAATGTCCCTAAATATATTAATAGAGGACGATAATCGATAAAGAGACAGATAAAGATAGAGATGGAGAGGGGGAGAGAGAGATAACAGATCTATATTGAGATTGAGATTGAGATCGAGATCGAAATCAATCAAGACGATGAATTTGAAATTCTCATTAGTAAATGAGAGAGAGAGAGAGAGAGAGAGAGAGAGAGAGAGAGATATAGATCGATATCTAGATTCGTATTGAGATCGAGATGTATCAAGGCAACGAATCTGAAATTCATACTCAACAATGAAGTTTGATTTGTAAATCTAACAATTTGAGGTATGTTTTTAGGTATTTTGAATTTTTCAATTGTATTTCTATTGAATTCACAATTAATTGTTCTATACTTGAATTTTGTTCTTATTTTTGATTTGTTCATGGAGTTGTCATCAAGTGCTGGCTGATATGTATAATCTGATTGTTGTTTTTTTTGTAGAGAGTATATTTGATTTTGCTCAATCGTTGAAAAATTGTTGTTCTAGTGTTTGGTGATTGAATTTTCACAATTATGTTTTCATGAAGTAATTGGTTAATTTGTGTCTCCTTCTTGCTGGGCTTTTTAATTTATTGGGTTGCCAAGGTAGTTGTTTTGTTTCCTATTACCTAATTTGTTACCATTTCATATAATCTGATAGTAAAGTTCCAATGAATTCTAGTATTGAATCTCAGTAGCAATATGCATATTCCTACTGACCCAGAGTAGCGATTACTTTATTCTTACTTTACTAGCAATTATCCATTTGCATACTGTTAGTCAAATAGCCACCCTCAAGTATAAAAGATACAAGTAATAGTATAGGGATTTAAGAAAGGTTGTCGATCCCACGAGGATTGGATTTCTTTCACTAGCTAGGGTGTTAACCTAAGGAGAGCTAGAATATGCAAATATACAATCACAAACCTAAATTCACAAGGAAATTCTAGGCTCATGATGAGTATGTGCATTGTGGTGGTAGTGAAATTGTTTGTTGGATAGAGTGGTGAACCAAATTAAAATAAATGCTCAAATGTAAACTAAACTACTCTAAACTAAACTAGTAATATAATGGATGAAGTTAGGGGTTAGATTGTCTACCACTAACCTCCCTTGCAAGTATTGAAGTTCAAATACAAGTGATGCTATTCTAATTTTCCAATTACCCTCTTTGCATCCGGATAAGACTACGTACAAAGGCTTAAACTCCTTTAATGGTATCAATTCCAACCGGATAAGTCTAGAATTAACTACCTAAGAACAAATCCTATTACCGGTTAAGTCTCAATTCATTGTTCCTAAATGCATAAAGCTTTGAGTTTAGATAATCATGCAAGTAAACCAATCCTAGATCTAGGTGATTTTAACTCACAACCTTCATATGCACATAGAGGATGCTATCATGCTATTAATGCTCAAGGTTAACTACTCCCTAAACATTTTTTCATGAGATGACAAACACAACACATTCAAATTAGTTAAGTTTGAATGAATGCGTTCACTTCTTGAATTAACATATGAAGATGAAAATCACAAATAATATCAAATGTAAATTAAAACAACAATTCATACAAGTTTGGCTAGGGCTTTCAACCCTAGCCCTAACAAAGTAACTACTCACTCATAATCATACAAATTAGCACCAAATCTATAAAGTACATCAAGGTAAATCAAAGAGTTAAGGAAAGAATGAACTAGTTGAAGCTTGACAAATCAATGGCTAGCTCCTCATTTGTTTTCCTCCTTCAATGCTCCTTGAATCCTCATTCAATGGTGGAATTGATGGATGATAAGCTTCTTGATGGTGATGAGGAATGGAATGGTGATGAAGATATGATGCTCCTTTGGCCAACTTTGAGTGGTAGTGATGGAGTAATGGTGGTGGTGATGGAGGTTGAGGAGTATGAATATTATGGGTTTGGATTTTGGGAGGTGGAGATAGAGGTTTTATGAAGGAGATGAAGAGAGAAAGAAGATGTAATGGGGTGGAATGGATGATGGTTTATATAGAGAAGAAAAAGAGGGAAGTAATGATGAATAAAAACAAAGCATGAAGGTGGAGTATGGAAAGATCATCATTCTATTAAAGAGATTGGAGTAGAAAAATATATCCAAGGAAAAAGAGAAAAGCATCTAGCTTTTTTTATGTGGGTGGGAAACATGAACATGATGAATCTTGAGCTGGTTTTAGGTCACTTTCTGCCCCTTAGTTCCTTCAATTAATTCTACACTAAGACTTCAGAATGGGCCTCTGACTTCTTCATATCAAATGTTCTGCCATGAGTGTAGATCATCTTGGTAAAATTTCAGAGTTAAATTCACTGTGGTTCGACCGTAAATGCTTCTGAAATACGTATAGGTCAGGTTTTCCAGTTTTTGTCTTTCAGAAAATTGGACTAACTGTTTGAAGGCTTTCCACTCAAAAATAGCTCTGACACTCTTCATAACAAATTATCCTTGGGATGTCTAGGATGAAACTGGAAAGTTTCAACTCATTCGAAGTTCGTTTGGTCAGGAGGCTACCCCTCCTTTCTTGTCTAGCTCACTTTCTCCTACTTTCTTCTAGCCGGAGTAAGAAAATGTGTTAAGGTTGACTTTTTAGTTCATTTCCATTCTTCTCCATCATTTCCTAGCATGATAAGGAAAACATAATAAATAAATAAACACAAAGGTTAAGCAAAAGTACAAGATTAGGGAAATAATGAAATTGGATTAGTCAACATTAGATTTGGACTTTAGAACAAGTATTTTCCATGTTTTAGGGCACAAATATGTATATGAATTATGATCCAACACATACCAAATCTTCATAGGAACTATCTATTTTCATATTGCCCGCGATAATTCTCTACTTACCTTCAGTAGCCAATGACACAATTCTCTACTGTCTTTAGTAGCAATTACCCAATTTGTACTGACCCTCAGTAGCAAACACGTCTTTGCTACTGATTGTCAGTAGCAACGATGCATTGCTCAATGTAGCACTTACATTTCATAGTAGTTACCTAATTTCTACTTATAATGAGCAAGAATTATGAAAACACCAGATGGAACAATAGTTCAATATAATTAAAATGGAACACAAGCTTTTGCTGACGCAGTGTAAATCTCTCCTCTGAGGAAACTTCACTGCGTGGCTTTTAACGTAGCCAACACGAAAAAATCAATCCAATATTAATCAACGGAGTTTACAATATACAAGTAGTGTTGTTCATAACAAACACTTTCACTTAGCAACAAATGCTAACTTGATTTATAATTGTTCTAACTCCTAACTAGATCAACACAACTTTCTAGACAATTTATCTTCAATCCTTCCTTGCACTTAATCGTATCACTGATCTTGAGAATGATTTATGAGCATGACAGATTATGCAAGAGAATACATGAAACAAATAGTCAGAGTTTTCCGAAACTGATTTGAACAAAAAGGTAGTTCAAACGAGAACAATTTTATGCATCAAAAACTCACCCACTAAACTTCAGTTTCAAAACCTTTTATAGGGGAGGAAGACTCCCCCTCAATCAAATCTCTTTTTGCACACCAAATAAGATATGTAAGTAAGGTTTTTAAAACTGAATTCAATTCTTCCTATCCTTGTGTAAATCAGATCTCTACTTGATATGCATGCCGAAAACCTTTTAAAGAGGATAAGCATATTAGATCCATTTATTCAATAGACAAATTTTAATTTATGCACAATGATATGAAGTGAATCCTACCATTAATTCAAGATCAGTGATAGTGATTTTCCTTGATTTTCTCTTGACCATCCAATCTTGCAGATTTCTTTCATTCTCTTCAAGGCTCCGAACATGTAGGAGAGATACTCTCCTAGTGTTTTGCATTATCTGATTTCCTTGTGGATTTGGGAAAGTCATGTGTTGAATAGGGATAGTCCAATATACTTACAAATTATCCAATTTCTCATTGATTTTGTTAGCAATTTACCCAATTTTACTAACTGTCAGTAACAATCACACAGTAATACTGACTCTCAGTAGCAATAATTCAATTCTGTACTAATACTCGGTCCTTGCTACTGACCGTCAGTAGCAATGATGCATTACTCAATGTACCACCTACATTTCATAGTATTTACCTAATATCTACTTATAATGAGCAAGAATTATCCAATTTCTCACTGATTTTGTTAGCAATTTACCCAATTCTACTAACTGTCAGTAACAAGTACACAATAATACTGACTCTCAGTAGCAATAATTCAATTATGTACTAATACTCAATAGTGATCATCAAATAGAGTACTGTTGAATCTAAATGTTTTTCATATGAACTTCATGGATTCAGAGTTGATTTACTATTTATTTCTCTATCCATGCATGTCGGTTACCTCACTCTTCTAGCATGTATTTCTTAATACTGCATATCAGTAACTTTTACCATACACAATAACAATTGACATGTTAATGATGAGTTCATTATTTGCAGTTTCACACAATGCCTACCAAGAAAAGTTCATAAACTATGGATAACATGTAGAAGGTGCAAACAGGAAGGAGGAAGTACAAACAAGCAAAAACTCAAGGTCAAGAAGAATGATAAAGACCACAAATATAACAAAGGAGTAGATACTATGTTGTAGTACAAAATCAATATCAACATTTACTTGCTAAAAAAGTTGAAAGTGTTTTTGGGATGTCAATGAAGTGAACATTGAAAAAGCTAATGCAATACAGTAAGATTGTGATTGTTACTGTTGGACAATAGTATTGTTGATGGGAATGGTTGAGCCAAATGTTGTAGTGACAATTCAGTAATTATTGGTTAATTTAAAAATATGGTGGCAATTCGGTAATTATTAGTCAATTTAAAGATGTGGTGGCAATTTCATAATTAATGAAAACTTTAATGTTTATTTCGTGTTGGACAGAATTTAAATTGACCGCACGGTGTCTGATTCAAATGTCTTTGTGCATGAGTATTGGGCTGGGCTAGTTTACCTTATTGGTAAATTGCTCTAAATTAAAATATAGTTGATCGGGTCAGGCTAAAATTTCTTCCGGGATGGTTTGCAGAGTAGGACTCCAAGAAGTTTGGCGCCTTCGCTTTTTCCACAACTGATTTAGGCGCTCCTCTTTCCACGATGATGCTTCTTCATCTTCCTCATCATCACCATTGTCATTGTCATGGTGGTTACTATGGCTGTTGTCACTGTTATTATCATCGTTATTATTCCTCATGAGTTCCAGAAATTGCTCCAAATCCACCTTCTTTACCAGAATCTTCAACCTCACAGCCCCATTGTCTTCCTGACTCGACTGGGAGAGTACATCAATACCGTCAAGGCTGTTCACCTTTGCAATGAAAGCAGCCTTCGATAGTACATTGATTCTGCTACTCTTGTTCTTCTGATGAATCCTGGCTGATCTGAAACGTCCAAAGAGCGCTTTCTTTAGCGATGCCTTTCGGTTCTGCTTTCTTTTTTCAGATGATGATGAATTGCTCGCTTCCATCTCAAGTAATCAAGCAATATCTCTCTCTATTAGTTTGTTTAAACTTTAAACTTTGAAACTCGATCTTTCCCAATTGATGAGGATTCTATATTCTTGTACGTAGAGATTTATATATATAGCTAGGAATCTGCATTGTGGATTTTTTTTATCTTTTCCAAATGTCTTGTAACTGAAATCTGTTTAAAACTTAATCAAATTCTGGTATAAATTTGACTTTGTTAGGAAGAATCTTCTAGGACGAATACAATTACTAGCTAGCTTTTTCAAACATATATATATATATATATATATAATTGCTCAACTAATTCTAGCTGTGGTTCATGGAAGTCAATAGTGAGGGATCATATGAGAATGTTTCTGATGAAGTCTGCATTAACAAATAAACCTTGTTTTCGTTTAGAATAGCTGTTTTCATTTTGCAATTAATTTGCAGCTAATTATGGTATATTATTCGTGGATCGACTGAAATTTAGTTTAATACAATCATGTTTTATTATATCCTAATCGTTATATATATTATTTGCTAATACATATATATGATGAATATTTTGACGCAGAAGGTTCACATGCTAACCCTATAGTAGCGGAGAACTACTGAAAGAGGTAGACGCGTATACACGTCGAAGGAGGGGGTGTATATTTGTTTTAATTCAATAGCAGATCATTTGACTATGCTATCACAGCCACCAAATATTGTAGCTAGGACAAACCTCAAAAAATCTATAGGCCGGAACTTGTTTATTACGAACTCCGATCTAACAAGATTATTCATTAGCAATTAGACTCTGCAACTCTTTTAACTAGTAACTTTGTTTGTTCATTCAATATTTCTTAAGGCGGTGACTATAGTCGACGGAATGGCTCAAAGAAGCCGGAGTGAGGTAGCTAATGTGTTTGTTTGGGCCCCCCAAATTATGAACAACTCCTTAATGTTTGGTACTAGCTTAAGCAAATTCAAAGGATCGATATCCAATAGGACTTTTTGGATGAGCTTCGGCTGAAAAATTGTTAGGTAAATAGAACGTTCTTTGAGAATTAATATATCAAACTAGAGTCAGTTTACCTGAATTCGGGTGTGTAAACAGGTAGGCATTGATCGATGATTTTATCATGAAGACTATATGTGGTGGGGGGAATGTCAAAGGTATATATGGTTGAGCTCAATCCTTAATTATGAGCTGTGTGTAGCCTGTCTCTCTAATCATTGATGTTATATCTTAACTAAAGCGATGAACTCTACCAGCCAAATTAAGTCATGGGGTTAAACATACAAATCTTCTACACCCAATTAATCCAATATTACCTCAAATCATAGTCTGGTATAAATTTGACTTTGTGGTATGCAAAAAAGTTTCAATGATCGCCAAGAAAATTTCATGACTAAAATGAATCCTCTTGTATATTGCAAGAAGGATCGATGGAGGTTATTGGTTGCCCTAGCTTGATGAGTAAACGAATGAGCAATGGTGAATAGGATAAGATTTTCCTTCCAATGATGAGATCCTCTAAAAAGGTGCTTCGATCTATTCTCCAGAATCATCTCTCGGCACCTTTTTCCTCCTTTCTGAAATCTGAAATGTGGAAGCAACGAGGTAGTACCTGAGACAAACATGACATATAAGTAAAACATAAACTGAAGGAAAATAAAATGTTCATTTCTCAAAGCAGACGCACGTTGGGACTAGTGGAGGCAGTGGCCCCCAGTGAAAATTTTGTTTTTACTAACTTGGGCTTCATTTTAATACTGGTTGTTTGGCCCCCAGTGAGATGTTTGTTTTTGCTAACTTGGGCTTCATCTTCCCCCAGACCCACGCCAGTGATGCCACCACCTTCGTCCAGGCCGACTCCTCCAAGTCTCAACTTTGTCCAGGTCGTGGTTTCATTCCAAAACCAAATCCAAATCCATTTGATCCTAATGCAAATTAATTGGACTGGCACAGATAAGACCAAAACCAAACAGAACCATAGATTGATGATTTTCAATCTAAAAACAAAACCCACTAATCGATTCGCAAACACTGGTGCTTTATCATGGGATAAATCAAGCACAGAACCCTTAAATTCTCTAAATGTCTTTGTATTGAATGTATTTAGTTCTCGATAACTCAATTATGGTAATGGTTGTTTGTCATGAAGATATATATATATATGTGAGATTCTTTGGACAATGGATGAATGGATGGGTTTGTCTAGAAGATGAGGAGGTAGCCGCAGGTCGTAATAGAATCATGATTCTGTATTTTTCTTGCTTATTTGTTTAAAAGGATTTAATGGAGTCATGCTTTAGTAATAAGACAAATGTCAATATTTTTGGTAGTTGACAGAAAAGAAACCGGTAAAGTTGGAACATGTGATCTCCTCCTTCCGAAATGCATTATCAAAAATTTATCTTTTTATTTGCTAGAAAATTTATTAATTGAAGCCTTGTTTCATTCATTGAAATTTTGTTTTGTAGTTCTTCAAGGTTTTTTTCACCCCCACGAACATAAATTCTTGCGTACTGGGCAGACAAGTCCTCAATAACTTCGATCTCCTATATAATTTTGGTCTCCTAAGATCCTTATATTAATTCCTTACTGGAACCGGAAGAGAAAGAAAAGATACGTAGTATGTCATTTACCTATTTCAGTTTAGTTTAGGAAAATTCTATAATACATACCCGTATGTCATAACACATTTATAAATGTCACAACAAATTTGTTTTCAAAGTGGTAATATCAGTGAATTAAAAGGCACGCGTCAGGCGTGCCTTAAGGCTTCGAAAGCGTGAGGCGTACAGGAAAACGCCTCTGTTTTACAGCTGAGGCACGGAGTCGCCGGAATTTGCTGCGAAACCGTCGGAGTCTTCAAGCTTCTCACTGTCGATTTGCTCTCCAAACTTGACGATTCGATGAACGAAGACCGGAGATGGGACGGCGACACCGAGGCGAAGAGATTGGCGCCGGTTTGCCGGCCAGAGATGGCCGAAAGGTGAAGTTCCGGCCCGAGCCCCTTCGCGGGTTTCCGGGTCGCGCGTTTTTGGGATTTCTGGGCTAATTTTGACCATTCAATCTGTTAAAATGGCAAAACTGGGCGAGAAGAAAAGGAGAAGCTGCCTCCATACGACGTCGTTTGGAGTTATTTCATTAAACAAAACGAGGATTTTTTCGACCATCTCTCTCCTTTTACCATTGTTCTTTATTTCCTCTTCCGTGCAAGTGGGTAGGGGCCTTCATCAATGCATTTAGTCATTTTTTTCACTAATCTAGATTAATGGATCAATTGAAGTTTTTTTTTTTTTTTTTTTTTTGTCAAATAACTCATTGAAGTTATTAGTTGGATTCAGCTGTCATAATTGTGTTAATTGATATGCTGTCATAATTGTTTACAATTGTATAATACCATAATTTATATGCTGCTATGTTTAGTGAAAGAAACGATGAGTTCTGGACAACAAAGAAAGATCATGCTTGGAAATGAACTAAACCAATTTCGGGGGAGTTGAAATACTTTTTGTGTGCGGTTTGTGATCAAAAAAATACCGGTGGTATTTTCAGATTCAAGCAGCATTTAGTTGGCACCCATTTAGGTGGTAATATAGTTTGGATGGCGATCTCCTAGTTGATGAGGATGATGATTTCCAAGCTTGAAGTAGATTTCAACAATTGTTCTTCATCTTTGGTCTTTCAACTTTAGATCTTTGATTTCATTTTGTGTTGGTGACTTTGTTGAATCATATTCTAGTATTTATTACGAGTGAATGATAATTAATAATGTTCTCTTAGTTACTGTTAATGTGGTATATATAAGAGTAATAATTACATCAATATAATTATTTTATACGTAAGGCTAATTACGCCTTACGCCTCAAGGCAAACGCCTTCTTGAGGCTCACCGAAAAACGTCTCGGCCTACGCCTCAGCGTTTTAAAACATTGGGTAATGTTGAGTCCTATTTTGAGTAACTTAGTTCTATTAATGGTAATTACACCACCTACGAGTCTACGACCTTGTTACAAGTTTTTGAACAAATTCGTTGTCAATTTTGTAATTTTTATTTAATTATATGTTAATAGTGTAAATGAGTATGATAATTTTGTTTTCAATATTGTAATTTTGATTCATATAAACTGTAATTTTTGTTCAAATAGATGTAAATTGAGTGTATGATAAACATCACATGCAGTACCATAGCTTGTCCCTTCAGTTTATATGGGTCAATTAATTGTACATGCCAATGGGTGAAATTATTACTTCTTTATTGTGCTTTGTAATGTTACTCTCTAGAAATTTTTTACCTCGTCTTTTTTTTATGATTGATGCTTTAAGTTGACAGTATATCTTGAATGTCAACAACTTGCACGTCAATTTGATATTAGATTATTAGACTGTACAATATCATTGATGAAAAAATAAATTACTGCTAGCTAGCTTCAACTAGTTAACTTTTTTATCGAGATGGACTCTTTTATCATAAAATTTTACACTAATCTGTTTCACATAAGAATATGAAACTGAATTGTGCTCCCTGTACGCGTGTAGTTTCTGTCATGTACACTAGTGATCAGATTTGCAGCTAATTTTACTGCATATCAGTGTACATACACCAAATTACTGTAAAACCATATTGAACACCAATAATCACCACATGAGCAAATCCTATCTCTACATAAATTGCCAGTTTTACACATGCATGCTTCACAGAATTTGTTCTCTTGATCAGTCTGAACTTGGTGCTGCGAACATGCTTGTCTTCCCCAATCTTCCTAAAAGTCACATCGTAAACGTCATAGACAATGTGATTGGGAAAAATTCACAGCGAGAGATCGATGTTGAACAAAAAAAAAAATATAGTAAACTAGGCTAAAATTTCTTCCGGGATGGTTTGAAGAGCAGGACTCCAAGAATTGTGGCGCCTATGCTTTTTCCGCAAGAGATTTAGGCGCTCCTCAATCAACAATGATGCTTTTTCTTCGTCCTCATCAGTAAAATTATCCGTGTTATTGTGGTTAGTATTGTTATTATTGTTGTTGTTATTTCTCATCAGTTCCAAAACTTGCTCCAAATCTTCCTTTCTCACCAGAATCTTCATCCTCACCACCCCATTGTTTTCCTGAGTCAACTGGGAAAGTACATTGATACCCTCCTGGCCGCTCGCCCTTGCAATGGCTGTGGCCTTCGATAGTAGATTGCTCCTGCTGCTTCTGTTCTTGTGATGAACCCGAGCTGATCTGAAATGATGAAAGAGTGCTTTCTTTAGCATTGCCTTTCGGCTTTGCTTTCCTTCTGCAGATGATGATGAGTTGATCCCTTCCATCTTTAAGTAACTAACTTCCAACTAGTATTGATTTCTCTGTTTGTGTGTTTAAACTATAATTTGATGCCTGATGTTTACTAATCGATCGATGAGAATTCTGCATTGTTCTCAAGGCTTTATATAGGAATCTGCAGTATGGGTTTTTTTTTCATCTGGGTTGTACGCAACTGAGAGCTATTTTAAAATTAAATGAAAATGCTGGCATGCATTTGACTTTGTTAGGTATATTATTCTTCTGTGACCAATATTATAAGTAGCTAGCTAGCTTAATCCAATTTTATTGTTCAGCTGATTTTAGCTGTGATTTATTGAACTCAACAAGAATATCAGAATGTTTCTCTGATGAATTCTGAATTAACAAATAATAATTAAGGTTCAGTTTTTCATTTAGAATGTGCATATTGTTCTTAGATTGACCGAAAATTAAGTAGTCATATGCAATATATCAGATTCTATATACTAATCGTTGTTATTAGGTAATACATGTGATGAATATTTTGCAGACTGCTCACATGCAAACCCTATTTTAGCGGAGAGCTGATGAAAGAGACGCGCGCGTATACACGTTAAGGGAGGCCTAATTATCTTCTTTAATTTCTTTAATTTTAATAGTAGGTATTATATATGCTATCAGAGTTACCCAACATTGGTGGTTATTGTTTACAGAGTTGTTTACAGAGTTGACAACCATATAGGTATAACATTCTGTCTTCCACCTGAGGGAGAATGTTGAAAACTTCATATCGATTGATCGACCGCACTGTATATTTACTATTCAATATTCTCCACCTGAGGGAGAATGTTGAAAACTTCATATTGATTGATCGACCGCACTGTATATTTACTATTCAATATTCTATAAAGAAGCAAGTGAGGTCTAGCGCCTTTCTCCAACAAACTTTCATGCTCATTCGTAACTCAAACTTTAACTAGCTAGCTAGCTAATAATTATTTAGACAATTTAGTACATAACTATTTTATTCACTCAATATTTTTGTTACGACGGGGCACTATACTCGACAAAATGACTCAAAGAAGCTGAAGTAATCGGTAGCTATTGTGTTTGTTTCACCTCCACAAATTATGACAAACTCCTCAATATCCGTTAGTATATTATAAGCTTAGTTAAGCATATTAGAAGGATTATTTCTAATAGGTTTTTGGATGAGCTTAGGCTGAGAAATTGTTAGGTACGTACATAATTCTCTCAGATTAATTAAACTAGATTGAGTTTACTTGAAATATTAGAGTGCTTAAACAGCTAGGCATTGATCAATGATCATGAAGAGAATCTATATATGGTGAGGGGCTTTTCAACCTTAATCTATATGCTTATGAGCTGTGTATGTGTAGCCTCTATCTCTAAATAATCATCACGTACTCTTATCTATATATATCAACAAACAAATTAAGCGCATAAATAACTCTATCAGCCAAATCAAGTCACGGGGTTAAACAATCCACTTCCCCAATCCAATATTCCCTCCCTCATAATCTTTGCAATGACTTCAAAAATTAATGGCGCTCGAGCTTTTGTGGTGTGCACAAATGATTGAATATTGATCGCCAAGAAAATGTGTCATGATTAACTCACTTAAAGAAAAATAATATTGATAACCTGTAAAGAATAAAGTGTGCAGGACCTTTATAACTAAAAAGCGGATCATTTGCATATCAACCTGTTAACACGAAATAAATTCGTGTAACCCCGTTTATTAGGTGGACAGTTTGGATTGTATATAACATGCAAACATGACCCTTAAAAGATCTATAATTTTGAAGTGTATGTACTCTCAAAGTTTTGGTGGTTCAACTAGTAAAGTGATGTACCATTTCCAAGATTTCGTGCATTTTTTTCACTTAAACAGTTAAATGAATAGATTAATTGATGAACATGATTAAAAACAAATTCATGATATAAACACAGTCAAAATTCTCATTTTTCCGTGTGAGATTAACACTTTGAACAAAGATTGAGTTTTTTATTTTATTTTTTATTATTATTTTTTTTTATCGAGATCACACGATATCCTCAAAGGTTTCCTAGGTCCAGAGACTAATCCATGCGCAATGGGTCATGTCAAAACACTTCCTCCTCCTTGGCCACCAAGAATAGGTTGAAATTTAAACTCCAATCAGCATCGGTGGGATTCGAACTCGGGTGTGGGGGTTCCACACTCAGATACTCTTACCAACTTGACCACATGTGGTGGTTAACATAGATTGAGTTTGAATTTCTCTTCTAAGACCCATTTAATACATTGATACAATACCACCCAACCCATTGACAACCCTATTCTCAATAATTCATCCTAGTTTTATATAACTATACCGTAATGCTGTTGAGATCCTCTAATAAGGTGCTTCCGTTCTCAAGAATGGTATCTCTAGCATCTTTTTACCTCCTATATATCTGAAACATGGAAGCAACGAGCAAGTAAAACATGAACACAAAGAATTGAAGAAAATAAGATGTTCCCATCTCATTTCTCAAGGCGGACATATGAGTCTTAATTAGCTAGTATAACACTATAACGTATAGTTCTATAGTTTACTGATGAAATGGGTTCATTCATTAGTCATGACTCATGATTACCATGAAAATGCAAGGCAGATGTAGGTCTCTGTTTAACCATAGAGACAAAACAGTGATAGACAAAACTGTACTCTACATTTCATTCCCAGTAAATCTCTTTGCAATCAAATAGTCAATCTTACACAGTTACGTACACACTGATACTCCGCAGAATATATGCACTCTTTCTCTTCCATAGTTCAATTGACAACAGTCCGAACAGCTTTGTGACACTCTGGATATACTTCCATATCTTCCCCAGTCTTCCTCAAAATTACATCCAAAATAACGTCATAAACAATGTGATTGAGGACAATTTACAGTAACAGATCCCTCTCGAACAGTCGAACATTAAAAAAAAAAAAAAAAAAGATAGTCCCAAACCAAAAATAAAATAAATAGTGAATTAGGCTAAAATGTCTTCAGGGATGGTTTGCAGAACAGGACTCCAAGAATTATGGCGCCTATGCTTTTTCCGCAACTGATTTAGACGCTCCTCTATCAACAAAAATGCTTCTTCATCCTCCTCATCAGCACCATTGTCATCGTTTTTTCAGTTTTGACTAACAAAACCCCTTCTCTTAATAATAATAATAGTATAGGGTATTGATCAACTGATTTTAGCAGTGATTTATTGAAGTCTACAGTAGGGATCAGAATGTTTCTGATGAAGTCTGGATTAACAAATAAACTAATAAACCATATTTTCGTTCAGAATAACCGCTTTTATTTGATATTTCAGCTAATTAGTCGATGAATATAAAATTCGTGCCATATACTTTCAAATTGTTCTGAAGTGACTTGGATGAATATCATCAATCGATGTACGTTATGGATGAGCAAGCTTAGGCTAGAGATTGTTAGGTAAACAGAGCATTCTTTGCGATTCATTAAACTAGTTACATTGAGTTTACCTGAAATAGGGTGTGCTGAACAGGTAGGCATTGATGGATCATTATTTCATGAAGAGAATCTATATATGGTGTGGAGGGGGGCAGACGTAGCACTATATATTCAACCCTAATTTGATATATGGTTTTCTTCAAATGGAAAATGTATTTTTTGTTGAGCTCTCTTCTGAGCTGTGTGTATAGCCTGTCTTTTTAATCATTACTCTCAACAAACAATTATACGTTTTTAGGCTATTTAGAGCATGGACTAGCCAGCCAAAGTCATGGGGTTGAAGACACGCTTCTACACCACTTCAATATCTTTAAAATCACTTAACAATGACTTTCGAGCTTTTTGTGGTGTGCAAACACGCTTTAATGGTGACCATGAAATATCATGACTAACAAGTTAAATAAGGTAGCATTAAGCAGGGAGGTTGATACTTGAGATAATTAAGATAATATGAACGTCATTACTATTACTCCATCAGTGGTGGCTGTGAAACTTTGGAGGCTCGAGGAGAGGTTGCCTCATTTTCCTATGCTTAGATATGGTCCTGCTTGTAGGGTAATCCACGAGTGATCCATGAGTGGAACTTGCTCCTACTGAACCGGCTTGCGAGAAAATCAAGAGAGCGAAAGAAGTTTCATTCAATCTCCCAATGCAGGGATAATATGATCCTAACAGTTAATATTTCTCCTTTGATTTCACACAATATTAAATCTGGCTTATTGTTCCGAAATCTAATAGTTATGTTATGACTAACTTAAGAATGCAAGATGTTACACCTATCTAGGAAGGCATGCATGGTAGACTTGCTAATTCTTATTAGTTCTTTGGCCACAATATTGATCATATCTGGTCTTACTTCACTTTCATCTCGAGTGCCCAACAATCTCAGTGCTAGCTAGGAACTTTTGCAACTGCTGATGTTGTGCTTCCTCATCTATCCCTAATTAACTCCTCAAGTACTTTAAGATCCACAGTTCTCTCCATTTGACCAATCACATGTGTATAAATTTACATCTCTAATAATTGGATCAATGCCTGAATTTGTCTCAAAAATTTCCTGTCCGGTCAAGAATACAATTAGCTAGAAGTACAGCAAAACTATAAGCATCAGTTTCAAATTAAACAGTATTATGTACGTAGGAGTCAGGAGTCGCTGAATCTCCGCCACAGCCTTCAAAACCCTAAAGACTTCAAGTCCTTAATTGAGTCATTAATTCCATTTTCAATTACTTTCATGAGATTATAAAAAGATCCACATTCTCTAATTAAACTGTTCGGGAGAGACAATACATGTCCTAAAAAGAGACATGGGGGGAACTCGATATTAATACTGCTTATTAAAGCTAATGCATACTTGGGATCTCTACTCAGGAGCGGAACTACTGTTCGGCCCTAGACTCGTACAATTACATATATATTATTAATTAGACACACATGATGTGATCAACGCATGGTATTGGACACCCCCCCCCCCCAAAAAAAAAAAAACTCCCTAAACTCACTCGTCAGTAAAATAAAATAAAAAAATTCATAAAGAGGCAATAAAATGAGAGATAATTGAAGAATTTTGACGGTTTTATGCCTTTATCTCTATTTATTGGGTTTGCAATCCGTGTTTTGTATTCGTAACTTAGTTTTTTTTCTCTCTCTTAATAGCACCAAGCCACCGAGCAAGCGAACTATGAAAGGCATTTTGCGGTACTTTTTTTTTTTGCTGTATTATATTTTTATTTCTTTTTTTACTAAACTTATTATTTCATCGATCAAATCCTCAACTAAATTCTTGTACCATTCTTTTTTTCTTTTGCTTTGTTTGATTGATTTTTTTTTTTGGCTCATTTTTTGGCTTATGTTTGGACCTCCCCAAAGATCAAATCCTGGTTCCGCCCCTGAGTCTCTACTTGATGATCATTGACAATACATATATCTATAGTAGCTAGTAATTGACAATACATATATCTATAGTAGCTAGTAAAATCATCAAGGGCTATGTATTGGCATTGAACTATGTTTCATTATACATGTTGACAAACTATATTATTGGCTATATTGCAAAGAGGATATTCCAATGAATCTGAATATTAAGAAAAGTGATGATATACTTAGACCTTATCAAACCTAAGGATTACAAGAGGATGTTTACTAAAGTGTAGAAGCATCACTATGATACAATGTCTCCTTACAGACATGAGATTATGAATTTCAATCTTCTTCTTGATATGTGTAACCCTATTTCTATAAGAACAATGATCATGACATGACATTTATGGAATGCTATCCTTACATATTTATGAATATGTTAAAGGCATATTGCTAAAATAAAATTCTCAAATCTTAAGTGTCATTATAAGCATATTGCTTAACCAAATTCTTAATGGATTCATATTGCCAAAGGCAAGTCCATGGATGAATGAAAGAGCCTCATGCTTACTCATGAAATCAAAGAGTCTAAATTAAGCTCATATATACCCATTCTATTAAAGCCAAATTCATATTGCCAAAGGCAAGTCCATGGATGAATGAAAGAGCCTCATGCTTACTCATGAAATCAAAGAGTCTAAAGCTCATATATACCCATTCTATTAAAGCCAAAGTAACTTATTACCTCAGTGAGTACTATAACAAGACTAAGATATCAAAATTGATTATGATCATAATGTTGCAACATATTATTCCAACTTTTGCGAAGTTATGAATCTAGTTAGAGCTCCTATAGAGCCTATATGAAATTATCAATTCTACAAATTGATATTATGACTAAATATGCCATCGTTAATTTTCAATGCTCGAAATTTCATATAAAGGTAAATGTGTCAATTGTTATTATTTATCTAATGGCTTTATCATGAAGTAGAGCATTTGAAATTTTTTTAACCCTATTATGTGCATGAGTTAAGACTTAACGAAAATACCATAGTTTTGTTGGTATTACTCTAACTTTTCAGGTTTGAAAATTCATGATAAGTCCCCTATAAGGAAAGCACATGTGGCCGGTCTCACTTTAATGATAGACACACCAACCGCTATACATGGTACATATACTTTATCACATACATGATTGGAGCTTGCAACAATCATGGGAAGATTCTCATTAAGGGGAGTATCCAAAATTATGGTACCTAGGACATATGCGCGTTGTACTCTTTTTCTCCTTCTACTAGGATTGTTTATATTCCACTGGCTTTTTGTTATCTGGCAGGGTTTTTAACAAGGCAACAATTAATAAGCGCGTCCAACGTACCATATCATTATTGGTGAACATCCAAAAGGGGGTGTTGTAAATATTATATATATGTGTGGTTGTTCGCGTAAATACTAATTAGTTATGTCGTTGTAATATAAACCCTAACTGCTATATAAAATGGGTCTAATGAGATTAATAACAGACTTCTACCTCCTCTC